>NC_031771.1:13070050-13370050 GCF_001522545.3 Parus major | reverse complement strand
AAGTTAGAATTAGAAATTATTTTTCATTTAAGAAAATTCAGTTGAAAGAAAGGTACGCAAGCTCTCTATAATTTCTGGTTGTTTAAACTTGATTTATTGAATCTGTGCAGTGATCACTGATATCCAGGGTAAATACCTTTTGGCTACTGTCATCTATGTTTTTGTTTCCTTCAAGAGGCTTTCTCACTAAGTTCTGACTAATTCTATTATTTCATAGGAGTTTCAAGTACTTTACTTGATTTCAGGAATTAATTAAAAATAAAACTAGAATGTTCCTTTCTTGCGAATCTTGGCATTTGAGAAAAGGAGAATGTGACATTCTTCATGTGAAGGTGCTACCAGTTCAGAAGTGATGTTATTAACAATTGTTATATTACAGTATTAAAATTAATGTTTTTTAATGCCTATAATGTCTTTCATCCCAAAGCCACTTTACAGAAAGCGTGTCAGCTGTCACCTACTGGATGGTTTAATGCCTTGGTAATAACTCCAAATGACACTGCATGCAGATGAAAGAGCTTCACTGATTGACAAGGATTCATTGGGGCACCTGGTGCTTTGCTTCGAGAGGAAAAGTGCCGTGCTTGAAAGGAATCCATGTCAAGATTGCACCTAGAATCTGGGATCAAAAGAAGAGGAAACAAAAGATATTTCAAGGGTGTCTTCCAACCCATAGTCTCATGTTGTTATCTTGCTTCATCTGTCTGTGGTAACAATGGAAGCTAAGTTGGAGCATGTCATAAATTGCTGCTTGACTTGGAGCTGACAACAGGCAGCTGGCTGGGGAGGAGTTGATATCCAAAGGCACGAGGAACCCAAATCAGGTGCATAAACCCAGATACCAGGGGGATGTGAAATGCCACAGGGAATTTTGTTTGTTACCCAGATTCTAGTTCAGGAGGGATGTAGTTCTCCTTGACATCCAAGCCTGTGTAGATTGTCTTGAACTTCCAATGGTGTCTCAAATATCATCACGTGCTCCTGATGAGATGACAGAATCATGCTCCATAAGATGCAAGAAATCCAGCTCACCCAAGAGGGTTGCTTGGATTTAAGGTGTATTATTTCCATAATGTGTTTGTTTTGCTCGAGTCCAGAGCAAATAAGACAAATCACTGAGGGGAAAAGGCAGGAGAGAGACCTGCCAGGTAGTGTCAGTCAGAAGTGTTCTCTGGTTTTTGTCCTGGATTTCAGCTCAAGTAAAGTAAGCACAAGGTATCACAGGAGTTTGAAGTGGCTCTCAATAAAAATCACTGTAGGAAAGTCCATCCCCACAGTATGTTAGTTCTTAAGATTCAAATACAGACACCCAGTGTTATTTTCTTCTCTAGAATGGACAGTTGCTAAACAGTGATTTAGGGCCTCATTTTCTCTCATGAAGCCAGATCATAGAATTTTCTGCAGATGCCGAGTTTGGTTTTGTTTTTTTGTTCCCAGAAGTCAATAGCCAGTTTCAGTAGTTATCAGTCCTGAATTTCCAAACTTTCTTAACTTCCTTTTGACTTAATAAATAGGAATAATATTTTTTCCCCTGAATATTTTCTCTCTTCCCTGCCATGAAAACCTACTAGGATACTGCAGTCCCTCTACAGTGAAGTAATTAGATCAGTTATTAGAATAATCCTTGAGAACTGGCCTCTGCAAAGTATTCTCAGTCAACAGAAGTGGTTCTCTAAGCCTTTAAACCTTGAGGCAGGTTATGGTCTTGACTTTTCTGTCAGCAGAAATAATGCAGTATTGGACTGAGGCCTGCCAGGTGCTTTTGGCACAACTTTCAGAACATGGTGGTATATGCTGGGTTTTTTTTCAGTTTTCCAGCTTTGCCTAGATTGATATTCCAATTGTGGGCTGTAGATTTATCCTGATTCACAAGATTACATTACTGTCTAGATCAGATAATTTATTCCAGTGTAGGAAAACAGTCATTGACTACACCATTTCTCCATTTTTCCAGTGAAGTAACAGATTAGGATGCTTATGTTTCTCTGGCCTTGGTAGGATTTTCATGCATGTATAAATTTTTGGGGGTGTTTGGGGTTTTGTTTATGTTTTTTCTTCTTGCTGATTCTGAGACATCCTTTCCAGAATGAAATGAAGAATGCTGAGGCAGCGAAGAAGGGTAAGGGCTAGAAGCACAAGCAATGCTTAAGTGGAATCAGAATGCCTGGGAAACATGAATAGCTTTGTTATATCTGAGCTATTACTTCAGTTCTGAAATTGAAACATGCTGCCCTGGAATTACGCTCTTTTCACATCTGTATTCTGCACCTTTGGGCAATTATGGAGCTGTCGAGCGCAGCCAGTTTGTACATTGCCCTCACTTAGCTGCTGCTTTGTTCCAGGATCAATATTGAGATATGGTGTTTAAGTGTTGTTTTGACAGACCTGCAAAATGTTGTATGATAGCAGCATCTGAACGTGCCATGGAAGCAACAAACCCAAGGGTCTTACTTTGTTTATCTTCAGCTGTGTCTGCTGCTTTGTCTTGGCAAACAATATCCAAGTGTGATGTTTAATTGTGTTTGTGCCCATTCTCATAGGGACCTTGCACTACAGGAGGAACTGTGGGAGGAAGAGGAAATGTGGTTTTTTGGTGGTTTCTCAGGCCCCATGCCATGTGTGACACAGAGAGGTGCAGGCTGAGCTGCTCCTGCTGGGGTGAAGCAGCCAAGGCTCACTTGGGCAGTGCTGCCTCAGGTGGGAAGGGTTCATGCAGATGCTGGCACAGCATCACATGTAATACACACTCTCCTGCCTTTGTCCAGCCTTTGAGAGCATCACAAGCATTCCTGAGGCATCAAGTGTGGAAAGCAGGTGTGGTGAAGGGAATTTTTACATGCTTTGAGAATGTGCATCTCATGTATGTTGTGCTGGGTAGTTGCCCTACCTTATCTCTCTGTGCTTTGCTGTGAATGAATTTTCTACAAATCAAATGAAAGTTTAGCTGTTCTAGTTCTTTTAAACTGACAGGCAATGCTGGAGTCCCTGGGGCTAGTTTCTGTCTCTATGAGCTGCAGCCTTTACAACTCCCTAGTTTAGTAAAACCTTTTTGACCTGTATCTTGGGTCAGGGCTGAGATAAAATACAACATCCAGAAATGCTTTTGCCATTATGTGATCATTCTGCTCCCAAAGGGGAACAAGAACACCTTTGAAATCACGTATTTGGAAGAATTACTTGGGGGAAGCAAATGCATGGAGGCAGTCAGCCCAATTCTTTAAAAAATGATCATGTACTGCTAATTCTGACATTCTATAATCTTAGTGTAGAGTCTTGGTTGGAACTGTTTGGTTTCCTTGTGGGAGCAGGGACTTGCTTATGTGAAAGAAATGTGTAATCAGGACTTGGTAAGTGAAAGCATCACCTGGTCAGCTTGAAAAAAATTTATGAGTTGTCCAAACTTTTATGTGAGAATTAAATTTGAGAAATGGAACAGTTCCCAAGCAAGAAAGTACCAAGAAAGATTTTATAAGAAAAGGCAGCATGTTAAAAGCTTTTGAAGCAACCGAGGAACCAGAGTTTTCAGTAGCTGAGGAGGTTGAGCCGTCTCTCAGCACGGTGCAGAAATCCATGTAGTTCACTAAATCTACTAATGCATTATTTTCCCGTTTCAGTGAGTCTGTGCAACTTTGAATACAACATTTTTTTAGTCAAGAGAATTATTTGGCCCGTGTCTTCTAAATCCTACCTTGGAGAAAATATTATTGTCATGATAGCATAGCCAAAGCTTTTATTGTTGGCTCAAGATTGGAATCTGTATTGTTTCAAAATGTATATTTGGAGCACAACTTACTGAAATCATCAATATTTATGCAGCAGATAATATCTTCAGACAGGCTGGACACCATCTGTCACAGTCTGATTTAATTTTATGGTCCTAGCAAAGTGAACTGACAGTGTGGAATTTTTCACAGAAGTCAGCTGGAAGTGTGTCATGGTTTTCAGGTAAACCTGTGAAATGTTGAAAATGATGTCTGTGCATTCATGTTATGTAAATGGAGAAAGTACTTATTTGGGAGAGGGATTAGTTTCTGTTTGTTTGCATCCTGAAACAAGTTTCAATTCTGTTTAGTGCTCTATTGTACTGGAATAATTTATAATTGAATCCTTCATACATGCCTTATGTATCTCTGCAGGGAGAATTGAGCATGAAATCATTTGCTCTGGAAGAATTACTGAATACAGGAAGTGGCAGTTTTTAAAATTAAATAAGACTTGAGCAGTTCATGGCATTACCTTCAGATGGCAATTTAGAATTAAGGTTGTTTTCTTTTTCATAGTAAGCGTTTGGTTTATGGCACCTTTAACATTTTATGTAATGTTTTATATCATTAGAACAATAAAACACCCATGATAAATTTATTCAAAATTATATTGGTGCATTTTAGGGTATATTTATTTGGTAGAGTTTTACAGGACATGCAGCCCCTTACAGCAGACAAAGCAGTTTCAAAAATGGCAGTAGTATTATTCCGTGCTGAAGTTGTTCTTTTGATATGTGTGCCATCAAATAAGCAATAAAATATTTTTCACCTATGATGAAGGTACATGAATGTAATTGAAGGTACAGATAAAATTGTTTCATGTACAGTGAGACATTCCTGTTTCTCTAACACTTAGATGCTTGAAGTTCTTCATTAAGTTCATTCCCTTTACTCAAGTAAGTACTTAACAGTCCAGTTTTGTACATCTGGTTTATTGCTGGTGAGGTATTTGTGCATCTTGCTGTTTCATATTTATGGGATTTCTATCAGGACATCCTTTTTCTAATGATGATGAGTGTAAAGGCTTCAAGTTTTTGAATTCATGTGCATGAATTTGTGTGCCCATTTCTCCTGTTGTTGCTGCTCAATGCATATCTGCTAAGATTTGTTTCATCCTATCTTAGATGTTGATGTAGAAATGTATGGGTAATGAAAAGCACTCTTGACTTGAAGAACCATTTTTTCTGAATTTGCTCTTGTCCTCTACTACATCTAAACCAGGGTTTCAATATCTAAAATAATGGATTTTGGCCAGAGAGCTGCTGGATTTTGTTCTTGTTTGTGCAATATACAACAAGTAATCAGTGCAACTCCTTGGATAGGTTATTGTTAACCAGTCTGTCTTCTAAGAATTCTTCTGGTGCATCTGTTGTGCCAATTCACAGTTTCTTTCACTTAAAACCTCCCTTGTGAAAAAATGAATCGAGTGGACTTGTCCAAGAGCTGTGCCCTGCCCTGTCACTGCCTGTTCTCAATTACCTGGCTTTGTCTCCAATTACACTTTGTACTTGCAGCATCTCTGTGTTGGTCAGGCCTCATGAAGGTAAAAGGAAGGTTTAGATTGTGCCTTTTCACCTCAGAGTTATATAGAAAGCTGACATGATGCTGGCCATAGTTAATTCTCTGTCTTAGTTTAGTTTTGTTACATTTGTCCACCTGTATAACAAAGTTAAAGAAATCCTGAGGTTAAAATGTACACTTCTTATGCTGTGGCAGTGAAGAAGTGGTAGAAGGAAAGGGAGTAAAAGAAGGGCATATGTGTAGATTTCTTACATTTTTTTAGGAGCCTTTCTCAACCACTAGCATAATAACAATGTGGAAAATATAATGGCTTTAAAGGCCTCTTGATGGAGATGAACACAAAATCCAAGATTATTGCTTCTTTTGTCTGGCATAAACTCCAGGTCAACCTCCATCAGTAATTTTTTCTTGGGAATGAGACTGAATTAGAGCAATGAAGGCATTGCAAATTTTTGAATTTTGTTAAAAAATAGCTGAAAAGTCCAGTACAGTGGAGGGTAGTATGGCAGACAAATGAGAGCTGCAAAAAAGGAGTTATATTGCATCCTCAAGCTTGAAAAGTAACTTTGGAACAAAGAAACTCTTGGTTTTCATGTACAATGGGTACATACCTGGGGAGAACAGCAGTGTCTGGTTCCTTGGAGAGCCTGGCACACACCCTCACTTTTCCACTGGAGACTGCAACATTGCATCAGACTGGAATCATACAAAACTGTGGCTGAAAGCATTGTTGAGAAATCCCTCAGTTCCGGCTTTAGCACCGACTTGGATAGAATAATTTTGTTCAGAGATTGGTTTGTTGCTTCGTGCCTTAAAACACAAAGATGCTTGCTCGCTAGGATTTTATTTTAGTGGCCCTAATTTAATGTGATTCAGAACAATATGACCCCTGCAAGGCAGGCAGAACTGAAGGGGGCGTGTAGCAGCTCTTAAACCATCACAGTTTGCAACCTGCTGCATTAAGCCATCACCAATTTCAGATTGCTTTCATGTACTGGATTGCAAACTGTGGCAGTTCAGGAGCTGCTACATTCAGCCATGCATGCAGCAGGCTCTGGGAGAAATGTGCTTCCAGTGTCTCTCATGAAAATCAATGACAGAGGTACAGTCTAGCTTTCATCTTCTGGGCTACAGAATTTGCATTTGAAATGGAATTGTTTTTGTGCTAAGGAGGACCAACACTGAATGCTTTAGAGGCACAAAGAGGAGGTCCAAAAGCTTAGCTGAAATTAATTTTCTTGGCTCACTGTGACCTTTGTAGCCAATTTTGTGCTGTAAACATCTGCTCCCATCCAGTCGACCTTAAGTTTAGACCATACCCACTTCTGGCCTTACCTTCACAGGGAAGCATATCCACCAGTTATAGCTGGAGCAGCTATTCTGGGAAACTGATGCCAGAAGTGATTTGTTTGAATTGTTTGATGCCAATCTGATGCACTGTGTCAGGCCATTACAGTGTTTAGCTGAGGCCTGACTCCAGTGTGGAATGCATTTTGTGGCATCTCAGTGTGTCTTGGCCCAGCCAGTAAAGCATCTTGGGAAGACACTGTAATCACCCCAGGTGAGTGTGGAGAGAATTGGTGCTGAGCTCGAGGATGCAGCATCCCTTGATTGGGAAAAGAAGCATTTGAAAAGCCACTGTGTTCTATCAGATACATTGTTTCAAGGGCAAGAATCCTAATTATACTCCAAAGCTTCTGTCACTTCTGCAGAAGCTTAGGCCCTTTGTTTCCTCTCTGTTTCTCCAATCCCACTCCTGAAATTATGCTCAAACAGCCACCCTTAATCCCTTCTGCACCAGTGAGTGGTCAGTTAATGGTATTTTCAAAGATATTTTCCTGACTCACACAGTAGTGTGGGATTGTTGGCTTTTTTTCCTAGAAAACTTTAATTTATTGTATCCTGAATGTTTTTTTGTAATACAGGAAAATATGTGTATGGGTGTATTTTTAGGGGAAAAAACCTTCAGAGACGTAATTTCATTCTGGTATTTTGCTTAACAATAGTGAATTGTTGAAGAAGACCAGAATTGAGACCAGTAGCTTGATACATTAAAAGTATCTGGCTTATTGCTTATTTCCACTGTGCAGGTGTTTGCAAACTGCAGTGGGAGTTGTGGCCCGCTGTCCTTTGGGCACTGGTGACAATGGCAGGACACCTTCACATCTTCTCTTAGTAATCTGTAGAGTGTGGGGAGGACTTTCTGGTGATTGCTACCTTGTGGTAGAGCTGTTAAGTAAATGGGGGGGAAAAAAAACAACAACACAACTGTGTGAAAGTTGGAACTATGGAATTTTTCTCGCTGCAACTAAATGTGTTTAGACATTCATGCATGTATTTATGTATGCAGGAACAATACGTGAAACAAAACAAAAAATAAGAAGATGCAGGAGGATCCAAAGAATAAGAAGATGCAGGAGGAACAGGCTAAAGGAGAAGGGGGAGTGGTATATGTAGAAAAGAATGGGCAACCAGTAGCTCAGGGGCCCATCACAGCCATTGACTTTGTCTGTGGTTAGGTTAAATGATTTAAATGTTTATGTGCCATGCTGTATGTCGATGTATGGGCTGCTAAAAACACTTGGGTGGCCCTCAGAAAAGCAAGAGTTACCCAACCTTGTTTTTGGATAACCTCTGTGTTTCACTTCCTGGTCACACATGACTGTGCTTGGCTCTAGGTGTGGTAAAACAAACCTGTGGAATCTTCAGACCAGTGGCAGGAAAGCTGCAAGGTGTTCCTTGGTGTTCTTTTTGACCAATGAAATTGATATACTGAAGAGAATGGTTTGGTTTTTTGAAGGGGTATTTTGGCAAGATAGAATGTCACCATAACAGAAGAAAAGGTAAAAAGGATTGGGTTTGTTCAGCCTGGAGGAGTCTTTGGGGTGACCTAACTGTGGCCTTCTATAATCTGAAGGGAGCCTACAGGAAAGATGGAGAGGGACTTTTTACAAGGGCCTGGAGTGACAGGACAAGGGGGAATGGCTTCAAACTGAAAGAGAGCAATTTTAGGTTCAATATGAAGAAGAAATTCTTTGCTGTGAGGGTGGTGAGACACGGGCACAGGTTGCCCAGAGAAGCTGTGGATGCCCCATCCCTGGAAATGTGCAAGGCCAGGTTGGATGGGGCTCTGAGCAACCTGGGCTAATGAATCATATCCCTGCCCAGGGATATTGGAACTGGATGATCTTTAAGGTTGCTTCCAACCCAAACTCTTTTATGATTCTACTATAGTATTTCTGACTAGCTCTTTTCCCAGCCTAAATCTCATGGAAGTGTAGTAGCCTTTCTACTTTTCTGTAGTACTTTCTTTGCTGTTTAATGTCAGAAGAGAGGAGACATCCTGCAGTTTGATATGTGCAGAAGAAATGTTATCTACCCAATTTTTAAACTTGAGGGCATCAGAAGTCATCACCAACTCTACTTGGTTCTGTGAGCAAAAAATGCAGTAGTTCCTCTGTACAGTGGTAGTTTTTAGAAGTGGGATTTGTGGCAGTCTAGCAGTGGTGCACAACATACTGCTAGTGGGGAGATCTTTAGCAGGTCCCTGGGCTTCTGAGGGATTCCAAGAGTTGCCCTGCTTGTTCATTTGAGCAGTAGCTGTGTTCAGTAGTTGTGGAGGAGACATGTTGTAATTTTACTAGTTTTTTGACTCTCTCTCCCAAGCATGAAACCTGATTGAATTTTAAAGACGTGTACATTTTTTCAGGGTGGTGGGCATTTATGCCTTCATATAGCAGCTAATGTAAACAAAAGAGCAGATCCACACTGCTATTGCCACCTTCCCTCTGTACTGCAGATGTCTGAGCTGCTGCTGCTGCTGGTAAGTGCTACAGGAAGCTGCTCAGCTTCCCTTTGCAGGCTGCTGTATCTCCTGATTCTCCAGGAGATACCGTGGCTGTGGCTGCAGATTAGATTTTTCTCTCCCTCCCCCTGCGAGACCTCTGTGTGCTTTGACGTCATGTGTGCTCCTTTCAGTTGCCATAGCAGCCCCATTCCCCAAGCTCTCTGCCTGTCTCCTCTGGTAGGTTCCACAATGGTACAGCCAGCATCACGCTGCACAATGGTTTCCAGGCAGTGAAAGAGCGTGATTCAGCAAGCCACTCTTCCCCCCCCTCCCCTTTTATTTCATTATTATCAGACATTTTGCCTCCCCTTTTTCTGTTCTCTTCTACCCTCTCCCCCAGGCTTTTATTCTGTTCTTTAAAGGAAACCAGTGATTTACCTTGAAACCAGCTGCCCATCTTTTTTCTTTTTTCTTTGCCTTTTTTCTTTTCCCCCACCCCCCCATTATTATAAATACCTCCCCCCCCCCATTTTTTTTTCCCCTTTTTTTTTTTTCCCTCGGCACTGTTTGGAATGTGATTTAAAAATACCACCTAAAGTCGCAGTTTGGGGAAAAGGTTTCTGGACGAGGAGAATAGCTCGCAAGCAAGGAATGGTAGGTGGTTGATGCTAATATTCTTTGACTAACTGCTTTCGCAGGGTGGGGTGATGAATATTGATTGCTGCTTGAGTAAAAAAAAATAAAAAAAAAAAATTAAAGCAGGGGAGAGGGAGAGAGGTTAATGAAGTAAACTGCTACGCAAAGCAAGAAGGCTGCACCTGTCCATTTTGTGGCCAGAGAAGCATCATTTTCCTGTGTTCGGGTGTGTATGAGCTTTAATGTTCGGGCGCTGTAGGTGACCGGCGGCCGTGAGAGCAGGGCAGGGGCACACTGTGGATGGGAGTGTGGTGGTGCTTTACCAGCTGGCTCATGTAAACAGTGGGGTTTTACTCAGCCTCATCACCTCTAACGCTGCCTGGGGGCTTTGGGGGGAAGGAGGTGTCTTGGCTTGCAGTTCAGTAGAAAAATGAGGGTGTTGTGGGGGTTACACGGTCCATACGCGGCCGTATAAAATTTGAACGTGGAAAAATAGAGAGAGGACAAGGAGCTGGAAGATTCAGAGGACAGAAGTCTTGGTCTTTTGCAGAGTGACTGAATGCCAAAAAAAAAAGTGTGTATGTGGAAGTGTTTGACAGACCTTGTTGGATGTGGGGGTGGGGGTTGTTTTTAAGAAAGTAGCCTTTAATCATCACTCTTCCACATTACTTGGATTCAAGTGAGCAACTCAGCCCACTGGGTTTTACAGAACCACAAGAGCTTTCAGGAGAGGTGTTTACAGCAAGCCACGGGCCAGTTATTTTGCAAAAGAGAATTAACAATCTGTAGATGCTGCAGTGAAATCAATGTTGCTTTGCAGGGAAATCCTCTGGCAGAAAAAAGCTACTGCTACAGGAAGAAATATTGTGGGGTTTTTTTTTACAGCAGAGTGACATTATTAGAAATAATATAAATTTGCCTTGGATAATTAAGTGTTACAGCATTGTTTGATAATCAGGCAGTGCTTCCAGTGAACCATGATGGGCATGTTTCACACTATTCCTGTGCTGGGGGATTGTGAGCTTGTTTACATGGGTTCCTTTTGCTGCATAGCTTCCCAATATCCTCAGTGCAACTTTCCCCTCCTCTGGTATGTTCACTGTAAGTTTTGCCAGAGGCTTCTATAGGGACAAACTGACACTATGTGAAAAATACAAATTCTGTGGGAAATAAATGGCATGGAGTAGAAATTTATTAGGAGGAAAACGCAAATGAGTATATTGTAAGTGATGAGAGGAGTCTGAAATCAGCCTGGTGGAGGACACGGAGGCTGTCCTGCAAGCCCAGCTTCAGCAAAAGAGAAGGGCTAAGATGGAACAGGCTGGTGTGGGTACAGCACAGAGCTGTCTGTCTTTGCACACATGTAACCTGTCCTCGGTCCCCATGTCTTGGGGAAAATGGGGTGCACCAAACCTCCGCTGTTTTAACCTTCTTTCAGTACATTGCTATGTAATCACTGCTCAGGAGCACTGGAGCAATATTTTCTTCTGTGGTCCTCTGGCTGGCTGCTCTCTGCCTGCTAGGAATACCTTTCAGTTGGCTCAGCTAATGACTTTGTCTTACAGGGATGCAGATGTCAATGACAAAGGTGATTTGACCTCAGCCATTAAACAATATTCTTTTTCCCTGACTCTCAATAAACTGCGCTCTTGCTCATAGCTCTCTCCTGCTGTTTCAGGGTATGCATAATTTTTCAGGGTCCTCTTGTAAATATGGTATTGTTGAGGAGTATTAGGATTACAAGGATGTTCCTAAATAGGATAAGGGCAGAAATCACTTGCCATGAAAAATAAGTTAACTTCAGCTGCCTGTCTGCCTGCTTGGAAAATGTCCTTCTCATTGTCAAAAAGCCTCTTCAGTGCACACACATGTTTCTACGAGCAGACCACAGGGATGAGTGTTTCCTTCTAGGTTTGGGGTGTTTTTTCCCTGCTGTCAGTGGCTGGCATGTTTGCAGTGTTTTTTTAGTGATTTAACAGTGCTGGATCAATATACCTTCAAACAGTGTTAGAGCACCAAATCTGGGAAAGCAAAGAGAGAGTTATCAAAATTTTACTGCCATGGTATTGCAGAAGGTCATAAAGTTCACTTGGAGTTTACAGTTCATTGCAAAATTCATCCAGTTTAAGGGAGGGCTAAAACAGGCCCAAAGGAAGATGGTTTTAGCATTGCTTTTGCAGACGACATCATAATTTTCTTAAGACTTGGAAGAGAGAAAAGCTGCATTTAAGGAAAGGCCTCCAGCTTTAAAATTGGCAGTCTCTTGAACTGTTGTTCAGTAGATACTACCCAGTTCCTTGGATAATTCCAAATCACAGAAAATATCACCAGCTTGTTGATAAATTTTCAAATTCAAGTAGATTTTTGGATTTTTTTATCACAAGCATTCTATACCCATAGCCCCTCCCATTCCACTGATTACATTTTGAGCTTATAATAGCATCACTAGAAATTATGTCCTGAAAGCCTAATGATTGCAGAATCACCACAGTTTGCTGTTATGTTATCACCACAGATTGCTCTGTTATGTCATCAGGAGTAAAGGAGAGAGTCTTCATTGGACTACAGTACTGAATATAGATATAAAAAAATTCTGGCCTTCGACGCTCATATTCTGCTTTTGATTCTTGTACACTTACTGTTCCTTTTCTGTGATTCTTGCACACTTACTGTTTTGAAGGCTACTTGCAACCCTCATAAAAGGACCACCAGTGATTAAAGTAAAAGTCAAAAACAGTACAGGGGATGGGATGGGATGGGATGGGATGGGATGGGATGGGATGGAATTTCCTGGTCCCCTGTCCACTGTTTATGAAAGTTACACAGCTGTCCTTGAGCTGCTCTACTGTGTTTTAGCCTGATAGCTGTAGCTTTGTTAGCAAGCTTTAGATTCAGTCTTGGCTAGTTGTTAGAAGAGAAGGGCAGGAAATTCAAGTCCTGAAACTTTCCAGTCTTACTGGTTTTTTGTACAGTGAGTTTTTTGGTAGAAGTTACGGTGTATAAACTCACTAGTGGTGGTATGTTCCCAGTTTCATTTCTGCACAAAGGATGTGAATTCATTAGCTTTAGTGTACCCTAGGCTCTTCCTGACAATGCCTGGAGCACAGAGCTGTGTCTTTTTATGGCAAGAAAAAGGAAAAGCAACTGTTGTATTTTTAAGCAGGTTCTGGGCTTTTCTCCTGTCTAAGAACAAGACAATGTTGATGACCCTGTGAGTGCAGCCCCTTCCTCACATCACAGCAGTGACATGGGAAATTTGGGGTGTGTTAGGACCTGATCTAACAGGAATCTTTGGGTATGTTGGATTCTCCAGACTTTTGTGAAATAATAATCAGTAAAAGTCAGAGGTCCAGAAGAGCCTTGCAGTCAAGTCAATAGCTGCTTCACCAGGATTCTACACTAAGAGGTCAATAACCCAGCAATTTAGGAACTGTAATTTGAGGGTGGGACTTCAGGAGCATGAGTTTGGCCCTTTTTTGTTAAGTAGTTGTTTTCTCATGAGAATTTTTAATTTTCTTTTACTTAATATCAAGTATCTCTTCTGAGATACTTTGAAAACATGTTAGGATGCAGGGATAAGACAGTATTGCTCAAACCTCATACTTAATAGTAATCACTTTTGTTCAGTGATTAGGTACCAGAACACCATGTTTGATTGTTCATTCTCTTATTCACTATCTTAATATCACAGCATCTGCTTTTTCCTACAGTTCTTGAGGTTGTCTGTAAGTTTCTTGGCTGCATGTGCTTTGTCAGTTGAACTTTTTTGTCACAGGCTTTGTTTTTTGTTTGTAAGAGGGTGCTACTTTGTAAACAGCAGGAATTCACAGGCCTTTCCTGATGCCTGTATGTATCCATATCACACAGATTTTAAAGATGTTAATAATGTCATGAGTCAAATTTAATTTCCATCCCCAGGTATTGGTGGCAGGTGACTGTGTCCACATCTCAGCTTGTTACAGATAGTTTCTGCTATTCCTTATTCCAAAGAAAAATTTGAAGATCTGGCCTGAGAAAGATAGTATAGAAACACAAATAATTGTTTTAGATCAGTTTTGTGATATTTTTTTTCTTTTTTAGTGCCATCTGTTTCAATTTGAACACGCTTGAACATGTGCTCTTCAGCACTAAAGCCTTAATTTTTTTTTTTTATTATTTTTTAAATTTTTTTTTTGCTGGTGGGGGAATAACTGTGACACAGTTCTCCCATTTAAAGAGCACTTCATTCCTGCATTATTTTCTATCTCCTGCCTTTCTTCTTTGTGTGGAAGAAAGGAAATTTATGGTACAGATACTGCCTGAATAGGATGAATTATGGTACTATCAGAGGAAAATCTCAAGTCTTTGTTATATGATGTGCACATATTGATATTCCAGGTTAGTTTAGTTTTCTGAAATTTTCTGTGTCGATCAGACTTGAAAAATAAACCCCAAATATTTCTTTCTCTTCTTTTGTGCTTAGGGCTAGTATTAGAAACCTGTACCAACAGCAGGCCAGACTCAAATATCAGCTATGGCAACCCATGCATGAAGTTGATGCCTTTGAACTATTTCCTATAGATGAGACATAACACATGCTGTGGTGAGTCAATGTATTATTTTATTAAATCATATTTCTTGGCAGAAAAAAAAAAAAAAAAGCCAAATGCCAAAAGATGCTTAATGCCAAAGTGCATGCTGATTTTTTTTCCCTTTTTTTGTTTTTTTTTTTTTTTTAGGGGGGAGGCAGGAAAAATTAAAGTTACAACTTGTAGTAATTTTTAGTACACATTAACATAATACTACTCATTAACATAAAACTTATAATGAGTTTTCCAAGTGTATAATTTCTGCATTGCACAGTTCTCAGATGGAGCACATTCAGAATGTGGTTTCAGAGGAAGTGTTAATATAGCCAAACAATTTAAAAAAAGACCCTCCACATGCAGTGTTCTGAGCACTATTTAAAATGGCAAAATCTGTTTCACTACTGCAAAATCCACAATTTTGGACTGATTTTTGTAAGTAATATTTTCCATCTCTTTGATTTGATGTTGGGGGAGAGGAAAGGTTGTTTTCTTTCTCTTTGAAATGGCTGTAGAAGACTGTGGGGAGTCTTCACAGATTTTTTTGACATATATCTCTTTATCCTTGGACAGGAAAATAGTAAGAACATTGATGAAAATCAGTCTTTTTAAAAATACTTTGTATCTTTAACTATCTTAAGTCTGCTAATAATTTCAATGAATATTTCATACATAATGCATCATTTTGGTTCTGATAATTTCTTTAGGATGGTTTTGGTGTACCTTTGGGAGATGAGGAATTTCTTTCAGATTTCTCATGTAATCTCAATGGAATTGTTCTCAAAAACTGCAAGTGTTGCTCCAATAAGCTGTAGCTCCCAGTCACTGAAATGTTTTTGTAGGGAAATGGAGCTCTTACTTGTAGATGTGGCACGTGGGTAACGTTAAGGGTGATGAAATGGACTCTCTGGTGATGCTTTCATCCTTGATGAAGCTGATGAAGAAAAATTAAACAGGTGTCAGTTCAATCTATTTGACTGCTTTGAAGTGAGATGAGTGGCAGAAAGCAGTGCCTACCAGAGTGCCACTGAGAGATTTGTGTTCTCTTGGATTCCAGAGGGTTTCCCAAGGAGAGAAACATACGCTGGACATGGACAGTGATTTGTGGCATGAGGAGCTGGGTGCTCACATCCTTGACTTGTGGACATCCAGTGGAAGCAGTACATTTATGTAGCACTTAATAACCTCTTTTTTTTTTTCCTCCTATGATATTTTTAACTTCTTTTGGCTTTTAGAGCCTATTGTCCTAAGGTAATTCTGGTTAACAAGACAGCCTTCATCCTGGCTTAGTGTCTGGGCTTTAGAGTCTGTGACACTGAGCCTTTTGCATATGAATAGGTCTGAGTGACTTTTGAATTTACAATGAAGCCTGAAGCCATATTTTTTTAAATTAAAATTATTTTGCTTTATTTCTATGTTTAGGAGCATACAGATAACCTGCTAGCTGTACATAATGAGAATTTTAAATAAGCTGGCAATGGCAAAGTATGTATGATTTATGGTAGTTGATAGAGTGGTGCAAATAAAGGTTTTTGTTAACATGTCCATGTTGAATGGTTGCTAAAAAGACATGGCATGAATTTTTTATGGCGTTTTGTACATGTTAATGCAATTAGCTGATAGTCATGGCAGCTCAGTTCCTCTCACCATTAACATTATTAAAATTGCTGTGTAAGTAGAAAAATTCATCCTAAGAAGCTGGCTGATGATAATTCCCACTCCTGGTGATTTTGCATTTAGTAGTATATGTAATGCTAATTTTGGAACACAGTGGTACTGCTGTCTACAAGCAGTGTGACCTGATCCTTTGTCCCCAGGTCACCAAGATGTCTTTATCTTAATGTTGCAGCTATTGATGTTTGCTGTGTGGTATTTCAGGCATTTACCAATGGCTCTGTTCAGGTTACTTTCCGAGTTCAGTGCATGTCTAAGTCACCTCCTCCAGCTCTCTTCTTCCCAATTTAGACTTTAGGGTGGGTAATCAGTGCAAATACCAGGTTTTCAGAAACAGCATATGAAATGTGTCAAAAGAACTCAGAGATGTCATAAGGGAGAGAGTTGCTTGAGAAGTTTCCTCCCAGATGACACAGCATTAATAGGCAAAATTAGTTAAATATGTTTAACAGAAATTAAGGACTGTGAGGTCTCGTTGTGAGGCTACAGCTCCACAAAAAACATCTGTAGGCATCTTCAGGCATTTGATACAACCCTTTAGCATGGATTTAAAACTTTGTATAGGAATTAGGCATGCACTTCTGTAAATGTGTGTGTAGCAAATGCAGTTTGAAATCTGGGGCTTATGCTCTCTGTGCAGGCTCTCTGCAGTTAATATTGCCCATTAAGGCAGGAAGTTTGATCATATAGTTTATTTTGCATTCAGCAATTTCTGTTGATGAAAACACAAGCTTTGCAACTGTCGAAATTGTATGTGAAATCAGAAACCACATCTAAAAATTAGCATATAATTAGTGAACTTGAATTAACTGTCAAAATCTTTTAAAAATGGCCAGGAAAAGCATCATTTGGAGAACAAAAGTACATATCAATATTCATCACAGAAAAGAACAAGCAAGGAAAAAACTTGGGATATTCTGTTTACCAAAAAACCTAATGTTAGTGTTGTGGGCAATGGGTGTTTTTTAAAGCTGAGTTAGTAATTTTATTAGAAATCACATGAGAGAAAGGCTTCAATACATCTATGCAGAGAAGCAAAAGTACTTGGGATAAAGGAATTTTAGGGTTTTTTAAGTGCTAGAAAAAAACATTTGAGGATCTATTTTGTAGTGTCTTGGCTTGGTAACTTACTAGTACAGTCACTTTTTTTTTGGAACATTGTATTGGTTCCTCTTATGTTCATCACAGGTGTTAAGTGCATGAGGAAAAATCAGAGGAACTCAGAGCACAGTTTTTTCTGAGAAACTTGTGTTCTGCTCCTCTGCCTAATAGAAAAAACATGTTTATATGAAATTTGCTGCATATGATAAATGTAAAAACCTATTACCTGTTACTGATGATGGTGATGTAATGTGCAGCACATTTCCCCTTGGAGGACTGTTGCCTGAGCCTATTTCCAAAAGCTATTTGTCATGTGATCAGCTACATGCAAACAAAGGTTTTCCAGAAGTGACCTCTAATACTCAGCACTTCAGCTGCCCACCTTCTCTGCTTTTCAAGGGGACTGGATTTTTTCAGAAAGTGCTGGGATCTTCACTTTGGACTTTAGACTTTGCAATGGAACCTTTTATTTCAATAAACCTCACTGGAAATGCCCATAAAAGGAATTTTCCTGCCTTTGCATTTTTTGTTGTTGATTATAATTTTTCCTTTGTATGGATTTTCTTTTTTGTGTCCCCAGGATATTGTTTTGCAGAGTGTTTTCACTGCCCTTTAAACTCAGATAATGTTATGTGAGTTTATGCTATTAGTTCTTATTCTGATTCATATCCCTTCTCCCTCCATCCTTGGTTTGTCTTTAGTTATTCCTACAGCCCTTAAGATTAGTATTTTAATTAAAGTATATTGAAATAGAACATTGTCAACTCATGCAGTATTTGGGTTTTTGTAATGCCCTGGGCTAAGTATCACATACATGTGAGAAACGACCAGCTTTCCTTTAACAAAATGTAGGCTTTTTGTTTATATCACTGAAAAAATGGGAAGCTTGAGTATGTCAAAGAGTGAGTCTTCAAAAATTCACAGTCCTTCCACCAAGATTATTCCCTAGTGGTATATTGGAATTTTGAGATCATATAACATGGGTCTTTAGATATTTGGGACAGAAAGTCTTAAAAAATATATTTTTTATTTATTTGGAAAGTGAATATTTGCTGGTTTTCTAATGCTTGTAAAGGCACGGACGTACCTTGTGTTGTATCTCTGTCTGTATTCCCCCAGTAGCTGAACTAGCCCCGCAAAGGTCAAGCTATTTGCATATTTAGAAAGTGAAAATGAAATTTATCTAAAAAATTCAAGTGCCTGGTGTCTGTCTTTGAGGGATCTCCAGTTTAGTTTTGCTCTGGAATACTGCTGGACCAAATGCTTTTATTCTGCCATGTGTCAGTCTGAGCTTACTGAAAAGGAGTGAGCTTAATGCTTTCCTGTGTCAGGTGTGACCTGTGAATGTATCCCATGAAATATTTGTGTCTGCTGTACTTTTCGAGTTGCCGGTGGAAAAAATAGCTCTGAACCACCTGCCAGGCTAGTTCAGTATTTGGCAGGTTCCTCTTCCAACCTTATGGAGAATATCCAGGACTATTGCTGTGGAATATGGGAGTAGAATGTCAGACAAATATCTTCTGAACCTTTGAGTAGTTTGCCAGTGTGATTCTTATGAGCTGTATTATGATAATTTTAATAGCCTCCAGAAGAATAAATGGAAATGCCAAATCAATAACAAAAAACACCCAGAATGGTGCCAGCAGAAAGGTGGAAAAGAGACCAAGACAGCAGTAAAATCAGCTCTGCTTAATGGGCATGGCATGCAAACCCGTATTATATAAAGTGGTGGGAAATATTTTGTGACCACAGGGCAAAAGGTTTTGCCTGCTTCCTCTTCAAGGCTTGTCAGCGTGCTAAGTCTCTGTGGCTATTTCTTTGTGGCCTGTCCTTATCAAAAATGTCTTTCCTTCTCACAGTTTGTCAACAGGAGCAGAAATCTGAATATGCCATGTAGTACTGCCAGCTTTTCCTCTGCTGTTGTGTGTGTTGGAAAGATTGGGGAGCACCGAGGAGCACCCACAGTGCTGGCAGCATCAGCTACTGCATCCCTGCTCCTTGCATGAGGATTTAGGTGGTGCTGGCTCATGGCTGCAGTGTGCCAGCTGCTGTACAGGCATTAGGTGAGCTGCTTTCAGCTCTTGGGCAGTCGTTTCCCAGCTATAAAAGGGAGTGAAAGAAGCCAAAGGTGTGTACGGGGTTATCAGTGCAGTGCAGCAAGTATGACATTAATGTCCTGTTCCTTCTCTCTTAACTATGGTTGTTGGGATGGAGAGTGGCAGACAAGTGAGAGCACAAAGGCAAGAATGCACAGTGGAAGATTGTCCAGAAGAGTGAGGTTATCCAGAGGTCATTCTGACTCATTGTACATCCACAGCCTCATGTACAGCACTTGCTATCCCTCCTGCACTGGATGTAGACTGAAAGTTGGCAAGAAGAGAGGGAACACTGCAGGCCCAGTGCAGTACCTGTGCATTCTAAATATGTTCAAATTCCTGGTAGAATTAATAGGAGCAATTCACCAGTGAGGAGTTTGAGGAGATGTAATTATTAAATAGGCATTCCTGAGCTGTTGGATGCTGAACAGCTCTGGATTAGTTTTATAAAAATAAGAGTTGCTGAGGCTTACAGTTTTTAATCACTTTAAAGAAGAGTAAGAATATAAGAACAGCCAGTAGTCTCTCAGTAAAAATCAATTTAGAAAAGGCTTCTGTCCTCAGTGGCCATTAGCTAAATATTTGGAGAAGAAAAGTAAGAACAAGGTAAGCAATCACCAATGGTTCTCTTGTTTTGTCCTCCTGTATTCCATCAGTCTGACTTTTTTTAAGGATATAAATGATTTCTTTTTCTTAAAAATTCTCTCTCCTAATTCACCATTTTCTGCCCAGTATGGATTTTATGAGATATTTTCTAGATATTCAATACGATGATCAAATTCTGGCTGCATTGAGAATGCTGGGATTTTATTTGTTTTAAAAGGCGATTTTGAGTGTATATATTACCCCTATTCTGGGGGGAAAAAAAGAACTACCAAAAAACATTTCTTGTGTGAACCCACTGTAAAAATGCAGGAGCTTTAAAAATACTATAAATGTATAATAGCACCCTGATAAGATGTTCTGTTCCTAGCAGATATGAAATCGTGGCTAAAGGTAATATTTATACAACAGTAATTTATTTTGTGTTAGCATGACTACTATCCCAAGCTGGTTTATCTAGACCAGTGCAGCAGGTAGAGTAATAAAATGGTTTGGGGTGAAGGGACATTGGAAGGCAGGGCTTTCTTTCACTGGGGTTACAGAGACTTTCTGATTTGCTCCCCTACTGCCTTTGTTTGAAAAAATCTAACTCTAGTTAGGTATCTGGCTAGTGGGGCTACTTTCCTTGGAGCAGGTGTCAGTGCTCTCCATTCTGGCCTGCCAATACTGCATGAAAGCTGCCACGAATGGGAGGATTTTCTTGATTTATAGGCTGTTGGGAATGAAATGGAGCACACAAGAGAAGGCAGGGTGGAATTAATTACCCTGTGCTTCATAGAGAGGACGTGATGGTTTTTCTCGGTCACAGATCCAGGTGAAATAATGACCTAAAATAGCATCCAAATGCTCCTGTCCCTGTATTCTCAAAGCAGTTGTTTCTCTGAGCACAAGTGTTACTGTTATTTGCATGTATCATAATTTTTAACTTCACTACTTCATACCTAGTTCAAATCAGTATGAACACTACATACACGATTCACCACCGAAAATTCAGAGATAGTGTTTAAAAATTGACTCCAACTCTTGAAACAGGGACTTAAAGGGCAAGTCCAAAAGAAAATTGCATTTTAATGCTGGCTTTCTTGAAACAGAAAATTTTCTCTGAGTTGTTCCCGAAAAAGATCTGCATGGCTTAATTGTGAATCATAAGACTACTTAAATGCCTGCATTAATTTTATGTTAGATTCAGTCATCAGCATGTAGATAAATGTTTTTATGGCATTATGAATGCTTGATTTGCTGTTGTACTTAAAATCAATTTTTTTATCTGCCAGGCTGTGTGAAGAGAATCTCGTGGATATTTTCCATGACACAACACTGTCAAAAATACCCACATGGTTGTACAAAAAGCAATGATCTATCTTTCACAAAGTGTTTTGAAGGTGATACATATAGAGAGAGTCCTCAATGTAACAAACTAGTAGTACAATTCTCTGCTTTTTCTTTTGAGAATTTGGGAAAAATAAAGACAAGGATATCTGCTTGGTTTTGGTTTCTTTGGGCTTCTTTGTGGCGATTGTTAGTTGAGGTTACATGTGTGGCTGTCAGCAGAGCATGAAGCTCAAACTGTCACATGGGAAGCAGAATGGTCAGAACTGAAGTGTTCAAAAGCCTGCAGTGAAACCTTCAGGCTTTGAACTGTTTTATTTTGATTTTGTGGGCTTGTAGGCCACCTCTGTGTCTCACTGTTAAGGTTTACTCTGAAAATCAAAAAGATGTAAAACCAAGCAGAACTGGGTGGGGTCATGGAAACAAGGTGAAGGTAGATTCTGGTGGAGGCAGATGCTTATTTAGCAGGCTGAAAGCAATGGGGGCAGTTTTTAAAACAACAGAAAGTATTACACATGAAATTACTCCCTAGAGACCCTAAAGCACACAAATCAAATAGTAGCCCCTTGTCCTGATTTTTATTGGGTTCTAAGTATAAAAGAGAGGATAACATTTAATATATTCTAAGTCTTCCATCAGGATTTGACTGCCAGCAACAAAATCCAATGTAATGGTGATTACTAAAATGAATTTGACCTCTGACCTCACACCTGGAAATATTGCAAAGAAACTTTGTTCTGCTCAGTGATGTAATTTTAATCACCTGCAAGCACACATCAGTTTAATTATCAAGCCTACCTCTCTCTGATGAGACTTCACCTGGAGTATTGCACCCAGCTCTGGAGTCCTCAGTGTGTGACAGACATGGACCTGTTGGGGCAGGCCCAGAGAAGGGCCAAAAGGATGGTCAGAGGGCTGGAGCACTTCTCCTGTGAGGAAAGGCTGAGATACTGGCGCTTCAGCCTGGAGGAAGAAGGCTCCAAGGGAAGAGCTTTCCAGTGCTGAAAAGGAACTTCTAAGAAAGATGGGGATGCTTTATAGTAGGAGCTGTAGCAATAGCAATGGGACAAAGGGTAATGGTTTTCAGCTGAAGGAGAGTCAATTTAGAGCAGATGGAAGGAGGAAGTTCTGGGGGTTGTTTAATAATGAGGGTGTTGAGATACTGAAACAGATTGCCTAGAAGTGGTAGATGCCCTGATGGTAGATGGAAACATTCAGGATCAGTCTGGATGTGAGACTGAACAACCTGATCTGGTTGAAGATGTCTTTGCTCATTGTAGGGGATTGGACCAGATGACCTTTAAAAGGTCTCTTCCAATCCAAAATAAAGAAAATAAAAGCTTGGCTCAGTAGATAAACCAATAGCCCTGCAGTGGCCCAATGCTATTTCACAGTGCCTGTGTTCATTGAGCAGCCTGACCTAACCCTGCACACTTCTACCCTACCCCAGTGACGCCTCATACAGACTTTGGGGTCATCAAGCCTCACATTTTTCTTACCCATCCTGCTGGGTTACAAAGCCCAATTGCTTTGATCTTGTGGTGTGAGCTTCTTCTGTTCCACCACCTACTCCATTTCTTGCTGCTCTAGAAAAATACTGAATCTTTTTTAACCTTGTGATTTAAGCACTGCACTAAAATACATGTCATTTTCACAACTAACACGGTTAGCATGCTGGATCTTTCTGCAGAGGTCAGCAGAACTCTGGTTTGGATTCCATTCAGAACTTTTGGAGGGATGTAGAGAAGGAAGTTTGCTCTCTTTATTTCAGCCATCAGGATTGCCAGTATTTTGCTTTAGAACCTGCTTTGTAGTAAAAACAGATTCCAGCATCAAGTTATTCTTATTTCTGTGCCTTACTGACAAAACCATTGCACCTCCTCTGAATCCACCACCTGTTTCTTTCCAGTGTCCAGTCTTCTTCAGATGCATTGCTTTGTAGTTTCATCTTTTGCAGTCTCTGTGTTGGAAACTGTCTTGGAAAGGTTTGGTGGATGTTTCTCAAAACAGATGCTCAAAGTAATACTGTGTGGAATGCCCAGAGGAGCAACTGTGTGATTTTGGGTTAGATCTGCAGGCTTGTTTTGTGTCTAGTACAGCTGAAGGTGATAAGTAAATGTGATGTTAAAAACTTGAAAGAAGGTTAAATGATGTCTTCAAGACAATACCATAAAAATTCAACTTTGAAAGAAAAATTCAGCCTAAACATATAGAACAAGTTCAGACAAGCAAGTCTCTACCTGGAAAAGCTTGGTTATGATGAGACTGTTTAATAGCCATGCTGGTTTATATATATGTTTCCTTGCCTGGGATGCTCCTTTATTTAATCAGTAAATCCAGACCAGAAATCAGTGTCTGTTTGAGTTATTTCGCTGGGCACCTTGTCTTTGGATGAGGAAGAGGGAGAACAGACAGCAAAAAAGCAGTGTACCTTTGTTCTGCAGGATTTATCTTGCTGATTTTTTTTCCCATGTGAGGCACTTGCTTTTGACACTTCAAATTTATGTTATTTATTTTCGATCCTTATGTTCTAGTGCATAGCTTCCACTTGGAGCTGAGAGATATGTGAGGGAGAGAGTGCTATGAGTGCCTTCTGTTTGTCTGTGAGAAGAATGTTTCTGTCCTCCAGGAATTCTGTGTTGGAGCAATGGGCTGCAGTCTGGAAGGACTGTGTATCACTGCTCTGAAGGACAAGCATGTGTAAAGATAACTGGCTCAGCAGTCAGACAGAGGCAGAACAGGGATAGATGCAGCAAGACAGAGGCAGAATGAGTTTTAAACAAAGGAAGACTTATGTTTAACTGCGTCATTATGTTGGATTTATATCTGTTACATCATTGCACTTAATGAGCACATGAGGAGCTTTGTGATGCTGAATATACCTAAACCCAGAGAGGGCTTTATCATGTTTATTTCACCTCCATCTGATATTGTTTACAGTAACTTTAATGAATATATAACTAGCCATAAACCGTAAAATGTTAATCTATATTCATGGTGAATAGTATCTCTTGGTACATTTCATGGTTCTACATTAATAAAACTTTCTGCTTTTTATTATCATGCAGGAAAATAAAACATGGTGTCAAGAGAAATTTAAGCCAGTATTCCATCTCCAATACTGTGTTCTTCTGCAGATGGATAACATGAAATTCATGCAGAGAATCACTTTGTTCCTATAGTAAAAAGAAATATTTGGGCTCAAAGCTTCTGCTAGGCTAGTAAGTCATCAGAATTAATAAGATTGTCATTGTAGGTTTGGTATTATGAGTTTATGTAAAATACTGCTTTTTAGGAAGTGATGTATTCATTTTCATTCACTTAGAGTGAGGCCCAAAATACATCTGCCTCTCTATCAAAAAGAGCAGATGCTGCCATTAAATTGCTCAAATTTACCATCAGAAAATGGTATTGCACTTCTGTTTTGGCACTTAGTCTTTATATTATGTTATTTTTTTCATGCTAAATATCATTCTTTTAGTGGTGGCTTCCATACAACACATATAATGGTGATTGGGGGTGGAAACCTTTAATGCTGGGGTTTACTGCAATTTTTTTTGGTAACATAAAATGCTGTAAATTTATGGAATACAAAGCTATTTCCTCAGGATACAGAACTTGGCTCCTTTGTGCATGTGGTATTTTGTGCTATTTTCAGAGCTATAGAATTTTATGGCTTAATTGTCTAGCAAAGTGCATCATCAGCATTGCATATTTGCATTGGCTTGTCAGTCTTTTTTTTTTTTAATAAATAGAATACGTAGAAAATCATAACTGGCTTTTCGGAATTAAAATTAAGTCAGTGAATGAATTGATTTGTCCTTGCATATGGTAAGCATGTTTGTTTGCAGACTGCCATGCTTGCTGTTGTGATGTATTGTAACTGAAGGATTAAAAACAAGGAGAAGAGGAAGTGAAGATGGTGTGGAACAAAGGACAGCAACTTTGACACAGCTGTTCCTGGAGCCCAGGTTTGGATGCTGTACGTGACATCCTGCGATTTTTTTTGCAGGAGACTTTCACACAGTCAGTGAGGGTTTGTTAAACATTCGATAAGTCCAGTTGACAAGTGTGCTATGCTTGCAGAACCTGCAGCCTAGAAACACGGAGGACAATGCAAAGGGTGTTTGCATAAGAGGGCAGAAAAAGCCCACTGCTAATATGACATTAAGCCTTTGTCATTGAAGTTGGTTGGTAGGACAAGCAAGTGCCATGGGAAAAATCTGCCGGGGGAACAAGTGCAATTAGTTACCAGAATTTGAATTATTCATCCAAATTAGGACTTCAGCCTGTTAATAAAGTTAGGAGTAGGAAATTATAAGTAAGTGAGTGTCTGACACTGGTGGTAGTTCCAAATCTGAAAAAGTTTACCTTCAGCTAAGTTGACTTGAAGATGGCAAGTTGTTCTAAGGACACCATAGCTGCATGCAGAAAGGAGGACCCAGCAACCCAGTAGAAAACCTTGTGGCTTTCTGAATTAATTGTGGCTCAAATATCATCAAGGGAAGGAGACAAACCACAGGTACAGAGAGAACCAGGCACATGCTGGTCCTTAACTGAGATTTCCTGGTCCCTTCAGCAGCAGCAGTCTGCTGTGGCTCTGTGACATTGTTCAGTGTGAGGCCTGTCAGAATCGAGGCTTTACTGTTGCAACTGTTCTTATTTTCCCTTTGTCTAGAAGGCATCAAATAGGCTGTTTTGTGAAATAATTTTGGTGTATTTATTCTCCCAGTTCTCCATTTTCTCTCTCATCTTGTGCTTGGGGAGGGCTACTGGGAGTGGCACATGAGGTGATGCTCCAAGAGTGCTGCATGGGGAGGGAATAGTGGTGGCACTCCTTCTTCCAGGCAAGGTCCAGCCACAGGTGATGGCCACAGCTGACTGAAATCTCTTGATTTTACTGACAGTTTTAAACTCCTGTTGAAAATCTGGGAAGCTGTTTCCTTTAAGACTTGTTTTCTTAACCTTACAGAACTTAATTTAGATGAAATAGTCCTGTTGGTGATCAGTGAAAAATTGATGTCTCCTTCAGTTCTGCTCAAATCCTGTTTGTTGATACAGACATTTGGTTTGGGTCAATATTGGTCAACATTAGACAATATTGGATGCCTCTCTTCATCTCAAGTCTTGGCTTTTGCTTGATGTTCATTTTGGGGTTGTGTTTGTTTTGTTGGGGATTTTTTGTTTTCTTGTTTTGTTTTTTGTTGCTGTTGCTTCACACAGCACCTACCCACACACCCCTCCCCAGCATGAAGTGTCTTTTTTTTTTTTTTTTGTGGAAAACTACCATTGTATCCCCAGACAGGTCAATTCTGGGCTGGGAGCAGCACAAGCCCCCAGCTCTAGAGGAGCTTTTTTAAAGGCTTCATTTTAGCATCAAATACTTATAATCTTTTTGAAAACTTTATAAGCTGCACCCTATCTAAACAGATTTTATGTTTATTTACCTCTTCTGGTGGGCCTCTGAAGTACAAATTTGTGACAGGGTTGGAGGAAATGGGGTGAGATTATTTTTTTTTCTGTTTATTGTCTGGAAATGATCCTGGAGTTCTGCCTTTATTTGTATACATTGTGTAAGTGTCAGAACTTAAGCTCATAGAACACATTTGCAGAAGATTTGGGAGTGAAGATTTGAAGTCATATTTGTTTTGACAAATGCATTATGGTGGGTAAAAGCAAATTATTTTGCTCAATTCTTTCTGTATAATAACTGTATCATCTTCAGTCTTAGGTAGTTTTTTCTAAGTCCTGAGTTGTCTTCTAAGCAAGCCACTTAAAGGATTTGATTAAAGAAAGAACTGTGCTGTCTAGGGTTTGCAAATTTTGAGAGAATCTTATTGCAAATTTTATGTTATCTTGGTAATTTGGTGGCTTGATCTTCGTAAAATCACGGAGTGGTTTGGGTTGGAAGGGACATTAAAGATCATCCAGTTCCAAGCCTCCCTTCCATGGGCAGGGACATCTTCCAGCAGACCAGGTTGCTCTGGGGCCCCATTCAGCCTGGGACTTCCAGGGATGGGGCATCCACAGATTCTATGGGCAGCCTCTTCCAGTGCCTTACCCTCACAATAAAGAATTTTTTCCTGATATCTAATCTAAACCTACCCTCTTCAGTTTAAGGCAATTCCCCCTTGTTGCATCACTATTCACCCATGTAAAAAGGTTGGATACTCCAGCTCCAAAAGGTTCCAACTTCCCTGTAGCCCTTTCAGGTACAGAATGCTCCAGGAAGCCTTTCCTTCTCCAGGCTGCAAACACCCAACTCTCAGCCTGCCTTTGAAGGAGAGGTAATTCAGCCTGTTTTCCAGGTTAGAGATTGTACCAGTGACAGTCATATGTGTAGCCTATTTTAGTATATAGCAAACAGAATGGCTTTGTATGGAGGCTATTTTTATTTTTTAATTGGGCTTCTAGTGATGACAGATCACCAAATATGTTACTAGGTATTGTTTCTTGATTGATTCGACACTACATTTAATTTGCATGTTGCCTCTTCTTAGCTGTAATATGGAAAACAAATGTAGGATTTAGAGAAGAGGGGATTAGTGATAGCAAGATGCATATAAAATCATCTCACACTGTTTTAGGAGTGAGCAATTGCTGGCTTATGATTCAGAATTCATTTTTCTAATACGCTTATGTTAACAGTTTTATAATTAAGCTTCACTTAAAATTATAATAATAATTTCCTTTTTCATTCAAGCATAACAAAGCACTTAAACAAGCATTAATAAGCCTCATATCATCTTCGAAAAATAAGTATTATTGCCACTTTTTTATAGTTGGGTAAACATAATTGAGGGTAAGTGATTTAGTCTGAAGTGACAAATCCTGCAAAGGGCACCTCCTGGATACTCTTACAGCTCTGTGAACCTCAGTGCTAAAGTGCAGATATCAGGCTAGATCCTTCAATATTGAGCCTTACTAACAAAAAATTACCTCAACAATGCTTAATGTAGGTGGAAAATTGTGTAAGTAATTTTTGGTGGCAGAAAATGTGGGTTTGAGATTCTGGTGGAAAAGACAGGTCTGTGGTGCATCACCCTGGGCAAGGGGGGAAATCTCTGAGCTCTCTGCTGCTGTGGAGATGAGGAGCCAAGGAACACGTCCTGGAGGGGGTGACCACAAAAGCAGTCCATGAACATCTCCTGAGCAAAGCATCGTGGTCAATCTGTTACTTCACAGCTCACTTGTTCAAACGTGAAGATCCTGAATCTTGGCTGGGTTATAGGACTTTGATCCATCCCTTGACAAAATTCCCAGCCCAAGCTGGATTTGAAGGACCCCGTGTGTTCCCTCAGTTTTTTGAAGTTTTTCCAATATCTTCCAAGCAAAGACTTTGTATGTAATCTCTCAATAACGTGTACAAACAGAAAAGGAAAGCACTCTAAGGTCGGTTGCACGTTCACATAGGAAAAACTTCCCTTTTTTTTTGGGAAGTTGATTGGTGGGAGATCGTCAAGATGCATTTACTGGATAAAAAAACCTAATGGAGTAAAATTAGACTGAATTAAAGCTGATTTTTCTGACACTTCCAGAAATATATCCTCACCTGCACCACAGCAGGAAGTGCAGGCTAAATAATGACAGATCCCTCAATGGAAGGCGTACCACAGCAGGCTAGAAATAGAAAACCTTCCTTCCTTCAGGGAAAAAAAATAAATAAAAAAAAAATAGAAGCAAACCATCATAAATATTCATAAATATTGATGAAGCCACCTGGAAATTAAAAGCCCACCTTTTGGGGAGATGGAGAATTTCAGTGTGGCCAAAGACTGCTGTTGGCTTCTAACTTCAATTCCACTCTGGTGTTGCTCACAGATATTTTTCAGAGATATCATCACTGTACCTATGTAGCATGTGTAAAGTTCACAAATACAGAAGTTAATGCCATTTTCATTGATTAAAAACTTACATCCCTGTGGTTGAAAAGGCCATATCGCATATGTTGTGTATAACAATGTATATGCATTGTTGTATAGCACATAGAAATCTGTCTGTTGTAAATTCAATATTACAAATTTATGAGCAAAATGTTTTGATATGACTGAAAAATCATTTTTCTTTCTATTTCCTGAGAGGTAATTGAGATATGAGAGCATAAGGTATTTCTGACAAGTATTTAACCTTGATGCATATTAGAAGTTCAAGTACTTACCATATCTAAGCAGTATTTGTCCTTAAATTAATTATTAAATAGAAGTTGCATTCATGAATATTGATTCTTACCCACAGATTAAAGGGGCAATGAGTCAGTTGCCACCTGACTACAACAGAAGGAGCAAAAATTGAAATGGTGCTGTCTCTTGGTTCATTTTTAGAAGTGAACAACTGTGATAAGGAAGTTTAATTTTCTAACAGGAAAAAATAAAATCCTTTCACTGCCTTGTTGGTATTAGTAGTAGGCTAGAAGTAAATCTAGTCTGTCTCTAGGAGGTCTAATAAGGAACCCAGTAAGCAATGTAACCAGGGTACTAGAGTCAAAATGGAATAAAATAAAAATATAGGATACTCCTCTGCATTATTAGCCTGCAGTTAGTTTTGTTTAACCTTGATTTGAGATGTAACAGCATTTATTGACTGCTGAATTTTTGTTATGAAAAAAGTATTCAGCTGCATTCTGCCATTTTTGGATGCTTTATTGTTACTATCAACAACATTTCTGGATGCAGTATTACCCACAGGAAAGAATAACAGAGAGAGCTCTTTATCAGGGTAATTGTATGCATAACTTAATTTTAAGCAACTGAATCATCCTAACAAATCCAAATTTAAGCAGTTGAACAGTTGAACTATAATTAAGCACACTACTAAGAACATTACTGCATTACGTTTGAATGCAGAAAACAGAATTGCAACACAGCAGAAAAAAGTTTCCACAGACAGAAGTCAGTTTTGTCTCCAGTGTACGTCTTTGACAACCTCCCACATGCACAGTTGCATGTACATCACGGTTTTATTGAACCACAGCAATATCAGCATGTTTGTTGGCTACAACTGATGAACTTTCTCCCTGCCACTGCAGTTAGACCAAGAGTGAAATAAAGGGCACAAGGCTGAAACAGAGCTCTCATTATTAGGTACCAGACAGATATAATCCCATCTGAGGAGATGTACAGCCAGCATCTGGGTCATGTGAAATACTCCCTCCCTCCAACCAGAAGCCTTCTAATGATTATTCATGATTAATTTTAAAGCAAGCTCTGCAATATATTAAGTGAATGTATTCTCATTTTTAGAATCCCTCCCACTGAACAGCATTTCAAGCAGCTATTATTATAACAGTCCTGACAACTCCCTGATTAATCCTCATCCATGTGTGTCAGATATTATTAACACTTAACTGGTCAAAGCTCAATCTTTATTACTCTCTGAGCCTGTTTCTTCATGCAGAGCCTGAGTGGAGCTGTCACACATGTCACTCAGTCAAGCAAGGATGCATAACCCATTCCCACTTGTTAATTTGTTTACTGACATGTCTTGTATGAAGTGCCTCTCTAAGGATGGTGGTGGCAGTTCTAACTGCTGGTGCAAATGTCAGTGGTGGTGGCTGCTGTTCTTTAAGGATAAAGAAGCGTGCTGTAGATATGGCACACTGTGCAGTGTTAGGTGCTTCCTGTTCACACTGCCCTGATGCTCTGCTGATGGCTCAGTCTGCTGTGGCTGCAGCCCTGGGCACCAGTGGTCATCCTGTGGACACAATCCTGACCAGAGCAGGTGACTTGGCCCAAATACTCCAAGGAGTGTTTGTCCTGCTGTTCCTGGTTTCTGATTTGCTGTCATGTAGCTGTTGCTGCAGTGGGCAAGGTAGGTTTCATCTGGCATATTCTGCAACTGGATCTTCTGAGACAATCTTTACAATTTCTGGTTTAGAAGTGACTTTGAATTCAGTGCCAGGGTTCTGTCAGTTAAGAGTAGGTGTCTCATGCATTTGTCTTCTTTCATTACAAACTGAATTTTACCTGGACTGACCTTAAATTTTTCTGCTTGGGCCTTTGCTGTCTCTGGCTTCAGTCTCTGCCTCAACTGATGCGCTTATGCTGTCATTAGCTATTACGTGCTGGCAACACCTTCAGGTTTTTTTGTGTTCATTAGCAAAAATACTTTGTCAGCTTATTTAATTTAATTCCCAGAAATAAGAAGAATGCAAAAGCATTTTATTTTTCCTTCTTCGCCCCCGCTCCTTCAAAGTATGGGCTTCAGACAGCTGATTTTCTGATCTGATGTGTCAATATCTGTGTGGATGACTAAGTACATTTTTAGCAATGTGGCTGTACTGAATGTCTGCTATGGGAACTGAGGAATGAATGCTGTGTCTCTATAGCCTTGCTAAGATAAGCGAAGTAGAGGTGGATTCTATTCTTGCTATATCTCTCTTAAATTTGGCCAGGCTCATGGAGAGTGGGCTTCAGCTGCGAGTCCCTCCGTTTACCAGCTCTGTCATTGCAAAGAACCTATTTCTGCACCAACATATGATGGTTGTCAGTCAGCAATTGATGTATTAATTGGGCTTATTCAAGAACTCTTGTACTTCATCAAATTTCTAGGTACTGTGCAATCGCCTCTTTTTTGGTGTTGTGTCTCTGTTTATAATAACATTTAAATGCATGCATAGCTGTAACCTTGTATATTTATGCAGTTGACACTAAAATAGAAGTGGAGAATTGGAGAGTGTCTTGAAATGGAGGATTTCACTACCAGCTGTTCTCTGATCGCCATATCTTGTAAAACTAAAATTCAGGTGGTTTTTAAAGTACTTTTTTCAAATGCAGGGTAGTAGATGAACTTTAGCTGCAGTACTAAAGTTGAAGTGTGTGGGTATATTGCTTTCACACTGAATGAAGCACAGCTGAACTCCAGTCTCCCACTGAGCTAGCAGGGCTCCTTTCCCATTATGGCTCAGAAACACAAAGAGCCTGACTAATAACTTGCATTGCCTTGGTGCAACATGTCTGCAGTTTGGGTGTTTTCACACTGTCTTGGTTTGAAAAGACAGGTGTCTGCTAAAGAAGACAGAAACCTTTCTTGAAATGGAAAAATGTGAACTGGCCTCCCCACTGAATTATTATAATCTTGAAATTAAGGGGTTTTCAGGCAAAAATATGGGAATAAGAATCACAGTTCTTCACTAGGGAAATTAAAATAAAAGTGCAGTAGTACAAAAAAAACCCAAACCACTGACAGAGACAGAATACAATCTCACACTCTGTTGGTCAGTGTTGTACCAGTTTGATTAAATGGTGGCTGCAGTCTTTTTGGAGTGACAGACGTGGTTTTGTTGAGGCAGTGATCTTGTAGAAGGACATAGTTTTCCTCTGAAGGTCTGGTGGTGTAAAGGGGTCCCGTCTTTCCTCTGGGAATTTAGTGAAGAAGGACTGACTGTGATGTTCCAAGTCTCAGATTATATCCAGGTAGGAATGCTTGGCTCCTCCCCCTGGGTGGAGCATCTCACAATGGGATGATGTAATTTTATCAGTCATGCAGTGAGACTCACTGGCCCATTAACAGCAGAGATCCCCCTGGAGGGAGGATGGGTCCTGGAAGAGATAAAGAACACTGCCCCACCTGGTTTTAACAGCTGGTAATAGACTACATCCTTCTGGTTTCATTGTAACCCAAGACACATGCAAAGACTTTTCACTCTTCATCTGTGAGGTCTTACACACAAAACCAGCCTTATCACATCTGGCTTAAGCAAACCATTTGCAGGTATTGAATGAGTAATTTTTTGTCTATTTGCATAGGAGAAGAGGCATTTAATTTTCTGCATTTTTGCAGAAATTACTTCAAGTACCAGCAAAATATATATGATATATTTTGCATGGCTTTGTGAAATTACAGAGTCCTTTCAGTTTGTGTGACCTGTTGTTCTATGTTTACTTTTGCTGGTCCAGTTCTTGCTTTCCTTACCTTGAAAATACTTTTGTGCAGGCTGGTTAATACAAGAAGTCTCAGTTCTCTGAGGCTCTGCAATTATATGTTGTTTTTGAACCTTAAAGCTGGGAATTTCAATACCTCTAATTTTTGTCTAGTTAGCTATTTCTGGGACTGCTGGGACTTCCTCACAGGACCTGGTGTTTTGTTCTGCCAGTCTGCAGCTAGAAACACTTTTTTTCCTCTATTTGAAGCTATTTTGGTCACCACCATCCATTTTGATCCTCCTTGCTAGTTTCATTCACTGTCTTTTGTTGCAAGTGGTAAAGAAACCCTCCCTTCTGGCCAGTTCAAGAGGTTGTCAGAAGTAATGGTGGTATTTTTTGACATCTCTCAGCTTGCTTTACACATACAAAAATAAGTGAATCATCCCCATGGAGTCTGTTTAATGTAGCTGAAATAGAAAAAAGTGTATGGAATGAGAGATGATTGGCAGGCAAATATCAGTACAAAGCAGATTAAAAAAAATGTGTTTAAACTTGCGGAGAAACATTGATTCTAAAAACTAGTTTTAGACTCAAAGGCCAATATGAAGAAAACTGACAAAAATCCTGCAGCAGGAAGCTGAATATATCTTTGTGCCGCCTGTGCATTTGTAAATTCATAACAATAGCAGCTGCTGCACCAGATAGTCTCTCTGGCTCACTCCCTGTCCTTTCCTGTGAGAAGATAAGAGCAAGAAAATGGGAATTGCATTATGTTTCCTGTTCCAGTTAATTTTGAATCTGGAAAGGGCTTCTGCTTTATTCTGGTAATTGGGTTATATACTGCAGAAGACCAATGTATTTTCATGATTAATAATCTGTTTTGGCAAATTATGTATTTCTGAAAAGTACATGAAGGACACTGCATTTTAATCTTGGAATAATCATGGTTTGCTCACTTATAAATATGCTTCCCTGCTCTTGCATAGAATGTGCATAAATCACATTTCAAACATGAGATAATCATCAGCAGTCAGTAAAAAAGATATTTCCATGGCAACAGTTGCTAAATTGAACAGAGCATAGGTACCTCCTCCCTCATTTTGTCCAGAAGCCTCCCTGACTTAGCTCAGATTGGATCTACCTTACCCATGAGTAACCAAGTAATCATACCTGTTAAAAAACAACCTCACCATTCTGTGTGTAAAGAATTATTAGAGCACAAATTAGCAGTAATTCTTTACTGTTGACAGTACTGGGCATCACCCTTTTACATCTGTACTTCTGTAATTCTCCGTGGGCCCTGTCAACTTGTTAAGGCCTTTCCCCATGCCTGGTGGAGTTACTGTAATCTTTTTTTGACAGCTCTGGAAAAATAAATAGCATAAATTAAAATCTGAGCAGTATTCCTGGTTTCTACACAAAAGAGAAGAAAAAAATATGGAAGTGATGGCACTTCCTATGGCTTTATGGTCTTTCTTGCTTTTCTTTATATATGTCCAAGAAAATTGCTGTTTTAAGGAATGAGCTGAAGTTGTTCAGCAGACATTTGGAGTTATTGCTCTTACATGTGCAGGTAACATCAGAGTGAGCATGAGGATTACAGGATGATGGACACTGGGCTGATGTGAGGGCTACTCCTTTGATACCACACTTGATAGGAAATTTTAGGAGGAACTGAGGAGGTAAGAGGGACCTTTATAGGAGCTCATCTGTGATGGAATGTTAGAAAAGAAAATTTGGGCTTGTTTCCGTGAACAGTCTTCTTCTGCTGTACTGTTCTCCAGGATTAAGTACTGTTAGGCAGTTTCTAATCATAGGAAATATTTTGCTTTTAAATCTGCCTTATCAGTAGTGTGAACTGTTCTAAATTTGAAATCACAGTTTTCTAAAGAAAAGCTCAAACAGGCAGAGAATTAACTGATACTTTTTCTTTTCATTTTTTAAATTCAGGTATAAACTGCAGGGATATATTTTGACTGTCTGCAGTGAAAGAGGAAAATCTCCTTGCGAGTATCTAAAATGTTTCCTATTTACAATGCTTTTCCTGAGTCTCAACCCTCTCAATATCCTTTTTTTTTGTTTTGTAAGGCATAAATTCACATGGCCTTGTTCCCTCAGCACTGTGTTCTGTTTCACCTCCTTTATGTGGCCTGGCTTATCTTCTGCCTTGTCTTTATCTTGGCCTGTTCTTCTGTCATCCTAAATTGGAAACTTGAGGACCAAAGAGAGAATGGCAGAGGCGGACCACGCTTATTCCCCCAGCCTTTGGAATCTGGTGGGAAGCTGAAATCTGCACTGTTCTGTTCCCTGTCTCCTAGATCTATCTTAGGCAAAGGTGGAGAATATAGATGCTAAGGCATTCAGAAACTTTTTGCTTTCTTTTTGGGGCAGCTGGAGATGTAGAAATTAACTCTCTAATGGGAGGCAACTGAGGAATAGATGAGTTGCTGAAGGACTTGGAAAGGTGATGTCTGTCATGTGTCATTGATTTTAAAATCCTGTGTGTCCCTGACCAAAATGGAAATGTTATCAGGTTGTTTGGTGTATGGTAATTTCTGAAATGAATATAGAATGTTAGCAGGTCCTAACTGATTTTGCACCTGCTGTTTTTTGTTTGTTTTTTTTTTTTTAATCAAGAAGTAAAACTAAATTTAGTCACTGCTGCTCTTTATTAAGCAAATGGAATGAAAAATTAACTGTCCCTGCATCTCCAAACCAGCTAATCTTGTGTTTCCATCTGACTCTATAAGCGATCAATTTTGCTTCATCTGCTGTTTATGAAGAGAGTTTAATGAAGTTTACCTTGGCAGGATGAAAAGCTGTTAGTATGGCCTTTCTGAGTTCAGGGGGTTGTGTGATTGTATTCTTATAAATTTCCTCACAAATCTGAGACAAAGCCACAGTTTCCCAGGGAGCACCATTTGCTTCTACACTGAGAGAGCTTGTCCATATTTTCTGGCAGCTGGCTGTTCCACTGGAGTAAATTTTAAGAAGCTGTTTGTCATTATTAAACTCAGAGGATCAGGGACACTAATGAAGCCTTAATCAGTATCATAATTAAACACCAAAAGCCTGGTCTTGGGGTTTCTGGAAATAGTTGTGTGGAGCTATTTCAGGTTTAGAGTCACTAATTTACTTTGGGATGACTTTACCATTTGTTGGTTTTATCTACATATGTAAACTTACCTTTTTTTTGGTATTCTTTTGGGTTTATCTGCCTGCTGAGGTTGTGCCTCAGTTTTTGTGTGGAGTTCACAGACATACTCAGCAATATTAGGAATTTCACATAGAGTTATCTGTAATTTAAATACCCAAATCCCTGTTTCCAGGGTAACAGCATGGGACATATCACCAAGAAATCAAACAGAGTAGAAATGGGGTAGGCAATATGGGCAGAAAAAGCAAAAAATTGAAATTGTAAAGGTGTAGTAAAAAAAAAAAAAAAACCAACAAGAAAAAGAAAAAAAGTTAGGTGCAGAGATAAAAAAAATCTACTTGAAAGAAGGAATGCATCGAATTCTGAGCCAGTAAGCAAGTTCAAGAATGGAATTAAGAAAGACTGAAATTGGTGAAGAAAGATACCATCCCCTGTCTGAATTCTGTGCTTCCCCACAAAGCCTTTTCCTGCAAGCATTTCAGATGGACGATCCCCTTTGTTTCCTCTGTCTTCCTGTGGCATCCTCAGCCTCTGCTTGTGTTCTATGCACTAATTCCTCACTCTGGTGGTTTACAGTCCCTCCAGAGGAATGGCAGCTGTTGCCAGCACTTGAAGTGGGTCTGTGGTTGTTTTGTGTGAGCAACAGGGCTGGTAATTTTATGGATTTTCTCCTTGTACCTCACAAGAATTAAACCCCTGTTGATGAGGGTAGAAATGAGCTCTGCTGGCTACTGCTGTAACTCCCAAGGCAGTCACCACTTGCTGTTGGAGAAACATGTTTTTATGAGACCAGTCCACAGCAGTGATTTTATGTTTGGCTTTTGTAAAGGTAAACATGTAAAAACTGGGCAGTCCAAAATTCCTGCTTTGTGTCTCTTTTTATCTTTGCACTTTTTCATCCCCTTTTTGGCATCTGTCAAGAGACATGCTGCTTTGAGGCAGTGACTGACAGCACAGGTGTCACAAAAGTGTTTTGCCTGTCCCTCTGAAACTGTGTTTGTTGCACAGAACTCATTCATATTCTTGTCATGGGTGTAACATTCAAATGTTGTGAAATGCTGCTGAATGAGACCTGACCTCTTGGCCTGATGCTGATTATTATGCTCAGTACAGTGCATCCGAGCACTGTTTGCCTCTGCAAGGTTTAATAATGAGCAGATGATGAAGTAGTTAGACATACACCTGGGTTTTATGTATTTACACCTGCTGTCATGTGTGTTTGTTTGTTTCTTGGCTCCAGAGACAGAAGTCAATGAAACTAAATGTGGAGGTAATATAAAAAATGTTATTGTGTGACGTGCATTTGTTTCAGAATTCAGTGTCTTGAGATCAAATAAAAATGAAATAAGAATAGCCTTAAATTAATATATAAGACAAACATGACCAAAAGACCTGAAGAATTTTTAATTTAGCTTTTGGACATAAATCTTTTTTCTCCATGAGAAAGTTAGACCTTAATTCCAGGGTCTTCCATAAAATTTTTGCAAGACTTTGTGCCCTTTTTTGTGACATGGCTGGTGGTGACTCTCAGTAAAGGCAGTTGATAGATGGAGTGCTAGGGTGATAAATAATGCAAGCTCTGTTGGTTTTTAGCAGTGACTGCTGTTCACTGCCTGTATTAGTGCTGTTGTTAATGGCATTGGTAAGATGGTGACTTCCAGACTGTGTCCCATTATAAAGTCTGCTGGGAGGTGCTAGTTTGGGTCATTAAAGAGAGGAAACAGCAGCTTACACCACTCCTTGTACATCTCTGCCAAAGGATGGATGCCTTCCCTAACTTCCCAAGCATGACCTGTACTTGGATGTCCAAAATACAACTTGCAAACGATTCAAACAGTTATGTTTGTGTGGGGTCTTTAGCCGTGAATTAATAGTTTGATCAATAAATTCTAATATTCCTGATGAGCATAGGAAGGGCAAAAATGTAACTGCTCTGTTAAAGACTAATTCCTTTTGAGACTGAATTGAGCTGGACCAGGTGACAGTAACAGAATTACAAGTTGGATACTTGACCACTCTACTGATCATTTCACTCATCAGCCACATTTCTGCATTTCAGCAGCATGCATACCTGCTTTGGGCTTCACTGCACTGTTCTCAGAACAAAATAGACACAGCTTGTACTAATAACTTTTTGCAAGGGGTAATGCATGAAAGGATTGGAAATCTCAGAGTTCAGAGCATGCTGGTCTTTGTGTTCTGTTGTGGTTTCATGGTAAATTTGCATCTCAGAAACCCATATTAGCCAGCAAAGGAAAACATTTAGCTCAGCCAAAGAAACTTTTTGTTTGTTCGCTGAGCAGTGCAACCTTGACACAATGCAAGGTCCTGAGGCTCTCCACACATCCTGAAGGAATACTCCTGTTTTCTGTGTGGAAGCAGCTTAGGTGGTGCTTCAACACGTGATGTCGTTGTGTATGGAAAACGTCTGGGATGTGAAGCAGAACCGATCATCCATTTCTGCTTGAAATAATTTTGGCATATCAAATGTCCTGCTGAACTGAAACTGAATCACAGACTGCTCAGTCCCTTGTCACAGATGAGAACTGTCATTTATCAGCAGTTTAGAGAGTTCAGGATCTAAGCTGAAGCAAATAACTCCACTTATGCTGAAGATAAGTGGTTATTGACATGGGAAGATTTGCCAATACTATTAAAATGATCAGCAACTGTTGCACTGTCAGTGGTGGAAAATATTTGGAGTTAATTTCAAATTGATATCTCAGAGCTTTCATCTGAACACCTGCTGTTCAGGATTGGAATATGAAACATTAACTGTGATTATTCTCTCTTCCAACCCCCACTCCAAAAGGCACCCAAAACCAAGCAGGTGTTACACCTTAAGTTAAAATTATGTCTTACATCAGTTTAAAAGCTGTAATAGCCGGGATATTGACAAGATTGTACAGTGTCCACTCTTTGTAACAAAGCAAAACTGCATTCTGCAGAGGGATCAGTGAGTAAATCTCCTGTGGAACACACTGGCCATTTTTGGGTAAAGATGAGCAGTGTTGCTGTTCACTGGGAGGGACAGAAGAGACAAGAAATGGTGCTTTGGCTGCCAAGTTAAAAGGCTTCTATGTTCAAAGAACCACATATGTTCCCTGAGTCTGACTAGATAAATGTACATGCTGCTGGTGTATGTGCTCTTGATTTAGGAAATGTAAATAACATTAATATGAACAGGACACATAGTCCATGTTGTGGTTTCTTTTACACCGTTGTATATCTGGTCTTATTTAGTGTAATGAAAGCTAAGAGTTTATGGAGCTGTTCTTGGAGGAAAATAAATAAGAACTAGCTCTCAATCTTTCTGGTGTTTTAATAGTCCAATTTTGTTTTTCATCAGCTTCAGCTCACTGGCTAGTTTGTTTGTGTTTTGGATGAAAAAAAAAAAGGGAAAGAAGAAGAAGGAGTATCTTTATTTTCTACTGTAATACACAATGGTCAAAGCACTTTTTTAAAAAAATCAAATAATTTTTCTTTTTCCTGTCTTCTTGAAAAAACAGTGTTTGCATGCAGGCATTTAAGAAGCCTCACAGCAACTTAATGAGAAAGATATAAAGCTACCTTTATTTTTGAAACAGATGCAGAAATTAAACCAAGATTCTGAAGGCTTCCACTGATTTGGAGTATTTCTCACTTTTGAGTTCCCACAGAAAGAATACTTTGGAGCTGAATGTGCTCAGTCTCCTATGGAACGTCACTGGATTTGTGAGTCTCTTACTATTTCTAGATTTCTGCTCTTGCAGGCAGTGCACATAGTCAGAGCTTGACACAGGATAAAGAGAATTACTGAAATTAACTGTCCCCTGTGAATTGTAAGTGCCTATCCATTTTTATACCATCAGAATTGCTTTGATAGCAACAGAAATGGTTTTGTTGCCTGGAATTTGAGGTGTTGGGAAACCTCTCGGCTCTGGAGGAGTTGAGCAGGTAGGCAGAGGGTGGCATCAGTGTCAGCCCACTCAGTGAGCAGAGAGCTCTCCTGTGCTATTTTCTGTTTGTTTTCTGTAGCAGGGTATGGCTTATTTGATTTCATTATGATTGTTGTATCTGACTGTTCTCAGTGTCTGTCCTTGTGGATATTGTGAATTATGTTTAAGAGTTCCAGCCTCATTTACTGTGGGTAGAATAGCCTGTTTGAGAAATGCTTGTAAAATAATAACTTAAACCAATGATCTGAGTAGTCCCAGATGATTAGAATTTTTACACTGCATGTGCAGGTAAAAGCAGCCTCACCTGGATTGTTGGATCATTTAATCTCTGAACATGTTGAGTTCTGTTAAGAAAGGTACTAAGGCTGGGTCAATTATATTTCAAGCTGTTTGTCCTACTGTTCTTTATTTCCTCCAGTATGTCATCTTTTCAAAATGCATCTCTTTGTAGAAGGTCTTTGTCGTAGAGTGCATTTCACACATAAGAAGTGATTGAAGGTGTAATTGCTTTTTGAAGCTCCATTTGCATTTTCCTTAACATGTTAAATCACTCACATCGTACTTGCCAGATCTACCTTATCTGACATCTGCATTTTAATATGTTCCTATGCTGAGAAATGATTTCTAACTCCCCTAATTCTTCCAATTCCTAACTCTCAGTACTAGATGTAGATATTAGCTAATTTTTTGGAAATAATATTTTGCAGGATAATGCCCATAGGAAGATGAAATGGAAAATGTCATAGGGTCTGTATGAATTTAAATATTTTTGATTTATTTCACTATCTGTGCTTTTTGGTTTTTTTAATACAGTGGAATTTGTGGCAAAGCTTACTATGATAAATTTGGATAAATTTACTGCAGATTTTAATATACTCATTCATCTGTAAGCTCTGCTTTCATTTAGAGATTTTCCTATATTTGTAATGGTTTCATATTTCTTTATCCAGATTAAGGCTATGCTCTGCTCACATTATTCCTGGCATACAAAGGTATCATAGACTAGCCAAAAAACCAAATTTGCATCTATTTTTGTCATCAGTGGCTTTGATTCAAAATTGCTTTTCTGTAATCTTAAACGTTAAAAGTGACTAGAATTCCAAGATATCAAGAGTGATGGTTTACATTTAGAGCTGAGAATTAGGCATTTTGCTTTTGTCAACAGCAGCAAGGAGAAAGATTGTATTGTAATAAAAACTCCTTGGCTGGTTAAATGTTTCATATAGATGGGTCAGTTTTATCCTGGATAAGTCAGATATACAGCATGCTGTTGGATATGAATATTATTCATATGCTGGTTTTTTCCCTCCTTGGAACAGCTGATGATATTTTAAAGACAGTCAGAACTGTGGTTGCCTACGGCCCTTCCAAATGAGGCTTTCTGTGTAGTACCAACAAAGTACTGCTATCCATTTTACAGAAAACAGACTGAAAAATAATGAAACGAGACCTGCCCGGGATTTTTGTTCCCTGTTTGCTTTTGCAAATGGTTGTGTTGATTCTAGGGCAAGATGTATGGCCTGAAGCTAAAGGAGGAAGAAACTTTTCACCGGATGTTAAGACATCACTCCCAAAAAGGAGAGCAATTAGTAAAATAAACCAAGTGATCATGGAGGCAGCAGTACTGCAAGTAAGCCATAGCTTCCCAAATAATGATTGACAAGGGCCCAGACAAAGAACAGATAGGCTGGATTCTCCTAGCTAGTGTATGCTGTGCCTGTAATTCTACCACACAGGACAGTCACAAAACAGCGGGACTTGATTCCAAAATCATGCTGCAGTCTGTCATATCCAGGTGGTGCTTCAGGTTATCTGCTGAATCTCCTCTCCTACAGTGTGCTTTTTGCCATGGCATTTTAACTAACTAATTTTAAATTCAAACCTCCATACAAGGTGAGTAATTTCAGGTCAGGAATGCACTGTAGCTCTATTTTTAGCGTGCTGCTCTCGTTGATCAGTGCACACTAGCAAGTTCCTAAGCATGTAAGGAATGCCTTGGAAATGAATGTAATGACTGTTGTCTTTGAAGTGAGGCATATATTAATCTTCTGGATCTAGACAATGCAGACAAAGAAAAGCATCTTTGGAATAGGGAATATGTTTTCTATGATGGGTATTACATTAACAGCTTTAGTAGCATACAACAGGTGGCTTTGATAGTTTCCTATTAGGAAACAAGAAAAAGGAAGGTAGTAATAGTAGCAGCAAGAATGTTGACTGTAGAAACAGAAGTGACTGGAATTGGTCTTTTTGTAAGGAGGTAAATGTAATTTAAACCAGAATCACCAAGTTGTTTGTTGCTACTTAAGTATTGCAGTCTTTTAGAAAACTTATCAAAAGTATCTCATGGTCTCATTGCTTTTAATGCTTAAAATGCTCTGTTAATATCTCCTAAGTATTCTTTTTAAAAACAGAAGGTTCCGTGGTATAAGATCAGAGATTTGAAACCATTTTATTCCAAACATTTCCTTGTATATAAGGCAAAGTAGTTTCCTCAAACTGTTAACATGTTCTATTTTAGTGAGTCCAGGATCTGAGCTTCAGTAGAGATACTGCCAAAACAGCATTCAGGTTTTATTAGAAAGCTACAGGTACTGATTTCAGTAGGGAACCACTTCATCCTGAAACAGTCTGGTTTGCCTCCACAGGACTTGATAGGAGAGGATGTAAGGCTGTGTGGTGTTCCTGTGGTTGATATGTTTGGAAGGAGATGCAAATAATGTCTCAAAGTTGAGTCACTTGAAATATTTAGTCAAAGGTAGATGTAGGTTTGTTACCAACATAAGTTTTGTCACCAGAACTGACAAATTCTGTGGGATGGGACCTGACTGATGGGACAAGATTTCTGAAAAGCCAGGATTGTTCTTGCAGCTGATGGTGTCAGGCTGAGGAAGGGGAGCATGGAGAGCTGGCACTCTAGAAACCATTTCCATCGTAGCCCTCACTCCATATATGCTAACTTGGGAGTTACAGCTTTGGAGTTTGTTAAATTCTGTTAATTTTAGCTTGGATAAGTTAAACTTTGGAGTTTGGAGCAACAAATCTCTCCAGCACTTGAGCACAAGCACATTAGGCAGAGGAGTCAATGGGAATGTACTGTGGCCAAAGCCATGCCAATATAAGTAGTTGCTTATTTTGCATTTGCCAAAGGTCATGCCTGAACTTAACACCTCATTCCTTTTTCTTAAATGTGAGATACAGAAACTTATATTCTGTAAACTTCATCCAATTATTAAAAAGATTATTACCATTTAGTAAGATTCCACATTTTGGCACCATGGAGATTACTTTGGGACAAAAATGGTAAAAAAAATAAATTGGGCAATAGGGAAGGGAGAACAGTGGTAAGGTGGCAGAGGACTAGAAGCAGAGCTCTACTTTTGTTTAGGCTGGTGAATAAAATTTTCTTGTATGAAGAATTTAGGATTTTTCAGGCTAGAATTTATCATCTTAGGATAACTGCTGAAATCATGAAAGGACCCTTTTGAAAGAATGTTCTGAAAATAATTAGTATCCTTTCTTCAAATCCTTTAATAACATGAAAAGCAGACAATTTCTGTTTCTATTCCTGTTAACAAAGAAGAACTTTCTTTTTGATACATTGAAAACATCCTTGCATTTTAATAATAGTGAAAAACCATTTCCATAGCATTATTGTGACTCCCTGTAATTTGAGTATGAAGGTTTGCTTCTGGAATTCAATTAAAGAGAAAGAACTAGCAACTCCTGTAAATTCATTGCAATAAAGATGGACTCATTAAGGACGTGGTAGGATATCTTTGTCTGGGACTAGGAGAAAGGTTGACAAGCTTTCAATATTTCTACGCAAGTAGAAATGTCATTAAGAATGGACATCTGCCTACTTTTGTAATGGACTTAAGAGAATCTAGGAAGAATGCCAGGGAGGAGGAACTGTTGCACAAACTACCTCAGCTACAGGAATACAGCTCTGTAGTAAAGTCAGACCAATTATTCTACCAAGGCACATCAAAGGTTACAAGCTGGGCAATTGTCTGAGAAATGGAAAATATATTGACACTTATTTTTTAATACTTTAAACTGAAACTATATATGAACACTTGAATGACAAGAAGAAAAAAAAAACAAAACCCAAAATAACTTATTTGAAGGAAGACCCTCTATTTGTGCCTTTCTCATTCATTCTGCAGTTTAGACATTTGATGTGTTTTTTTATGAATACAATTTTGGGGGTGGTAAGAAACAGTTTCAGTAGTAATATACTGCAAATAATATCCTTCTCCTTCTATTCCTATTCCCTTCTTGTTATGGCTTTTCACAGATATTTCTTTCCCAATATATCAGGCTGCTTTACTACAGTGGAAAACTCTTTCTGTTGTATTCCTGTGACTTTTTACAGTTTGCTGTTTTCTGTCCAAAAAGTGTGCTATAGTTATATATCTGACTCCCTGGTATGGAACGCTGATAAGCTCACTCTGGGACTTTGTAGACCAGAGTGATGTGCAAAAAATAGAAAAATATATTTTTGTGTTGCATCTCTGGTCTGGTTTCTGGTACAAGAGTATCTGCAGTTCACAGTCGATTCCCTAAACCATGGCTGATTAAATGCTTTCACTGATGGGTAACAACCATCTCAAAGAAGGAGGGAGCTGAAAAAAGTCCAAGTTTAAGTTTCTGTCCCATGGCTCAAAGTGGTAATTTGTTCTGTGTCAAAGCTCATCTTTAAGGGATTACAGAATGATGACCACTTTGGTTGGTTTGATGTGCATTTAGACTATCTGAGCTGCCATTTTTGAAGGTCGCATTTGTTACGGGGCCTTCAGGCCACTTCCAGAATTAACTAACAGATTATGACACCCAGGAGAGTTCATTTCATTTAAAACAAAGTAGCATGCAAAAAGTTGTGCAGCCCTCTTATGAAACTGGTGAGTTTGTACTTTACACAAGGTCTTTGGCATTTTGTTTAGCAAAGGAATTGTCCCCCTTTACTATCCTCACCTCCATTAAATTACTAACATGGGATAAGGGGTATTACAGACATAGTTATTAAAACTTCTTCCTTCCTGATGTTTTTTCATACCAAGTGGTCTTTTTTCTCTTTAGGGAACCTAAAAGATTGATCTTATCAATGCAGTCTGGTGACATACATTGGTTTGGTATGCCAGTAAAACCCATTGGTTTTCTAGCATTTATGAGGTATACAGAAGGGCAGTTGAGTTGCTCTTTTATATTTTTCTCCTAATTAGATTGCTCTTGAGTAGCTAGATGTAATATGGTAAAAGAGTGTAAGATCAAATCAAACAGCCTTGAACTTTACTAAAATTCCTAAACACTGGGGAGAGGGCCAAAAAAAACCCCTTGTTTTCGTCAGATGTATTATTCCCCTCAAGAAGAGGTAGAGAAGTGCTGTTTTAAGTTTTTATCAGCTTGAGGCACTGAAAAAAGTCCCATGTTCTAGAAGCAAAGTTTTAAGTTTATAAAGTCACTTTGACAATCAGCAGCTTAATGCTGAGGTTCTGCTGCAGTGCTGTATTTGCAGAATACTGGTGACATTATCTGCTGCACAAGACACAAATATAAAGGGAATTTCTGCTCCAGTGAACTCCTGTTCCAGAAAGCAGGCACAAAGGAGGGCTCAACTTGCTGTGCATCCCAGAGAAAGGAGGTGATTGTAGATATAATTCCATGTCATTAAATAATTTCTGGAAAACTTCCCTTACTGCTTTTAGTTTTTAGTGATTTGGGTTGGCAGCTGCAATTTACAAATTTACTTGGCAACAGCTGAGAGCTTTTCAAAGTGGCTTTGATAACCTCTGGCTGGGAGCAGAAGAGAATTAATTTTTATTTTTTTAACAAGTTTATAGCTTCTTACTTTTGATTGTTTCTTACTTCTAATAGTCACGTTGAAGTGTTGCTTTCCTTGTCTGGTGACTCAGATTTTTTTACTCTAGTGTCAGTTCTTCAAGCTGTTGAAGATATCTTTCAATTCACTACCCAGATTGTTGGAAAGTTGAAGGACAAACAGTTCACTGAAAGAAGTCCAGTTCGTTTTTTTCTACTTGTACAGAATTGTGCCTTCACTGCTTTTGACAAATTATAGGATTGTGACAACTGCAGGCTTGTGACTACTGTTTGCTCTAGGGTTTGTGGTAGGAACAATGGGAGATAAATATAAGCTCGAAGGACAAAGATGTGCAACACCCAGCATGAAATGAGCATTGGTTATCTGTCTAGATTGCTGGTAAAAAGTAATGCAGCTTCATAAAATCGAGCTCTAGGGTAAAAAGCCTGTGAAATGGGTATACCAAGTTTCTCTGGAGAGGGATGGATAGGAAGGGTCAGGACAGACCACTTTTTCTCTAAGGTTTTTATTGTGTACAAAATTATTAAAATGGATTTTGTGAGTTAAAATCTACATTTTACAGCAGGCGTTATTGAAGTGAGTCATTAAATAAAACCTTGACTGTTTTATGTTTCACTCATGAAGGCCTTGGGATGTTAATGGGGCTCATTGATGGGCAGAAAACTGGCAAAATTGAGTGAGCACACTGGTGCTTGTTGAGTGTGACTGTTGCTGGAAGTTTCTAATCATAGAGAAGCAGGGATAGGATCTAAAAAGAAAATCTGCGTGGGAACAGTAGGGGTTTACTTGTAATTTGAACAAATATTCCTCAGTCTCCTGTGCTGCAGCAAACCGAAATGATCAGAAATTAGGTGCTCTGAAAAGAGCTAACAGGCTAGAAAAAGCTGCAGCCAACATGGAGACAAGAAAGTGACCCTTAAGCAGAATTAAGAAAAGCTTTATTCAGAAAGAGGATTATAGTTATCTGCATATACCTAGAACACCAAAGCATACAGTAGTTAGATGAAAGGATAGTATTTTTTCTCCCAAAGATTATGGAGCCATTTTCCAGGAAGTTTTCTGATGTACATAAATTTGTTGACACATCAGCATGCCCAAAATAGGTAATTTTAGCAGTTTCACACTGTGTGGCTCCAAAAGTTCCTTTATAGTTCACAGAAACATGCAAGAGGGTGGAAAACTGCTTAAAATAAAAAATGCTGTATCACTGACTTTAATAGAAACACATACACAAAATTATGTTAAAAGAAGCACAATAAGAAACATTGCAAGAAAATGAATGCAGAATTTGGGAACTGAGGATGCAGGCAACACAAAGATGTTGTTTCTGGAAAATGTGCTTATATCTTGAAGGAGACAAATGTTTTCTCAGGGTTTGGTAAATAGTCAGGTTTGAGAGGGGGGGAGGGGGACACAGCTCTAAATAATTCTACTTGCTTTCTTTAATTTTAGAAGATTGATTTTCTTCATTGATAGTGGACCTTGAAGAGACTTTATCTTGAAAAAGAAAAGAAAAACCAAACACAAAATTATTTATCTTTTTTGTTGTTTTTATTTTAAAAAAATTTTTTTTTAAAATTTATTTTAAAAAAAAATCTTTTTTTCTTGTCTGCCAGTTCATTGAGAGCTTAACACTACTCAGTATGGAAACACTCATAATTTATCTTATATTTCACTGTATTTGTGGTTTATGGGTGTGTTTTGGTGTTACAGGCTATAGCTCTGTCTGAAGAGCAACTCATATCAACCAAAGTGTCTGATATGAAGGCAGCAGCTGGGGAGATCTTGCTTCTAGTTACCTTCAGCTTTTTAAACCAGTTGGCTTACTAAGTTGGGAGCTCTGACAGTGAATTTGTACAGGCTTGTGGGGTGAGGAGAAATGGGAGTGAGATTTCCAGCTCCAAACAACATCTGAAAGGTCCCATGTTTTCTCAGGAAAGCACTGACCTGTCCTCTTGATCATCGTGGCAAAAGTAGGAGTCAGTATCATTAACAGCAATAACAATTGTACAATAATTAAGCATTAAAAACAAAGTATATTTATATCTTGTTGATTCAACTGGGTTACAGTTCAGCTTTTTGCTATTGTCATTGTCTGATTCATGTTTGTTCCTTACTGCTGTACAACTTAATGCCATTTTGGATAAGAGCTCTGTAGGGCACAGATCCTTTTTGGTTGTGGTGGCTCTAGAAAGAACTGCTGGTGTAGTTCTTTGTAGTTCTTTGCCAGTGGTGGCAGTGAGGTTGGAGCATCAACTGCTGATGCTCACAGTGTTTCCACCAAAGGTTATCTGTGGTATGAATTGTAATTATTATTAAGTGACTCCCGTGGTTGTGACTGGTACTTTACCCATTGTCTTTGATTTTTGCAAAAGAATTGTTACATTTCCCCAGAAACTGTTCTGTTCTGAGCACGTCAGTGCTGTAGTGGTCTTCTCCTTGTAATCCAGGCTGGCAACTGTGCCAAACTTCTTGGCAGTACTTCAGAGAGATAGTGTTTGTATTTAAGGAAGGTGATGCATTGTGAAAGCTGTCATGTTGTGTTGTGCTGATGGAGGAGCCAACTGGAATTACTGAGACAGAACTCTCTTCAATCATTGTAACCTGTGATTTCTGAACTGAAAATAAAAAGCTTTTTATTTTTTTTAAGCTAGTAAAAATGCATCTTTAGGTACTTTGAGGCAAAAGATGCTGCAAATACTATAAACACTGTCCATTGAATGTTTCATATATAGGGATTTTTGTCTAAATATGTCAACTGTAAGAACACTTATGAGTTAAGTTTTGTCCAGGAACATAAACCCATGGAAAGAGATGTAAAAATAACAGACAATGGTACATGGTTTCTAGGTCAACCAGCTATATTTTTGAATGACCTGCCTTTTTTTACTGAATGCAATCTAAAATTTCTTGGCTGAAGAAAACAATCTGATTATAGCCTTACAGCTGGCAGTCTTGTCCTTCAGGCCTCCATTTCTTCTGATCTTGGTTACACTGGTACATATGGAGAGGTCCTGTCTGAGTGGCACAGCTGAATGTAGTGGGAGGGCCCTTGGAAATGCTTGGCAGGTAATGGGGGAGGTAGGTAACTAACACAAAATTAATCATGTCTTGCTTGCCTGCAATTCATCTGTGGGTGAGAAATGGATGGGGAAATGGGATCAGGTGCACAATTGGTCCTTTACTGTGACATGGAGAGACACCAGAAGAGGTTGCCCAGAGAAGCTGTGGCTGCCCCGTCCCTGGAAGTGTTCAAGGCCAGGCTGGAGGGGTCTCTGAACAACCTGGTGTTGTGAAAGGTGTCCCTGCCCATGGCTTGGGGGTTGGAACAAGATAATCTTTAAGGTCCCCACCAACCCAAGCCATTCTATGATTGTGACTTGTGAGTTCTAAGGCAGTTCATATACTGACCTAGAGAGGCCCTCAAACAAAGAGCAACTACATGGAAATACAACCTTGCTCTGTAGTGCTTTCCTTTGAATTATACCCAAAATTCACTCATTGTTCTAAGTAGTAAGAATGTGAGAATTAAATCTTTTTGAGCATGTACAAGGTCACAGCACATCTACAAAAGCAGCTTCTCAGTCAGTCAGTCTTCATGTGTCACCACAGATCACAAACTGGCAAAGGAAACTACATCAAGGAGAGATGAGAGTCAGACAGTGAAATGAACTGAGAGGAGACCAGAATTATGACCAAAGCTAAATGAAATGTGAGCCATTAAATTCACTTTGATGCATCAGCTTTTGGATATCCTGCTGCTTTTCTTGTGCAAATTAACTTTTCAAAGTGTGGAAGAGGACACAGATCTTCAGGAGCCACTATTATTCATTCACATTTCTCCACCTATGCTTCATGCAAACACTGGCAACAGGAGGCTGACCTAGTATTTAACTGTGCATAGTTACGTTATTAGACTCTCAAATAATTAAAAAAAAAACAACTTAGGAAAGATTCCTTTGAGACTACAAAAGTGGCTTAGAAATGAAGCTTTGAAAAATCATCAGTGGCAGACATTTTTATCTGACTTGTATGTGATTTGTTTGTGGTGGCTTAGGGCTTTTTTGGAGATGCTAGGTCAGTGACGTGGAATTGGGCTTTGCTTCACATGTCCAGCAGTAAAAACCTGCTTGGTGAACCTAACTTAGTGTCTTGGTTTGGGGACATCCAAAGCAACTGGATCTGCTGCTGTTTCTTATAATCTCATGGCTGCTGTGCACCATCTGCTCTCAGTAATTGTTTTAAACTGTTTTATTTCACATTTTAAAATCTAGAACCCAGGTGAAAGAAAAATTAAATAGAGCATAATAATCCAAATCTGTGGTATCGTCAAAGGTCTATATAAATATCAATAAAGGTGTATATAAATATACTTAATAAGAATATATTGCATATTTCATTATATGACGTTATTGTGATTATATATAGTTAATGAAAGATGAGACTGTGATCCTGACATGACAGTTAAGGGCCTAGAAGAAATAAATAAGCAAATAACAAATAGTTCACCACAGAAACATGACCACTAGCTACCTGTTTCCAGCAGCAGCAGCTTGCAGTCAGTGCAGGAGGACAGAGGCTCACCAGGTGGCTTTGCCTTTGCTCTTGCTGCCTAGAGAAGCATGCTGGCTGCTCCCACAGCAGTAGGGCTCAGTCTCCATCTATTCGCAGTATCACAAAGCAATGGGGAGTGCCAGGGCTGAAAAACATTTTCCATTCCGCTATGGCATTCCTTCTTTCCTCTGGTGATTAACTGGGACAATGACCTAGTGCTGTAGTTCACTCAGTAATGCCACACTGATTTATGTTAACATCTTAATAACCAGAAGTTTCTAATTTATTTTATTTTTGTTTCATCTTACATAGCTTTGACTAAAATATGTTGGTTGGTCTTGGATCTTATGTAATATTTAAGTGAGGATAAGTTCCTCTTAAAATGACAAGGTTTTTGAGGTAGTGAAATAAGGATGCTTTAGCTTAAATTTCAGTTTATCAATTAAACAATTTTCAGTTTGATATCTTGGATTTTGTATATCAATCAGGGAAGTAGAATGGTCCAGATTAATTACTTTGCTGAATCTGGGCTGTAGAACATAACCAAAAGCTATTAGGTTGGCACCATAAATATGAGAACTTTATTGCAAAGTAGAACACTTTTAAATGAAATAATCCAAAGCCCAATGAAATCACTGGAAAGATATCTATTGACTACAATAACTCACTACCAGACAAAATGTCAACTGCAGCAATGTTTTTGAGATTGCATATGCATAATCAGAAATGAAATTACTGAACTGGCACAAAACATTACTCCTAAGATTGAAACATCTATATCAATCATTGAAAGCTTTTCTTTTATGAGAGTAAGGAATCCTGTGGTTTTTATAAATAACGTAATCTAAAGACAAGATGCCACTGATATTCAGGAAATAGGGGTCAACAAATGTTGTCAGTATCTGTACAGGAAGATGTATCTTATTTTGAGCCACTGCTAGCTAATTTTTTCTGAGTGTGAATGCCTTTTGGGAGTTATTCTGTCTTCTCCAGGCTCAGACTGTGGGTATTCATTTTTTGCCTTTTATTTAGTACCATTTGGCTCTTCTTTGTTTGGAAACTTAGTTTCATGGTGACACATTTTGCACTTTCTTTATGAAACATGCTGAACTGTAGCCTCTATGAAAACCTGAAGGATTTGTAGAGCATTTTCCTTTTGGAAAGGAAATCCAAAGGAAATTTCCTTTTGAGCCCAGCCTCACACTTCTACTGATTCTCTTTGTCTGTATTTAGTTGCATTCTTTTCATTCTTATAGAGTCAGTTGTCGTGCTGGTCTTGCTTATAGCGGGGTTTTTTGATTGAAAATAAATATTGCCTTACATTTGTATCCTTAGAGATTCCATCCAGCACTTTGTGCAAATATTTTATCTAATATTAACTAATATTTTATCTAAGTAGATAGTTTATGTTTTAATGTTGCAGCATTACTGTCCATTTCTGTTGACTAGACAAGCTTGTTAGGTGTTGATAAGAGTAAAATATTAAAACAATTATTTTTTCCCACGTTTTCTTCTATTATTTCTATTATTTCATAATCTTCTATGCCTAGTCATTGCAGATACCACTTTATTTTCAAAATTTGTAGGTACAGTGATTTTGTTGATCTTACTTTGCCTATTTATTTTTGCCTATTTGCCTTTACTATTATTAATTAAATAAATTAAAATACTTACTTATTTTAATTAATTTTTTCTTTTACTATTTTTTAATATTTAATATTTTTAACATTTGCCTTTCTTCCACTTTTTTTTTTAAACACTTGCCAGTTATATAAACTATTTATCCATATGTGAAATGAAGGGAAAACCAAATTATTGTGAAGTATCTACAAACTTTAGGTAGACTGTGTGATGTTCTGAACTGGCTATTTCCTTTATTTATTATTTGTTAATTGTATATTTTCATTGTAGTCAGTGCAGGTTTATAGTGCATGTGCAACTGGTCCTAAACCAGCTAATCTGGGTGCTGAGGAGAGTCCCAGCAATGTGGAACTCACTGAGAACTGCACTAAAAATGGGCTGATGCCCAGCTGGTACTGCTCCTGCTGCATGCTACCATGGCTATTTTAGGAGTTGAACTTGTGATGATCCTGGTGGGTCACTTCCATGTCAGGATATTCTGTGATTCCATGATTTATTAGCAGTGCTCAGGATGGCTTTTTCAAAGCTGAACCTGCAGTGCTGTGAAATTACTTTATAATTTTATGGGGGAATGCTAAACCTGTTGTGGGTGTGAAGCTTGCTTTCAATATTGCAACAGATAGTGTGAGACCTGACTTTAGACATGGGATTCATAACAAAAATTTGCTGTTCTCTGAGACCTGAAGACATTTGGATTTTGTGTCCAAGTCCAGTACAAGACAAAGAAAAGAGCCAAGCCATCAGAGGGGGCTTTTCAAAGGGGATTGGCTCATGTCCTTGTTAATCGGTCCCTAAACTTCACAGTGTCCTCCAGTGTGACATGCACAATTGTAGCACTGGCAGTTTTCAGACAGGATTTTAATGAAGGGGAGTGTTTTGTTTTGAACTTTCTGATGAGCACAAATGCATCGAGAATGGTCATACTGGACAGTACAAAGTGATGCAGGACACAGACCCATGCTTGTTCTCTGTCAGAGAGGTTTTTTAATATCTTGCTGTTTGATGTGCTTCATTGCACTGTAGAGGATGTAGAGAAGCTGTAGATTCAATTTCAGCATGAGTGATCTAGCAGTGTATAGAGAGAAGTAGCTTCACATCCAGGAAATATATTGAAATAACTATCCCTTCAAATTTGAGAAAAATGCTAACTGAATTCTTCCTGTACAGCTCAGCAAATTTTCAGTGTGCCTTTCTAACATGTTTGTGTATGGAAAGGCCATTGAGCCAATTACAGTAGTTATTCCAGCCTGCCTATAGACCTCCTTATACTGAATTTTGCACAGTAGGTAAAGAAATGAGAATTTCATGGATACATTTTTCAGCTTACCATCTCCATGTTGCCGAAAGTGGCGGTATTCCAGAGCTGGTGGTGCCTCTGAACTTTACTTCAGGAAACAGCAACATATGAATCCATAATGCTGTCATTTTTAGCCTTCCCTATCTGCAGCTGGTGATAACTGGATGTTGGAGGTTCTTGCAAAGATATCAGTATCTCCTGGCTGTTCATTCTGTGAGCTCCTTGAATATATACCTTGTCTGAAAGCCAGTGCTGAACAGCACAGAAGGTCAATGGAATCAAACATGGGATTACATACACTTGTCACAGTTACAGAAATTTGAGTGACTATACAAAGACACATACTTGCAGCAGGCATGTTAGTGGATCTATACACACCTACTAATCTGAGTTTTCTTCATGTGAATTGTGCTTAGAATTTATGGTGCATTTTGCCAGCCTAGGGAATCCCAGATGTTGCATTGCTGGCAAGCAGTGCTGCTGCTTTGTGCCAGTATGGGTTTCAGAAATCAACATGTGGGCACATGTGAGCTAAAATCTTTTCAGATGAAGGATGTAAGAGAACTCCAGGTGCTCTAGGTAGAGACAACATCTGTCTGTTTGGCAGTGAAACCTAAAGGCCTGTGGGGTGGCATTTCTGAAGCCTGTCACAGTGGTAGACACTTAGCTAGACTTGACATGAAATAAGAAACAGAGCATTAGCATGGTGTTTTCATGATATAAAGCCACATTCACATTTGTAATTAAATACATCAGGTGGCTCTCTCTCCTCAAGGCATCATCTTTCTTGAAGAAGAAAGTATTTTCACAGTATTTTCTTACATGCATCTGATGTACAGGAACAGTTTGCTTGTTCATAACTCATTTAGCATGAAATGAAGGAATCTCAGTACAGTCAAGATACTTAAACAGATGTTTTCCTCCAAGATAAGACCATTACTGATTGGGCTGTGAATGTTGTAAGAGAAAAAAAACCTGATGGAACTGGAGAGAACTGTACTTTATCCCAGATTGTATCCTTGTGACTTCTTTATAAATGTAAGGGGGGATGTTCCTGAAGTGCAAAGACACAGTGGTCCATACTCAGTGTGGTGTATCACTAGGACTGTGAATACAGCTGCAGGAGGGGCTCAGTAGTGAAACAGAGTGGATTTTGGTACACAGAAAGGAAACTTTCCTTCCTCAGCAGATAATTGCATGCCTTGCAGGTGTGTGAGTATAGGAAAGCTTAGAAAGTTTTGTCACCCTCACGACTTACGCTATGCTATGACAATGACATGACCTATAGGACTTCAGGCAGCAAGAACACTGAAGCTATTCCAAATTTTTGGATTATGTATATTTTTTCTGATACTAAGTCCTTTGTACTTAGACCTTGGTTCCCTTCCTTCCTGCTGAAGCTGACAGGCAGTACCAAAAACAATTCTTTATTTCTGCCCTCACTTCTGATGAGGTCCTTCAGTCTGTCAGGCCATTCTTTTCAAAAACACATGTAGAAATCCAAGGTTTATGCTGTTTGTTTTAAGTTTATTTAAAAACCTCAAACAAACTAACCAAAGAAAAAATGTAATAAAATATTTTTTGTTTTCAGAAATTAACCTTTCCACCCCAGTTTCCCTTCTTTTTTCTCCTTGGTGAAAAATGATCAAATTATTTTTAAGGGAAAGACTTGTCTGTCCAAAACCAGACCACATATCCTCAGCCCAAAACTAAGGAGTGCGATTGCCTCTTGGAAATCAAACCAAATGCAATCCCTAATGAGCTTTTACAGCTCTATTTTTTACTGCATTCAAATCTTGTACTGGTTTATAAACATGGCCTATTGATGTTGTCAAGAATATCTTGCAAACATTTTGTCCAATCTTTATTCTTAATAGCTCTTGTATAGTCTGCACTACCAGGCGCTTCATAGTTTCTCTAGGTCAGAGCAATTCAGCATTATATCTGACACCCACTTTGCAGTAATTTTGCCAGATGTGATGGTTGTGACAAAAAAGAATTCTACTGTGAAACTCTGCATAGTGATAAAAGTACCTAGCTGCTTCACAGCACTGTGTTTCAACATAGGCTGGTTTGGCCAATGCCATAGAAAGAAAGCAAAAAGAGTCCATCTCTCTCTTTTTGTCTCTCTCCCTTTTGTCCTTCTGCCCCAGGTTTAAGTTGTTAAAACTGTTTCAGTCTTCATCTTAAGGAAGTGCCATTCTGTTTCCTCAGTGAGCAGTGATCGATTTGGATTCATTAGAAGCAACTTTGTGCAGAGGGTTTACATTATTGTACACATGAGAGATAATAGGTGCAAGTGTGGCAGCCTGGATTCATACCTATAGCACAATGAGGAAAATACATCATAATTAAACAGTGAAACAATAATGAGCTTATTTCCCTCAGTGGTGTTAAGTTTTCGCATATATTCATAGCTCAATCTGTGTGGTTGGACCCACTGGTTTGTTTTCCACCTATGTGCCTTGGCTGATGAGAAATATGTTGGCTAGTGAGGGATTCTTTTGTCTGTCTTGCTACTCCAGTTCAAAACATAACTTCTGTTCCTTTAGGCACTGGGATTTTGCACTCAGAGGGATTGGATAATATTTACTGTACAGAGAAAGCTCCTGTGTGATCTCAGTAGAGAAGGACAGTGAAAATATAAACTCAACACATCATTGAAACCATCTCTGTGAAAGGCAGCCTGTGTTCATGTTGAACTGTGGCTCAAATGAAGTGTACATAGGCTGCTCCTGAATGGGAATTTGGGCAGCCTGATGTAATGAAAGATGTCCTGGCCCACAGGACGGAGAATGGGCTAGATGATTTTTGGTGATTCCCTTCAACCCAAACCATTTGAGGATTCTATGGTTCATGCTCAAATGTTTAGCAGACATTCTAATCATCAAGTTTCACATCATTAGCTACCTGGATACTTGACTGGTGTCAGCATTCTGGAGGACAATTAGACAGACACTGTATAAGTTGTATTCTAGTCAGTTGTTGCAGCATCACCTGAAAAGCTGGCTAGAGAAACTGGATGTCAATTCTTACTATTGAGAATGGTTTAGACTTTTTATGCAGGCCTTTTCTTTGCACTTTTTCAGTGTTGTGTGTCATTTGGTCATGTTTGCATAAAAACAAATGCATTGAAATCTCTTGTTACAGAGTATCTCTGATACACTGGGACAATTTCTGGTGAATAAAATCCTCTCCTGTAAGCCAGTGCCCTGAAGTTGCTCCTTCACAGGTGCAATTTTTTCTCCAATTAAGCCAAGAAGATTTCAGTAGCACAAAACCCCCAACACACTTACTTGTCTTTTATTCATTCATAAGGGTTGCAGTAGATTTATACACTGACAAGATTATAAAAAAATGTTTGCTGTGCAGTGCTCATGGTCACAGTGTAGATGAGATATTGTCTGTGTTTTGGCTCTGCATTACACCAAGCTGACCCTTAGTTAATGCTGCAGAATTTTATGTCAGTGGTAATTTCTCTCAGCAGATTAATTGTCCATCCTGCTGGCATGCCTTTGCTTGGACTCTTAACTCTTGTATAGTGATTCAGAATTCATTAGCAGTGACTGACACAGTCACCAATGAACCTGCTTTTCCTCCTGCTGCAGGAACTGATAGAGTTTCCTTTAAAGACTGGTGTTAGAGGAAGGCATCTTTTCAAGACAAGAAACTATTTGGATTTATGCTGCATGTTGGTTAAATAAGCTCATTCCTAGGTCTGCCTTTCATTTGCAAAGTGGGATTTTGTCTCCATGTACTCTTGAATGATGAGTTGAAGTCACAAGAAATTACTGGGTCATTTTGTATTTAAGTGAAAAGTCTTTGTATGATCTTTCTTTTTGGACCTTCTGAGGTTATTGAATATATTCTTTGTTGCCTTTCTGCAACTATGAGGGAGAGAAATCTCTTTTAAATGAAAGATAAAATTTTTAATCTGAATCTTTGAGAAAAGCAACAAATAACATTGGACTTTGTGATACCATGGTAAGACTTGTCAGCAATTGCTGTAGCAGACATAGGAGAAGTGAGGAAAGGCTGGTCATGCTGGGCAGTGGATCGTGTCTTTTGGAGGACACTACACACCTGAGGTTGGAAGTGCTACAGAGTGCTATGGATTTAAGCAAATAATCAAAACATTTCTTTTGCTGAGGATTATTTATAATTGCAACTGAACTCTGCTTCTTTGCTGGTAGTGTTGGCCTTCCCATTAGAGCTTTGAAATTTATTTAAGGAAGACTTGTGATAAATTTTGTGTACTTGCACAGGCCACATACCTTTTCTCCTTTTTCCCTTCTCCTCTTCCAACTCAAAGCAGAATTCCTGCACATTCAGTTTCCATCCTGTCAGCAGTGACAGCTGCTCTGTGCCCTGCTGACTCTGTATGTCTTTGAGAAGTTCTGCTTCAGGAGTTGTCTCTTCCGTTCCCAGGCATGGAAGTGCCTCTGCTGTGGAGATGGTGTAGTATACAAGTCATTTTATTTTTATCTTCATTGAAATGCAGCTGGGACTAGGCATGAATGCACTGAAAGGTCTTGGAAATGGAAACGTCTTTCTGTGACTGGTATAATGTGCCTTTCTGATTGAGAATTGGAGGAATCCATCTTGCTTTTTAAACATCCAATTCATTATTGCTGCTGCTGTGAATTTCATTTGTACATCTCTTTCAACATATGGACTGATAAACTGCATCCTGCTTAACAAGAGGGTAGAGATTTATTTTTTGCATCATGGTTGAATGTTGTTCAGGAGTGATTAGCTATTGAACAGCACATGCTGGCTAGACTGGAAAAAGATCTGATGATGTTCTCTAAACATTCAAGGACTGCAGGTAAGCCGTGTGTACCAAAAAACCCAGCCCCCCAAAATCCCAGACATTGCACTATGTGCTCAGAGTTTCACCTTCAGACGTCAGTTTGACAGCAAATGCTGCCTGGTTCTTTTTGTCTGAAGATGATTTTACTAAATGAGATAGGCTTAATTTCTAAACTTTATTGAAATGTTAAGATTAGTCCAGGGCTTATGCCCTTTCTACAACCCAGTAAAATTGTTTGATTGGTAGCACATGGCTGTTAATTTGGGGGGAAGTATGTTCTACTATACGGCAGATGGATGTATGTCTCATAGGAGAGCGGGCCATTTTACAGCTTACAGGTTGTTCTGCAATAATGTGGGAATAGTTACCCACAAATATGAATGTATTTATCTTCTGGTGTGTTTTTGAGGTAGGAACTTCTGTTTAAAGTCAACCACCACCATTTTAATTGAGCAGTTTTGGGGCATTGTTTGGCTTATACAGAGAAAAAGGAGCTACAATTTTAATAACACACACTGTAAAAGAAACAGAGGGAAATGATAAAACTTCATTGAGCTCTTCTGGTCAGGTTGATTAGACCTGTTTCATCAGATTCTGGTAATTCAAATGCACTGGCTGTTTAAGATGATATTTGGCATGTGTAAAGCACCTGTCACAAGAGGATACTAAACACACAGACTCTTCGTTAACAGATAAAACTCTCAAACTTTCTGAAGGAAAACATCATGGGAGTGGACATAACCCTGATTAACCTTTCTACCAGCAATTAAATTGGTATATAAATTTGCTGTGAATTCTTGCATATCTTTGTGGGCCTTGCATAGTGTTGAGCACTCTTCTTCTGATGCTACAGATTTTATTCTCTGTAAACAGGAATTCTCCACTGACTGTAATGTAAATTACAAGGGCATGTTTCATTGTGAAGAACAAGTTATGAAAATATCTGTCAGAAATAATTACAGTTGATCCTGCTGTCAGGCAGGAATATAGATTGGATCATTTACTGGTGTCTTCCTCTGCAGTGTTTTTTATAGTGCTGTTATCAGGAATATCAGAATCTAACTCAAAATAGTGGTAAAGTCACTTGTAAGGGAAAAAAAAAAGGAAAGGAAAGGTTATTGATCTCCTACTCTTGACTTTACACAGTGGTTTGTGGCACAGGCTTACTTGTGCATGATGGTGTAGAAAGCAGAGTATGATCACTGATACAGTTTTTTGAAGGTGCAGAGATTCTTGAATCTACAAATCCTGTTTTTTTTTTCACTGTCATTTAAGGGTGTCTTAAGACCTCAAATAGCGGTTTGCTCCTTTTGAAGTTTGTGTCCTAAATCAGATGTGGCACATAGTACAAGCCTTTGTAGGAACCTAAGGACACCTGGAGGTAAATGTGCCCTGTGATGGTCTGAAGTGTGTATTTTGCCAAGTCGTCCATGAAAGTGACATTTAAGTATCCCATAGAATGAGTAAATGGGAGAAGCTGCAAGGCTATTGATTGCCCTTGTCCTCCCTCCCCCATTCTATAGATTATGAGACCTGCTACAGTTGTTCAGAACAGCAAGGTAAAAGAGATAGATGGAAATGTATAGTTGGCAGGTGGGCTGGTAAACAGCTCTTGTAATTTCATGAGTTTGATAGAAAATGAAGTGTTGCTATTATTCTTGAAGAGTGGACAGCAATACATCTTTCTAATGTACCCTCTCCTTACGGATATGCAGCTGATAAGATTTTATTGATTTTCTCCCTTAAATTTCTACTCCTGATTACTTCAACATTGATGTTTCAGTGCTTTTCATTTACCTCTCCTCAAAAAGCTTATTTACTTCTCTAGATCAGGAGTTGTCCTTTTCACACAAGTCTTCAAGTTTGTGCAGAAAGAAGATCCAGGACATGGACTCCTTAAACTTGTCTAATGGCACACTTAAGGAGTAATGTATTTCTCTTTTGTTTGCCCTTTGAAGAGTTCTCTATACCTAAAGGACCACAGCAACAGAAATGTTCTCTGCCACTGACAGGTATCACAGTATCTGACTATCACAAGGCATCATAGTGCCCTCCAGGCTTTTTTAATCCAACAGACTATGGCAATGCATGAAAGGACTGGCCTTAGAAAAGCTGCAGAGGGTTTAAAAAAACCCAGCTGCTCTAATGAGAGAAAATCTCTGCTGTTTTGACTTGGAGTGTGGTAAAATGGAGCAAACAGCCCCAAAATGAGCTAACTGTCCCAAATCAGCTCAGGCTTCCTTAACCCTGCCTGTCTTTAACTCCTTTGACAGCTGTCTTCCACTGGGACAGAGGTGAAACTTCGACAGACCGCGTTTGTTGAGCAGTGGTCCCCAGATTTGCAGCTCTCCCCAGGAAGACCTCAGAACAATTACAAGTGTGTCACCTGGACAAAATGTAAAACTTCGCTGTCAGACTATCCTATCCCTGGTAAGGCATCTAAGGCCACCTAATTTCTGATGAAAACAAGCTTAATAAAAAAGAAAGTAACCTGTAAAATAAGGGGACTACTAGGAGATGTTATGTGTTTGTGAAATGTTTGCATTAGGTTGTGATGAGCATACTGTAAAAATTGCATGCAAAGTAATAGGAAGAAAACTAGTCCAAGAAAATAAATGCTTTCTAAAGATGTTCTGTTTGTTGGTTTTCAATATTGTTTTTAGTCTTCCTTCTCTGGGGAAGAACTGGTTGTTTGACCGTAGATTCATTTATGAAAAACTCCTGTACGTGTCATGACAGAGCAGGTTTTGACTTGCAGAGCCAATGAATCCTGGAAAAAATATTGAATGAAAATGAGGCATAGATGACAGCTCTAAGCCTGGACAGCATGGGGAGGTAGACTTGACCTATTTAGCTGCCTATTTTACAGTGAAGTTTTACCATTAAATCTAATTCTAATATTATTTCTCTTCTGTAAGAATGACTGTGCAGCTGTGGATCCTATGCAAAGCATTATGTACATATTTATCTCTGAGGTCTAGAGAATATTACACATAGTCATATTCCCTTTAGGCCTGTATTTAATTTTTTTTCCAAAATCAGAGTCTCAATACACTTGTAAAATTCTCTGTGTAGTATGGATGTGTGGTATTAAGTAGAATAATAGTGTAAATGTTAATATAAAAGACAAGTTTGCAGTACCCGATACAATGTGACTGTTCTTAGGTCATCTTTGAGTGCCCATGAATTAATAAAAGATTATTAATTGTTATAATGTGCTAAAATAGTAAGAAGGACTCAAGATAGTTCTGAATGACATTCTGTGTTAATTTGCTAAGCAATGCTGAGAGCAGCTGCAGAAAATCACAAAGCATTCTTTTATCTTATATAGCCTACTTTTGTTTTCCTCCCCTTGGTGAATGGTTTACTTAGTTTAAGTTGTTTTTTCCTTTGTGATCCTTTTAGTTTGATAAACATAGTCAACTGAATTCATGATAGGATGAGACTGGGTAAACCCAGTTTCCTAGGAACTGATCCCACTGGAGGTACAACTGTTAGCTGCATGTTAAGTGAATGCGCGGGAAATTGGAATAAATGAGGATTTTAATGTTTGAGCTTAAAGCTCTTTTCCAACCTTAAAGATTCTCTGACTCTATTTCCATTTCTGGGTCCCCAGTATGTCGTGTTAAGGTGACCTGCCATGAAACAATGCTTGGCTGTTGCTGGAGAGGGGGTGTTGATGCTGCTCCAGCTGTTCTGCCTGCCAGTCCTCTCAGGTCAGCTTGGGAACACCAGTGCAGAGCCATTCATTTTCATGGGAACAGCACTGTCATGATAATGTTGAGGTCTGTTCATACCTGTCTAGAGAGGTTAGAGAAGAGACAGAACTACTCATGAATCTGTTTTATGGAAGAGTTGATGGCAACTCAAAATGCAAGACAGACCCAAGCTGAGCTTATAAAGACTTCCATGCTCTGACTAGATTACTACAAGAAAAAAAACTTTGCTCCCTTTTCACTTTGTTTCTAGTGAAACCTTGCTCAGAACCAGGGTTCTCTAACATTCCCAGCAATAAACCAACAGCAAGAAGTCACTGGAGTGGTGGAGTCGGCAGTTTATGGCTAAAGACAGGAGGGTTAAGGCTGAAGCATGAAGCCTCCATGCCTCCCCAGAAGTAATTTCTTGTACATTTTCAGTTGTTTCTATGTGCTTGGTAGGAAACAAAATGAGTCCTCTGAGATCATAGTCCCTGTTGGCTAGATGTACAGGGCTTACATTTCCAAGGAAGTCAGTATTTACATAGCTTAGGTGTAATAAACCACTGAAGTTCTTACTATACATGACTCAAAATATTTTAAAGTGTGCAGAAGCTGTGCAAATTCTTTATGTCTTAGAACTGAGGACAGACAGCACACTTCAGCACAGGAACTTTTTCAATATGCTATACTGGATACTGAAATCCTGTCATTCACAAAATTTATCTATTTCACATATCTAGTCTGCCAAACCTGTTCCATTCAGTTTAGAATTTTTTGGTGTTCCTTGAGACACAAATTTACATGGTCAGAATATAACAATATTCTTGAATCTTCTTTTTTTCAAAGTTAGTATATTCAGCTTTAAATTATGACTAAATGCTACCTGCAGATAAAATGTTGCTGTTAGTCCGATTGCCTGAGAGATTGTGAGAGGAAATTGAAATTGAACGCAGTTTTGGGGGAGGACTGAGGTAGGACGAGTTGCAACTCAGAGCAATCTGCTGAAATGATTCCCTCTTGTTCTTTCAAATAATGTGTTTCATTTAAATTACATAGCATGGGGCACTGAGCCCCTGAGAGAGCAAAGCAAAGACAGCTGGCACAAGGGATTAATAGTGATGCTTCTTTATTGCAGAGGTTTGGCCCTGTAATTTAGAGAAACAGGCCAGAGTCATGAGAAGGAGAACAGGGCAGCATTTTCCCTGCTGTTCTGTTGAGGTCAGTAAGTGGCATTTCTGCTGATTGAGTTTCAGTTTTGGAAAGTGTCTGAATAGTTTTGTTTATATTGTATATAATGCACATATCTATGTGTATTTGTGGAAAATCAATAATGGTATAAAATGCTTGTCTTCAGTTTTCACTCCTTTTCTGTAAATCAGGGGTGAAATGTTTTTACAACATTGTGTCTCACCAGATGTCTGCTGCAGTGAATTTGTTGGACTCATTAAATATCACAGAGGACAAGATGCCCATAAATTCACTCAAATGAATTAATGAACAGTTAAACCACTAAAACCCGATTTTCCCTGTGTTTCTTTCTCCTGATTAATTACCCTTCCAAAAGTGATTCAATGCTGAAGGACGAACAGACAAGCTTTATTCCATTGGGGGGGGGAAGAAAAGCGCTAAAACTTTCATCCTGCTTAGCAGTGTCTGCAAAAATGGCAGAGTTTACCCAGAGATGCTGCAGGACAGGAGCTGTCTCAGCCTGCCCAGTTTCCAGTGCCCTGACAGTCACCTACAGGTTCCCTTCACTGGAATTGCAGTGGTTCAATGTGGCACCTTTCAGATGTGCTCTCTTGTAAGGCAGGAGGGCTGGAACTGCACTGGTACCACTCACAAAAGGGTTTGTTAGGTAACAAATGGCAGCCCAATATAAAGTTTGGAACAAGAAAATAGCAGTGATAGTTAACCAAATTTCAAGCATCTCATGGTGACCAGTCCTTATTTGTTGTTGTAAGTATTTTGAAGTGTTATTATATTGAAGATCTTTTCATAATGCAAACAAGCCTAATAAAAGTTGAATTTTTCTTCAGTGGATGCATTACTGCTATATAAAGCTGTGGCATTTAGAACTCTACTTTTTTTCATGATTTAGATTTAGTTATGGTGCTCAGCTTGGGCCAAAAAAAAGTCAGAAGACCCTTTTAGTGTTAGTCACATCTAAAACTTAAACAAAACCCTCAGACCTCAAACAAAAACCAAAGGAAAGATATACAAACAAAATATATTGTGAAAGTAGCATCTGCTTTGATAAACAATGCATTTTGCAAGATTGTTATTCAAGCTGATGGGCTATTGAGATTTAAAAAAAAAAATTAAAAATCCAATATTATAAAACACCTTCTTGTGAGGTCTGAATCTGATGTAAGATTTTATCTTTTACTTGTTGTAAGGCTCCAACTTGTGTATTGGTAGTTGTAGGTAATTAAATGACACAAAATCTAAGCCTTCTTCTTTGTCATGCCCCAAGGAACAGAGTATTGAGGACAAAGAGGATCAGGGGGGACTGATAGAAAGTCTTTGTACTCATGAAAAGAGGTAGGGGCATGGTTACTTTTATAGCCACACTTACAAAGGGCTTTAAAGGCTCATCCTGCTTCAGAAATGTCATGTTCCTTTTCCTGTATCACATCATCATTCACAAATTTCTACCCAGCCTAAGTTAAAACTCCCTGTCATTCAAAAGAACATGAAATCTGTTATTATTCATGTATCCATTTGATTTCACACCAAAACCCAGAAACGTGTTGTAGGAAAAAAAACAGTTAGGCAAAAAATATTATAAAAATACAACATTTCACAGAGAATTATATCAGTTTATTCAGCTGCTCATTTCTACTCCAATATGTTTGGATTCAAAAAGGAAATGCAAAAAGAAAGCACTTGGCTATGCAAGCAAAATTGGATTTTGTTCCTTTGTTTCTGGGAAACAAGGATGGGTTTCTCTGGAGCCTTCCTTAGCAGAAACACAATCTTCCTTAACTTCTGGGTTTTTTTAGGAATTTGACCTTTCCTGTTTATATTAATTTTCAGCAGGTGGATTAAGGCCAGGCATCTAAGCCACTATTCCTGAGTGAACATAAAATTTATTTTCTAGTGCCTTTGGTTTTTTTATCTCTCAGATGTGTATGGAGGAACTTTTTTACAAAAAGACCCAGTTTTTATAGAGCATCTAGATCCTACTTTTCCCTGGTGCACTGGAGAGGGGAGAAGTCTAAAATGTGTGGTTTTATCACCAGGTTTGCAATAAGCAGTCAATTACCTTGGAAATACATTTACTATGCACATTATTGCAAGGGGTTTATGTAGCATAGGGTGTGAAAACTATCCTGTAGTCTACAGGAGGCTGGAAACCATTTGAAGAAAATTTCATGTCTAAATCTGTCTATTTTTCATGGCTTGAGTCATTTTTGTGCACAGCAGCTCTGTGGCATTCATTGCATGTTGCAGTAGCTCACGCTACCATTTTGAAATGGAGAAGAGGAATCAATCAGCTGTTTCACAGTGGGATAATTCCTTGCAAATTATGTCAGGTTAGTTGGATTTGAGTTGATTTACCTTATGTTTAGTGTCTATGGGAGAAGGAAATGATAGTGGAAAACAGCTAGGGTCAGTCATATCTGATTCTCTGAGCATCTGTTCTTGTTTAGGAGGCAGGATCAAACTAACTTATGGCACAGGGAATTGGTGTCTTTCAGTGCAGCGTTTGCAGCTTGGCACTGGAAAACAGGCAACAGAGCTTTCTGGACATGTGGCCTTTGAGAGGTTCAAGAGAACAAGGAAATGTATGGACATATTTTATATATTCATGTTTTTAATAATATTTCATACTTGTTTAAAAGTCTAGAAGACAGCAACAGAGGTAAAGAAAGCAAGGTTCTGTAGCTCCTGCCTACCTCAGGAGAGTTTACATTTGTAGTTGGAGTATAAAAGCACTAGGAGGTGACTCCAGCTGCCTTCACATTTGCTGGTCTGTCCCTCGCTCAAACGGCAATTGCCTTCTAGTAATGCATAATTCCTTGCATCCTGCAAGAAGAGAGCTAAGTGTAATTGGGATTTTAGTGTCCAACAGATGTTTCAGAGACAGAAAATGATCCCCTGCTGAGCCCTTGATAAAGTCTGCCACCCCAAAAAATACCCATGGTAAAGCCCTGAAACCTTAATCCCAAACTCTAGAGCTCTGGCATATGACCGAGTTCTATTTTTTTTTTCATTCATGTTTACATTTCTAGTTTAGGACAGTGAATGCCAGTGCTCCAGTGGGGCTGTGCGAGGGCTGTGCTATGCTTTATGAGCATAGGCCTCCACTGAGACTAATGCAAAGCTGCACCGTCCCCATGGGAGCTCTAGGAAGCATTTATGCCTTGGACACACACACTAAATGGTTGGGATTTTCCTAGAACAAAAAGGGCATTTGGGTTTATACCTCCCTTAAGAGCTTTCTCTTCTTCAGATGACCATGAGCATTACGAACACGTGTAAGGGGTGTGACTATGATTGCTGCTGATCTGATAGCTTGTGTGCACAAAGCTTTGCAGAACGTGCAGTGTTTGTCCACTCCAGGCTTGTAGTCTGACTGGGATGGATATCAGGCAGATGGGTTAATGATTTATAGGGTATAGAACTAATCAAGTGTGAAGGGCTGGACAAAATGAGGAATATTTATCTTGCTATTTTCTTGTGAGCCTAAAGAAAGCTTGGCACTTTGGATATCAGAAGGTTTCTAGCTGTGGAGGAGCTCTGGTGATTGAGTCACAGCTGAAAAAGAAGCCAAAATCATAGGAAGAGCAAGCTATGGATTGTAGCATTTTAAAAATTACGTAAGAAGGTTCTAAAAGGAAGAGCCTGAGAATTACTCTTGCACTTACATTTAGGGAGTCAAAAGTAGGATACATTTGTGTCTCTGTACTTCTTAAATTCTTTAGTATAAGTATTCATGTGAAATATGTGTTTACCCTTTTCATGTCAATGTATTTTGTGATATTCATCTTGGGTAGTCCAGTCCAAATTCTTTCAAAGTAATACATAAAATTCTCATTTAGGTTTTCCTTTGGTCTTTCTTTCCATGGCACTTCCTTGCATTCCTTCCACAGAGTTCTGGTGGCAAAGACTGTCTCAAGGATGCTCAGCTTGTTCTTGCTGGGGTATACCTCACCTTATTAATGGTAGTGTTTTGGGGGAGAGGGGAGAGTTCCTCAATCCATCTGGTGTGCCCAGGTAAATTAAGCTTGTTCCTTTATTGTCCATAGCCCCCTTGCCTTGCTGGGCCAGACACCCATAGTTGTTGCTGTTTGCCCCTTTTCCCAGCTGTGAGGGGAGCTGGGATACATGAAATAAGAGAGTTTCTAATGCCATGTCACATTTGAGTTACATTCAGTACCTGTAAAAATCTTGATTTCATATGAGGTATTAGACCTTGCGTGCTTGTGGAGATTTTGAAAGCCTTTTATCTTTGTCTCTGAACCTTTGCTTCTCAGAAGAGTCAAATATTTCTGAAAGCTTTCCTCAGCAACACAAGAATGGGAGAGGCAGTCACCTGTTTATCTAAAATGTCTGTGCTTCAGCTCTGCTTTAATCACTTCCTGCATTTCTGTGTAACTCTAAGGGCACCCATGCTTTGAAGTGGTGCTGTGGGCCTCTGCCTGGAAAAATAAATTCCAAATTGTTGTTTACCCATAACAGGGAGACTTTCCCTGCAGTCAGAAAGATGTATGAGCTAGTGTCTCTGTGTCTTAGAGGCAATGAGGAGGGAGGAATTATGCAATAGCCTGTTTTGGTTTCTGTTTTTTCTTTTCCCAAACGGTTTGTCTAGAAAATTGCAGACTTTGCCTCTTTGGCTCCTTTTTTTCCTCACCGAAGAAATTCCTATCCCCTGACTTTATCAAAGTCACTTTGTTCCAATGCTACAGAGCAAAGGGAACAGAAGAGATTACTTTCTTGTGGCAATTACCTTTTGTGTTTTAAAATGCTTTTCCTTGTTTTACTTTTATATAAGAACCTAAAAGGAGCATGACTTGGTTTTGATCACTCCTTACCTGTCCAGTCTAAGTTCACAAAACTGCAATTTTTTTCCTAATGTGCTAGTTTGCAGTTATCTGTATAATAGGAAACTAACAATAGCCTTCATGATTCTGTATTTATGCATTAATCACCTACTGTGTTTCTGGTTTTGCATACAGAAAAGCAAATGGCACTTGCAGCAACACCCCTAGGCAGCAGCAGACATGTTCTCTTTAAATAGCTCATCTCCCATTGTTTTGTGATACTCTGGAACTTTAACCATGTTCAGTGCATAAGTAATTATCATTATTATCCCTTATGCTTTGAAGAACTTTCACCCAGCATCATCTACAGCTAGACTGGAGCAAGGAAACACCCACTTCTGCTGGGTTTGTATCTGCCTAAATCGAAGGGGTCTTTCTTTAGCCATTCTGCATTGGCATGACACATTCTAAACAACAGCAGCATAAGTGAATGGCTACAGTCCAGCAGTAGGCAAGCTGTTCTTTCCAGTCAGTTATTGATAGTCAGAAACACAGGGTATTTTCTTACTCCATTAAGATTTTTCCCCCCCTCATATATTTAGGGTTTTAATCAAAAGAAGCCATAAAGTATCAACATATTTTCTGTGTTTTGTAAAACAATGTGTAACTGCAGTTTGATATTAAATTCTCTTTCAGAGAATTTGCAATAAATCCTGCTTGCATCCTGGAGATGAGTTGTTCTAGCAGTGTTTTGTTATGCGAGTAATTAAAATTTGCAAATGTTAAAGCTTAGAAGGGGGAAAAGCTTTTCAGAGACAAATGAATCAGTATTTTAGTTGTCTGAGAAATAAGCTGTTTTGTAGCTGCAGAATTTACAGTGTAATCTGCTCATGGCCACAGCCTTGCACTCCATAACTAAGCTTCTTACATGTTTTAGAGTAAGCATGTTTTTAGTTGTGTGGCCACTGTATTAAAATGTAAATATGGACCAAGGCAGGGATTGAGCACCCTAACTTTGCAAATGAATGAAGCAAGAGTTCTTGTTTTGATTAGAAAATTAGGATTGTAGGTGTCCTAAGGTCCCTTCCAAGGTGAGTGATTTTTTTTGGCTCGGTTCCTGAATAACCTTGAAGTGTGAATTAGCTGGCTCAGTTCAGTGGCCAATTACACAGTCCTCTTAAAGTCGTGATGATAAATACAGATGTTGTAGCTGAGCAAGTTATTCCACAGTCCTGAACAGCTTTTCATATCTCCATCATGCATACTTCGATGCAGCAAAGATGAGCATTGGTAGAATGTAATAAAGTTTTTATTGAATAAGTAAAAGCATGGCTAAATATGATTTTGGTTACATAATTTTTTCCTCTTATGTGACTAAACCTGTCAATTTTTCCCCTAAATTGAATGAAACTGACAGAAATTGCTGTTTACTACAGTGCCACGTAATTAAGATACCCTGAAACAGGACCTATAACAGGATGTAGGTGCCCTGAACTTTCATATGGTTGCCCAAAGTTAGAATTTTGCTTTTGGCTGGGATATTAATTCTTTTTACAAGCACACTTCATTAATGGGGTGGTTGACATGTGTAACAGAGCAGCTTTTAAGAGTGAGATCCAGTGGCCAACAGTTCAGCTAATCAGAAATTAATTCCAAAGTATTCAGACTTAATAAGTTTTTAAAATAAGATTTTAAAACCTTTTAAAACTCAAGGTTTTATTCAAATCTAATAATTTTCTCAATTCTGCCTGATGCAGACAGTAATTAAGTATTTTTTTCTATGTATTCCATAAAATATAGGTCATTTTCACCAGTCATAAAGTGCTATGGACATCTGTGTAGAAGGCAAATGTAACTGAATTTGAATTAGGTTTGCAGGTTGACTTGGGAGTGTATTAAAAATAGTTTTGATGTGATTCAGCACATACCTTCAGGCAGCTTTGCCACTGACATTTATCTAAGGAACAGCTTTATATTGATTTTATTTTTTTAATAGAGAAAAAAAAATTCCAAGAGGGCAGAATTTTTCATTCAGCTATGCTGAGACAGTTACCTCAATTTTTTATCTTTTTCTTTTTCCTGCCAAAATAGGAAAAATGCATTAAAAAAAACCAAACAAAAACAAATAAAAAAAACCACCTTGTTTTCACCATTGTGGTAAAGGTTATCTTATGTGAGGCAGGCAGTGTTTTACTGTGCTCTTCTCTTTCTAATTAACTGTTCTTCATTTTTTTTGCTGATAATAGTAGCTGAGGTCTCGCACACTTACTCCAGGTTCATCCTATGCAAATTTTGAGCTGCTTCCAACGTCAAAGTTTAATTTGAAGACTCTAGGAAGTGGCTAGGATTTATTCAGGGAGTGAAGATGTTCAGCTGCAAATGAAAAGATGGTATGAGAGACTATGACAAGATCATCATAAACTTCGACTAATTAATCTGCTGCATCTTGCAGGAGTAGGCTCTTTTCCTCATAATACCTGTTGATAACAGTAACTATTACCTCTGGATGGGATATCTTGGGCTGTATAGCTTGGGCATTTAGACCAAATATACTCATTTGAGAAATTCTATCTCTTAACTGGCTGGAGAAAAGATGAGAAGCTGGTAGCAAGACCAGACATAGAGCTCATTTGTTCCTGTCTTCTGCATGTGAGCTGAGATCATTATGAATACCTGTTTATTAGTCCCTTGTCTTTTTGGCTTGTTTGGTCTTTTTTTCTTTCTTATATATTTCCTTTTCAGTGCTATTTCAATTTTTTTTCTTTCCTTTTCACTGTCTTTTCTCTTCCAGCTGTTTTAGAGCTACTTGCATGATTCTTGTGAATTTTAACATGCCATCCCTTCTCCTCCCAGCAGAAGATGATCTGCTTCTACTGGGATATAACCTTAATAATTACATTGTTCACACTACTGCTTTCCCTGGTTATTCCAAGAATAATTAAAAATGGGAGCGTAGGCACAACAGAAAAGCAGTATTTTGCAGTAGAAACACTCTCTTTGACTATTATTAATCCACTTACAAATTTCAGTTCATATTTATCCTCTGAGGTATCTTGAAGCTTCTTGTTAAGCAGTGGGTGTCCTGTTGCAGTGCTGTACATTAGATCTGAAAGAAAAAAGTTATATAAAAAAAAAGCTGACAAACCTAAAGATTTGGTCTCCGAAGTGAAGACCAATTTGATAGGATATTTGAACTTGTATATCCCTGTTATAACTGGCAGCAATTATATGAAAAATGTGGGCGAATTGCAGGACTTCTTCCTTGATCCAGCATCTTAAAGATGTCAGAGCCCACGTTTGAAATTCTGTAAGAGTTTGGGGATCAGACACTGCCATTCTCTGCTGGCACACTTTGTCATGCTGGGTGAATTTGTTCAGGTCTTCGTTATTTCCTACACTCTTGTTTACAGAGAGCAGAATAGCCAAGTTTCAGTAAAGGAAAAATATAGTTACAGGAATTAGAACATTACTGGAAGCTTCATGGAACTTATACTGTGGTGACAGTATGTATTTTCAGATGAAGGAGAGACGAATTCCAGTACTGGAAATGCCTGAAATTATTCAAACACATTTTCAAAAGAGGAAGCATTAATAATTTATTAATGCTAATCTTTGAACATTAGTGTTTTTAAAGGTTTTTAGAGTGACAACTGAATTGATCAATTGCCCCCTCTCATTGAATTAGGACAGGATGGGTTTTTTAAATAACTTTAACTGATGGTGTAATTTCATTTAATTTTTTTCATGCCTGAATCTTTATGTTCATGAATGAAATGTAATGAGGTAGTGAGAAATACTTTAATTCTCCTTTTGTAGAACAAGTAGAGAATGACAAGTTGGTGAAGATAAGGAGCACATTCACTGTACCCAATGTGCACATGCCATGTATTTGTGTGGTAATATCAAACACCCAGAAATGCTGGATTTGATTACTTGATATGAACATATATTGCTTCCCCTTATTACTGAGATTATCACAATTGATGGGCTTGGCACAGATATTGGTGGATGTCCTGTGATTCTTTTACAACCTTCCAGTTTGCAGCCACACTATACCAGGCTTCATTCTAGTGAAGTTTTGCATACAGGTAGTTCTTTCTAATTTATCTCCAGATGCCATTTGCTTCCTGTTTAAATTGGAACTTGCACCTATATATATATAAAATTAAATTCCATGTAGGCCTACTTTTTAAATTAGGAATTTAAGCATTTGTTTCCATTTTGTTTTGTTGTGGGGCATATAAATACCTCTCAGAGTGTAGTCTTGGGATCATGAGAGGTGGTGAGAACAGCACCAGGGCTAGTTTGGGATATTAATTTCAAGTACAGCAACACTGATTTAAATACAGATCAAACAGCTGCCGCAGATTTTCCTCATAAAGAACCTTGTTTCAGCCCTGGATCAGTGCATTTGACACAGATGGTTGTGCTGTGGGGTGAGATGAGCAGCCCTGCCTGCCTGGACTGTCATGAAGAAAGCAATATTGCAGCAGGGCAGCTGGCTCCTTCATCTCTCTGAATTAAAAAATTGCATGGAACTTTGTTGAGGATTGACATCACCCTTCTTAACACCTTTGAAACAAAAGGTTTTAAACACACTGGGACAGGCTGAGGCACTATCCATTGGGCATGAGGGACTTACCTGGTGATTAGGGGATGCAGGGATGAGAAACCCTCATGAAGGTATTTTCTCAAAAGAAAGTGACTGTGATGCTTTTCCCAGATAAAAGAGCTCAACACAGTGGGTGCAAGTGCTTAGGCTCTCCTTGGACCAGCACAACAACAGCCCAGACCCCTCAGACGTGAGGTTTGCATCTCTTAGGCTTAAAGCAAACACAGTCTCCCTGTCCATGATCCAGGAGCCACTTATGTAAAGGATAGTGCAGCTTGGGTAGAAAACAACACTCCTAGACCAAAAGATTTAATCTGACTGGGCCAAATTGCCCAGACATTCCCTGGGTACCAATATCATACAGCACTGAGGGTGAGGAAAGAATTAATGGATGAGCAGAAAGGTTTACTGCAGGAGGCTGTATTTGAGATCTGCAGCTACTGTTGGTTTTGTAGTCTGTTTTAACTGCTCTCGTTGCATGGTTTCTTCTCTGCTCTCAGTAATTATATTAATAGTATTGATTTAATCCTTTCAGTCTTCAAAGGGCTGTTTGAATAATAATTAGATAATCCTCCTGACCCCTGGAGAGACAGATAACCATTATTAAAAGTATAAAGTCCTTGTACAGAGAAGGAAGATTTGATAGGAGCACTGCAGGTAAGGAGAAGTTCATGCCCAAAATTTGGGCATGTCTTTAGTCCACATCCTGTTTTGAAGAGCAGCTTTCCATAAGGAGGGAAGAGTGGAGTGAAGAAGAGGATGGCAAAGCAGAAGGTAGAGGCCAAGCCATAGTGGATCCAGCCAGCAGTTTGCTTGTGGGCTGTGCCACTGCACAGCTCAGAGGATTTTCAGGATTTTCTTTATCTTGTCTTCATGGCTGCTTTCCTCCTCCCGATTTTAGTGCCTCCTAGTTTTGTTTTGCCTGAAAGTAGATCATGTGTTTGCTGCTGAGTCTTGTATGTTTTTATGGGTTCTGGCATAGAGATACCTTGATCCTGATGAAGATTTGGGATCCAGTTGTGGCTTTTGGTGTTTCACAGACAGGTTTTCTCCCTGTGTTGCTACTGCAGTATCTGGCTTCCCAGAGTATTTTATTCTATCAGCAATGTTCTGTCCTCCTAGTTTTTCCCCCCTTGGGTGATTTCACTCAATATTGAAAAGGTAAAGTATCACAAGTGGGGTAAAGAAATATTGGATGCTTATGCTCGCACGTAAAGCTCCAGTCCCTGGTGAGTGATGCTGTTTGTCTCAGTAGCTTCTTGTTTTATAACTGCTTTATGTTGTAACACAATTATCTCAGCATCAGGCCAGTTCTTTATTCTGACACTTCTTAAACATCTCTAGTGATGTTGTGTCAGCTCGCACCAGAGGAGACGTGATCAAGGAGATCTGCGCAGCTGAGTGCAAATCTATTTTCTGCCTGGAGGAATTAGAAGTTACATACATGTGTGATTACTTACAGGGCAGTGAAGGGAACCTTGTATGAATTCAATAAAAACTATAAAACATGAACCCAAGTCTGTTTTGTCCTGGGTGCACCTTTCTGTGCCATGGAAAGGTGGCATTCATTCTCACTATACAACTGGAGGAACTCAGCTCTGTAGAGATTATATTCGATGTATCTCATGTACAGAGGATGATAAGTATTGATCTAGGCCATTAAAACATATCACGCCTCTATTATTTTATAAGCATTAACTGCATGCAAAGACAACATCATAAATTCTAAAATGTATTCCAGTTCATAAAACTCACCAGTCTATTGTTCTGCCCAGGGTGACTATTACCAGTCACAGTAATTCCTGCGGGCAGCTGAGGAGCTGGGTATGACTAGTAATGCATACATAATACAAAGTATGTCTTCTCAATGCTGTCACAGCAAATTCAGGGAGAAACCAAATTCCCACCATTTTCTTCCCTCTCTTCACTTTCCACAATTAAACTCTGTCTTGAACGTGGTATGTTGTAGCTATTGATGTTTCAGTCATTGATTATTATAGCAATGTAAAGCATACAGCCAGTGAGTATATCTGCAGCATGACAGTGTAATTACCTGCTGGCTTTCCAGAAATCATTGGCAATATGGCTAATGTTAAAAGCTGCTATTTTTTTTCATTCCTTTTTTTTTTTTAACCCAACAAAATAACCCAAAATATCCTTTCTTCTTTTTTGTTTTAATATAAACTATTATAAATCCTCTGTGGAATATGAGACTCTGGTAATGACTCAGTGGGCAGTGAGACAGGAATCTCAGACACTGTAATGTGATGCAGAAAAGGTCATAAACTTGCTTTCATAACAGGATTATTCATGTATTCATTCATTAAAAATTAAACACATGTGGGAGCATGATGCATTGAAGCTGGCAAGCATTGGTGAACACTTTCTTGTATTATTGATCAATTGGTGTGAGTTGAAATTACTCCAGATTAAATCTTGTCTAATTTAATGCCATTTATACTTAGTTATTATATTATATGTTATATTTTATAATTTTATAATTTCATCATTCCATAATTTTATCACATATATAATTTATATTATATTATATTATATTATATTATATTATATTATATTATATTATATTATATTATATTATATTATATTATATTATATTATATTATATTATNATATTATATTATATTATATTATATTATATTATATTATTAATATTGTTAGTTGTTCCTGCTGAAGACAAGTGCCATAAGTAGCTACATAGTTTTTCAGAATCATAACTATCTTTATGGAGTGAGGGTTGGATGGTTGTTTTCTTTTCATTTTAAAGCCCTTGCAATGAGTTCATATTTAACAGAAAAACATGAAGTTCTATATAATGTATCCAATTTTAGCTAAAAGTTGCTAGTTTTTTTCATTGTGCTGTTAACAAGTTTTTACTGTTGTTTTGTGTTTGGCTGGGGTTTTTGGACTCATGCAGAAGAAACGATGAGCTTCAAAGTGTGGTGACATAGCTGCCTATCTCAGCCTGAAAACATTGCTGTGGGTGTTTGTCACTGAGGTGCCCTGCTGGAATGTGGCTAGGACAGGACTGGCTAGGCAGAGCTGGATGTGGTGCTGTGAATTAAAACAGCTGTAATGGGGTGCACAGGGAGGCCTGCCCTGTCTAGTGTAGTCTATGGCTCCCTGGGCAGGTATCAGATGCCTGGGAAATCCAGAAATGAGCTGAGCATGGAGTGGAAGACTGTGACTCAGGGGTGTCTTGAGTCAGGGGTGATAATTTTGAGGTTAATAGCCTTTAGTAGATTTCTTCTTATGTGAATTTGCCTAATCATATTAGTGCTTATGTTGACTTCTGGCTTCCACAGCAACATGAGACACAGAGTTTCACTGTGACAAAACAGTGTATGAAGAATTATTTCCTATTTTTGGTTCTAACTCTGATAACATAACTTGATGCCACATCTTTTATTTGGAAAAAAAAGGGGGAGGGTGTTTTCCTTTTCATTTTTCAGTATGCCACTCATTTTATGGATGTCCAGCATATTTCCACTCAGTTCTTTTCTAGGCTCAAAAAAATTTCTCCCCAGTCTGTGCAGTTGTTTTGTGTAAGGAATCTCTTTGTGCTTTGGACTCTTCTTATTGCCCTTTTCTGTAGCTTTTCTAGTGGTAGAATGTTAGGAGCAGAACTACATGGGATGTTCACAAAGTGGATGAATTTACACAGTGATGTAACAAGTCTTTCCACTTCTGTAACTTTCCTAATTGTTGTCAACTTAGGACTTGTTTTTTCCTCCCCATAATAATAAATGTCTCCTATTCCCAAATTGTTTAGAGCATTATTGACCTGATTTTTGTTGTTGTTGATATGCAAGTGACATGATAAACTTTGAATTAATGGCATCAGTTACTGTAAAGCTTTCCAGATGTAACCAAGTCAGATTTGGGGCCATAACCTTGACAGGCATTGGAAATAATTTAAAGCTTTTTTACAATCCAGTGTAACGACAATTCTGTTTTTCACAAGCTGGGTGACAAATCAGGTTGGTTTTAGAATCCAAATGAAGCTAGAGCTGCATTATACTTGCACATCAGCAGCCAGACACGATTTCTATGTCTACTTTTCTTTAATTGCAGGTATTTATGAGCCGCCATTTCTTGTATTATTGTGGTGAACCTATTCTGGATGTGAAGATTGCCTTTTGTCAGGTGTGTGTTCCTTACAGGTAAAACAAGGTACAGTATATACTTGTACTTCATTTTTGCAATACATGCTATAATAAGAGAAAAACAGAAATCAGTTTCAGCCATTTAATGCAAGCAACTGCTTATAAAAATGAGAATAAATACCAAAGAAATAGAGAAATGCAGCACAAAATATTAGTTTTCTATTTACCCTCAAGTTTATTTCGTAATTTGTTCTTAATTATTTTTGGTTTTGTTTTGATAAACTATCAGTTAATATTCTGAGGTTTTTTAGTAAAAAGTAATGGCATGGTTTTCAATCAGAAAAACTGCAAATTAAAACTATTTTATTGTTCTTCTGAGACAGAGCCTTTTACATTGTAGCCTGTGACTATAATATTTTGTTTACCTGTACTGGAAGTGAAGGAAGCATAATTGAAATTGTGGTGTTTGTCTTGTCTCCCATTGAACACCATGTGGTGTTGAGGTCCTGGAGCCATGAGACTCCACTAAAGTCAATTCTGTATTTCTACATCACCCTTGAAATTGTTTGGTCACAATGTATGGAAGCCCACAAAGGTGAAACTACATCTTTGCTGCAAAGGAAAAAGATTATTGATTTATCCAGTTTTTTATTCTCTTGATTAATTTAATTAACATATTTAGTTGCAAATCTGTGTGCATCATTTTCTCTTGATGCACACAAAAAAAGATGACTTTTTTGCTTACTTCTGAACAGTGTTTTGTGCTTGAATTCTGTCTCTTCATAGCTTTATGGTTTTTTGTGGGACAACAGTAATCTAACTAATTGGAGAGATACTAGGGACATTCTTCACTTTTTGAGGCTGAAAACAATGCTGTATTCTTAGAAATGACTTTATGATAAACACTTTTTTTCTTTTATATTACATGTGGAGTCCAAGTGAAAGCACAGTTGTAAAAAAGAAAGGGCTATTAGATGTGTGTAAGCATCTAACACCAAGCAGTGACAGGTGTTGGAAAGTTTGCTTTGTGTTTTTTAACTCAGGGACACTAAATATTAATTCTGCTGAGAAGGTTGAATCTGGACTTGGGAATCATCAGCTCTAGTATGGGGCTTGGAAATTCATTTTGATAATCTGCTTAACTGTCTTTTCTTTTTTTAACATCCCTTCTTCATGTGCATGTATTTAACTGGCTTAATTCTTCCACTGGCAACTTTGTCAAGTGTAGTATTTTTGTAATGTTTTGACAGAGTTCATTAAAAAAAGAAAAGAAAAAAGTTGCAAAAAATTGAAAAATGTTTTTTTTTCTCAGATTGTATGAGAAAAGTGTCATTCATGAAAAAATACTTTCACTGTGCAGAATAAGGGGTTTTTTTGCACAATTCTCCTCTCCTTTTTTACTTAGACCATTTTGGATGCATTTTTATCACTGAGTGAGATGAATTCCTATTTAATGGCTGCAGCAGGTACCCAGAATGGCATCACCCACTAAATATGGTACTAAGAGATACTATCCTGACACTGTAGGGAGCAGAAGTCCATCCTTCAAGCACTCACCACACAGATACCTTTTCAAGGTCTTCAGACCTTCAGATCGATTCTCTTGAGGATAAAAGCTGGTTTAAGCTTCATGTTAATTTATTCCCTCCATAAAGATAGGCCCTGATCCAAATAACAGCTAGAACTATGTGCAAGAACAGTCTCTAAACTAAATGTCTGGTTGCATTAACAACTGTCTTGGATGCTGTTCATTTGTATTGTTTAGAGTGGGATGGGGGTTATAGCTCTGTCCTTGGTCCAAGCATCCAGATATTTATTTAGAGACTAGGAATAGTGTCCAGGTGGCAATATTGTTTATTCCATTCTTATTCCTGCTTCCATTTGAAGTTTATGCCTCACTGCAGACTTTCTCCAGAGTATTTGTGCTGAAATGCCTTTCTTAAAGCTCCAGTATTGAAGATTATTTTTAGTACTGGGGTTGTATTTTTCTTGTAATATGTATTTGTGGCCTAAAAGGCATAGATTTATGTGCTTTGAAGGCAAGTGACATGTACATAATTACAGGCTCTTCTCTTTGACATAGAGCTTATGTCACTGGGCATAATAGTTTTGTACAATTAAATGCTAATTCAGCAGGAATAGAGTTTTAAGGATTTCCAACTTAAGGAAAAAAAACCAACCAGCTCTTCCTGAGAAACATTCAGTAGCATAAGTAGGGTAAATATAAACCTCCCCACCCCTTCACCCTGTTTGCAGTGTGAAAACACCCAAGTCTGGAATTACTGGACATGGATAGCCAATTCATGTTCTGAAACAGCCACCTTTTTTAAGGTGTGGAGGAAAAGGACATCTGCTTTTCTATCATGATAGAAAAGTAGGACAAGAAGGCCTATAGAATTTAATTAGACTTCTGTAAGGCTGGTATCACCAACAAGCTTTTATCTGTAGGATCCCACACATTTTTACAGTAGCACTAGGTCATGCAAAGTAGTGTATCATGAGTAGAATAAGATGTTAAATATTAATACAAATATATTAACAATATCTAACAATTCCAGAAGACCGCTGACTTCTTCTCCATTTGGTATTTTTCTCCATTTGGTCTTTCAGTATTCTTTTAAAATCAATATCAAGACATGTATAGCCTGTCAGAATTTACATGTTCCCTAAGCCGTAGGTATATGGGATACCTTTATTTAGAATACAATTGTAAATGCAGTGTGTCCTATGATTATGCCTTCTATCCAATGGGAGATTAATTGGTGCTCAAAAGCTATCAACAGTTGATATATTAAATTTCTATGAATAAAATGATACTTTATAGGGTCAAGAGCTGTCTATTTCTAGGTAAAGGTGTGATTATTAATTCCGTACAGTCTTTATTTGTAAAAGGGAGAATTCTTTCATTAGCTATTGTCTTCACATCAAATACTGTAATTACACAGTTCTATTGAGTAACCTACTTTCTCTCCTGTATCTTTGGCTACATTTTCCATTTGGATCACTGATTTAGCTCTTCTCCATAAAGACACCTCAATCTCAAGGAACCTTTTCTTTCAGTGTTTCTTATCAGTCCTTTCAACCTTCTTTGGTGTGATGACACAATGAAGGTTAAATGTCACCTGTGTGTCAGCATCGAGCTCTTCAGGCATCAGGGGGATGAGGAATCATTTGAAATAATGTTTTCTTGTTCAGATAATCACAGGTTGCTCATCTGTTAGAAGTCTGGCCTGGAATTAAGGACATGCCTCTGGGACATCAGTGGCTTCTGGGCAATACATGATAGCACAGTTGTAAATGAGCTATGAAAATTTGCTGCCTGTAAGAAGGAAGGAATTAAAAATACTGAGAGCTCAGTGAACACGTGGAGGACAAGAGAAGAATAAGTAAATAGTGCTTTGCTTTGTGTTCTGAGTTGATACAACTGAAAAGGAGAATGAAGACTTGTTGCTTTGTGTGTAATCAGAACTAGGTAAGAGCTAAGTAAGCTGATGGGTTTTTGATATCTCAGTTAGAAGAGGTTGAAAAAGTACAGAGCGTTTAAACAAATAAACAAGAAACTACAGCTACAAAACCCCCCCAAACTAACAAAAAAAATACCCAAACAGCACTTAGAAATATTGTACTACATTTAATAAAATACTTTAATATGAAGTGTTGAAATAGAGTGAATAAAGCAAATGTAAAAAGATTAATCACTGATCAATCAAGGCTGAGTTGTTTGCAGGTGTCAGTTGTCTAATTGAAAGGCTGAATGCAGAAAGCCCCCTGTCTGGGAGCAAGGCAGCTGGAGAGAGATGATAAGGCTGGAAAGTAGCTTTTAAATCCCACTCAAAACACACTAAAATCAGGAAGACTGGGTGACTAATACAGGCCTCACAGGAGGAGAATGAGGTGGAAGAATGGAGAACTGTGGTGTGATGTGGTTGGTAAGACCAAAATCTGCAATATTACATCCAACCACGCACACAAAAGATGAAACCCTGTGTAGGAGATTGGATCACTGTTTATGGGCTTTTGAGTTCAGGGAGAGCCAGAATAAGTGAGAAGTCTGGCTTTATGGAGAAAAAAATAGATAAAATGTCTGCTATAAATGTGTCATATAAAAAATACACAATTTAAAATAATTTAGTAGATTTTTCTATGCAAGGACACTCTGTATTTCCCAAGCGATAGCTTCTGTGGCTATTCAAATTTATATAGCAAAACCTGTGACCATTAAATTCGAAGCAGAAGGCTCAGCAAATTCATATTCATGCCAGAATTCTGGCACTTGAAAGTTCTGTGAGAATTAGAGCTGTGCAAGTGGGAGGATAGCCATTAAATTCACAGTGCTGTAGGTTTAGCAGGTGCACCCAGGTGAGCAGGGTTTGCATTTTCAGAGCTGGCAGAAGACTGAGAGTTTTTTGTGAATTCCAGTCTCTACAACCTCAGCATTTGACTTCTAAGGTTAAATTGTAGCTTTACAATATTATCCTTTTGTATCCTGAGGGAACCAAAGGCATCCACCTCTGAGATGGGCTGTGCTCCTCAGCAGTCTCTTTGTCTGCGGCGCGGTGAAGATGTGGGGGCCGCTGGGGAGCCATCCTGGTGTCTGGCTCAGAACATCCTCTCTCCTCTGTCCTGCTCATCTCTGGGCTCTGTGCCAGCTGCAGATTGGGAGTCAGCCTTTCAGTCTTCCATCTGATTCTTTCACTCACCTGCATTTACACACACGTGAAGGGCTTTAATTGATTTCAGTGGCCTTGCATCATGGCACCCTCGAACTGGTGCTCCCACCACGATCTCCGTGTTCATCTTCACAGGGAAGGAGATGAACACTGAGGTAAAATTTCCCCTCTGCTGATGCTGCCAGCAGAATCTGTGACAGTGCTCACTGTCTTGGAGATGCAAAGGAGAGCAATTTGCCTTAAATTGCCGCTAGCATGGTTTGTATTTATAAAAGCTGAAATGTATGAGATGCTGAGCTGCAAGAAATTGCCATATTTTAGGCTCGTCAATAATAGAAGGAGTGGTGTTCAGAAACAAAGGTCTGTCAGTAAAATATAATAAGTATAGTTATTTTGTAGGATATAAATGGACAAATAAAATGGGATATCGGGAAGAAATTCACCTTATAATAGAGAAAATAACATTATTTTATTTCTATTGGGCTTTTAAACTCTTGCTCTCTGTATTCTGAAAGAAAGGAAAAGAATAGTTTGTAGCTCTGTGTGAGGCAGCAAGTTATTTGAGTTCCACTGAATTTTTAAATACCTGTCCTTTGAAAGCAAAATATATGCTCTTTAAACAGTTAGTGATGGTGAGAGTATCTTTTTCCTTCATCTCAAATGCTTGAGTCTTGACAGTTCCTTTTCTTTCCTCTTTCTCACTTGTCAGGTTACTAAACAAACATCATTGCAAATGTGGCTACATGCTCAAGTGAGCTAACAAGGATAGTTAGGTTTTCAGGGCTGAGAAACTTTCATTTTTCATACTCTTAAATTTCACAGTATGGAGGAAAGAGACTGGCATTGGGGAATGTGTGTGTATTAGAAGTTTTCAATTAGGTACTGAAAGGAGAAAATAATGGTTCATTCATTTCTGTACACATCAAATGAAAGCTTAGTTCCTATCAGTGTTGAAGTAATGTAATTCCATTGTCCAAATGTTTCTGGAAACCAAGAGCAAATGGCATTTCCATGCATACTTTGAGGAATAATTTTTCATCTTACACAGAGGTCTGAAAAACTTAGATGTGTTTTGTTCGAAGTTTCACACCTGCAATGTTTATTGTTAATGTGGGGCCTTGGTTCATTTGAAGTTCACCTGAAAATTTATTCACTCACTGGAATTCACTTTACTATATGAGACCTATGCATTTTTACTGTGATATCCTGATTGCAACATACATATATATATATATATATATATATATATATATATATATATATATATATATATATATATATATATAAACTTCCTTCCTCCATCTATTTCTTAATGAAGTGCTAATTCCTGGTTTTTTATGATGTTGGTCTCAATCACATTTGAATGGAGTTTATGGTTAGGTGCATCTACAGAAGGATATTCCTAGTCCTTTGTTCCTTTCTGATGCCACATAATCAAAGCTTTAACTTAAGCTGCCTGTACAGAACTTGCGACCATTGTGCAATAAATCCTGAATCTGAAATAGCTTAGTGGTGTACACGGGGGCATCTGGGGGAATATTAATATCTGTAACAACACCAAGGCTTCTGGATGGGGTTTAAATGAGCCCTGAAGATGTAACAGGAGAAGAGCAAAATGTAGGGTGTAGGCTTCTTTAAGATGAACTATACGAATTTGAGAATTTGGAGAATATTTTCATCAGGGTTTGAAACTAAAACTAACATTGACATGCTCTATTCAGAGTATGAATTTCCTTGCTAAAGGGAAGAGATTTTTTAGCTGAATTTTGGAATGAAACAAAGCTGCCATTTCCTTGTCCTTATTAGGAAGTGGCTGTTGAATCAACCAGAGATGGTTCTTGATTATGTGTCAGCTTGGCTTGGGGATCTGATCAAATGTGATTAATCCAATAACGCTGTTAATTCATTGACTTGGGGATTTGATTTAAGTCAGCATCATGACAAGTTATACCATTCATCTCCTGTTGGTATGAAAGTAAGCAGTGAACTGGGCTTTAATAACCTTAATGTGCTTTTGTTTTGCTTATTTAGGCTTTGGTAAAAACTGGGAACTATAGAGTAGGATTCTTTTGTAGTTTTTTAGGAGTATGGGTTTAAAGCTGGGAGGCAACTTAGTAGATGACCTGGACCTTGGCCTGTCCACAAAGCTGAAATTTTTGTCACTCAGAGGAGGCATTCTGCATGAAGTAAACTTCAAACAAAATCAGTCTGCCTTGTATTTTGGAAGTAATGCTTGGTGTTTGTTTTCTATCGAAGTTCTTACGTGGCACAAATTTTTAAGTCGAGAAAAAGATACTAATCTAAAAAAGAAAAAATTATTCCATGAAAAATAAAACAGTCTTTACCTTTCCCCCTCACACACAGTTAGGAGCAGACTGTCACAGGAATGGTCTGTGTTATGCAGAGGAGAGCTGCTCATCAGGACATTTGCATTTTCTTATCAGTTGCGGTCTTCTGGGTCCACAACTTTAATTGATGTTGACTGAAGCAATTGGATATGATAATTACCCATATAACTAAGGTATGCCAGAGTGGTTCTTCTGAACTGTTTTAATTGATTTTTAAGATACTTCTGGATTTAAAAGAACCAGCTGCTGGAACCGCAGCAGTTCAGAAATCCCACTGTATGCAGCATGAGTTTCCCGAGGCTAGTAGTTCACATGGTCAGGGTAACTTAAAAGCAAGTAATTTTTATCCTAGACACAGAGTGATAAAATATGTGTTCCCATGTAGCTCCATACCACACAAGGAGATGTCAGGTAGCTTGGGAGTGAGGACACAAACAAGTTATGGCAGGCCAGGCTCAGCCAAGCCTTAACACAGTTATCCAATTTTTTTAGAAATTCACTCTATCTGTACTTCCAGAGGAGCTGGCTATGAGTCAGGCTCACTCAGGAATCCAATTTTTAAGCTGACACTTTATACATAAACATTGATTTCAGAGTAATGGGTGTTAATGCTGAATATGTCCTGCATTATTCTGATAATAACATCAGGAAAAAACACACTCCAAATGTGTTTGTCTAGGCAGAGGGAGCTGTGAAATTCTTGTCAATCAAGAGCATGGTATTAAAAAAAAACAGAAAACCTCTCAATTCCAGGTCTGGTATGAATACCTGAGCTGAATAGCCAAATTTATGCATCCCTCTTCGCTGTATGGAAGACCTTTCAAGACTAAGGCTACACAGTGTGAATCAGATGCAGCCTGTTTGTTTTCCAATGAGAAAATTTCAAACCTCTTTTGGAATCATTTCACTCTCTGGAAGCTTCAATTTAGCGCTGTATCAGTGTCCATAAATCTCTCATTTTTTGTGTTAGGGCAAGGCCTCCCCTGCTCTCCCCCTCACAATATTTGATGAACAAGTTAATGAAAAGTTTCCACTTGGTCTTCTGAGATAAGACTTTGTGTTTGAATGAAGAGCTGCATTCATTAAAATGTTTCAAAATCTCTAAATGAGGTGTTCAGGATGATGCTGTCCAGTCAGATAGCAGACAGAAAAATAATGATAATTTTTTCAAGGCAAACCTTAACATCCAAGTTATTTGCAAGGTCAGTAATATGTTTTTAAGGGCCAGATTTTTGGAACTCTGGAATGATGTCCTTTTTAATTGAAAGACTAATGTAACTGAAATCAATTTTACTTTTTCCCCACCTCCATCAAATTTCAACTTAGTAGTCCATAAACACATAATATATTTGATCATTCAAATTTTTGGGGGAAAGAAGTTTATAATAGAGCAAATAAGAAAATTTATAAGCTGTATTTGGGAGCACTGAAAGAAAAATATGCATAGACAGAGGCACAGCTGGTTTTTGTTTTTCCTTTATGGAAGGCATTTGGGCATGTCTTGACTTCCATAATTGAACTGTCAACTCTTTTAGGGCAGATCTGTTGTAATATGTTGAGCTTTTGCATCCTGTGCTCAGAATCATGTACTACAGAATTCTAAATTACAACCACTTACTTCTGATTTTTATCACAAATTACTATAAATTTGCTCTTTAATCTATAGGGAGCTGAGCTCAGCAGTAGTCATAATAAAGTGCTTATAATGTAACTTCCTACATGGTAATTGTACAAATTTGAGGGAGAGTTTTTAAAGTCTTGTAAAAATTATTGGATTTTAATTTTACAGTTTTGGGGAGGAACACTGTTGTGCAGTTCTAGCTACAGTGCTTGGGTTTGTGTCACAAAAACTGGTGTTTTCTGCATTTGTTAGGTCATGAGAGCAACTCTCCCTCCTGTCCTTAGGAGCCCAGAACTCTTGGAGACCTCCAGAGCTTCTGAATAATTGTCCATGATACTGAGTCATCTTGGGTCGAAGTTTGTCTCATTAACTACTCTGTTTCTTTTGCAACCCCTGTTGAAAGGTTCTCAAGGCCTTCATCACGTGCTCAGGGAAAGTTTTAGCACTCAGGGGAATGCATTTGCTTGCTCTGTCTGATCCAGAATGAAGAGCCTGACTCCGGTGTCTCTTGCCCCACCTCCACACTGATGAAAGTTATCTTATTTTAAATTAGTTGCAAAACTAACAAGGGCAGAGTTGGCACGAGCACATAATCCAGTAGTCATGAAGCAGGAGTGATGGCAGGCAGAGACCAGAAGTTGGCAGTAACTGTGTCATAAACATCAGCTGGAGAATTCACTGGTTTTCTTTAATCAGTGCCTTTTTTATGGTGACTTCCTGCATGAAAGGAGGTTTGTTACAGTCTTTATGAAAATGAGCCAAAAATGACAATAATTTCTATTGAAAAGTTAGGCTGACAGTGCTTTATCAGTATTCTAATGTTTTACCAGCCATGGTTTCTCTGTTTTCACCAATCCCTCTCCCCTTCCCTTCCTCTGTACAACAGGGATTTGGGAAACAAGTGGATGTGTCGTATATTGCCAAACATTACAACATGAGCAAAAGCAAAGTTGACAACCAGTTCTACAGTGTGGAAGTAGGTGACTCGACCTTCACAGTCCTCAAACGCTACCAGAACTTGAAACCTATTGGCTCTGGGGCTCAGGGAATAGTTTGGTGAGTATCAGCAGTTTCTCATACGATGCTTGGAAACATAATTGGCATTTTGCATCTCTTCACAGTTTGCCAGCCAAAGACATTGTCTAAAATTGCAAAAATAGCAGTCAGGCAACAGACATCCTGAGGCAGAAGGAGCCCAGTGGTTTGCTAATAAATTCCCTGGCTGGTGAGAGCGATAGCACCGGGTTTATTCCTCCACACAGCAAAATGGAGCTAGCAAGAAAGTGGGAGAGAGATCTTATCATAATTGACAACTGTGGCACTATTTCCAGAGGCAGTGCAAATAATATCCCAAGTAAACCCTGTAATTTTGGTCTTTGTACAGTAAAAGTCACTGAGAGCAGCACAGAAGCTTGTCACATCCCATAGCATTCTCAAATATTCAGGGTGGAATCCTTTCAAATTGATGTAACTACTAATGTTTCCATTGTTTCTTAAAAGTGATGTTTCAGTGATGTGGATAATGTGAACAAAAGATAAATTCAGTAGCTCTCCTAAACAATGCAATTTTAATTTAGCATGTTCAAAAGTTGTGGAATCCTGTGTGGCTTTTGCCTCTGCGGTTTTAGACTTGACTTTTAAATTTCTGTGGCTTGTATTTAAATGTCTCTGTGCAGGCATTTGTAACCTGTTTAATTATGAGGCATTTGAGTAACTAAAACAACCTTTTATCTATAACTTGATCAGAGATGAAGTCTTAACTTCATCTGTCACTTCTGACACTGTTTTTTTTTTAGAATTTGATCCAATGTGTGTCACTTTACAGGTGGAGGCAGTGGTAAAGCAAGAGGCTCCTTGAAGCCAGTGGCAAATGTTTTTTCCATGGATTGTTGGCATTGGCACCGTAATTGACAGTGTAACAACTCTGACAACACATCCTTAGGTCTCCGTCCATCACTTCCTGTGTTTAGTGTACTGTGGAGACCATGCAAGTCCAAAGACTGACCTAAATGGCCAAGCACCATATTCCTCATTTTAAACACAAAAGAACTCAAGGTTGCTTTTAAATCAGCTTTGGGAAAGAGGCATATTTTGGGTTCAGTACTACTGAAATTAATTTTGCACTATTTGTTCAATTCCATATAAAGCAAAGATGGTTTTTCTTCCTCCTTACTATCCTCTATTTGTTTCAGAGGAAAATCAGGTTTTGTTGAACTTCTCTGCAACTGAATTGCTGTAATGATCAATTGTGAGCAGCAAAAAATAGAGGAATTAAGCTAAATAAAATCAAAAGCAGCCTGTGAATTTTGCTTTCACACTAAGAGTTGACAGCAAAAATTAAGAATTTCTTAGGAAAGAAAATCAAATCAGAAAACAAGCAAGGTCAAATGAAAGTTAACACAAATTCCCTGAAGTGGTGAGTAGTATGGAGAGACCATAAAAGACCTTTTTGATGATATAGATATAGAAGTGTTACACAATAGATGGGGAAGATAATGAGCATTTTTTTCTTAGATTGTGTTACATAGTAAACTGCCTGACATAAGGCATAATTTAGCAGAAAAACAACAAACCATCCATCAGCAAAGCATGAAGAATCAATGGTGAAGCGATTAATTAATGAAAAAAATAATTGAGAGACAAATATTTGTAGTTTAGCTAAGAGAAAAGAATACATGATGAGAAACATCTTCAGTTGTGTTTCTCCTTTCCTAATATTAATAAGTTTACACAGTAAACTGTATTAGAATAAGTTTCTATTGTAGAAACTTACTCTATTTAGAAGTATTTTGATGGAAATAGAGTTACATCTAGGAAAAGCTGATTAAGTTAAAAAAAAAACCTGAGAACCTGCCTATTTATGCAGCACATCTTGCTCTGGTGGGGGAAGTAATTTTCCCTGCTTGTCTTGTTCCTTTGCAAAGAGTAGCCATGAGGAGTGCCTCTGTGAAAAAATTGGGAAGCACCTAGACCATCATTTCTTTCAGATCCACTGGCTGTGTTTATACTTGATGGCTTCTTCAAGAAGTGTCACAGATCTGGGATGCAGTTCTGTCCCTTGCTGCCAGAAGCAGGAGAAGTGTAGAAGACAAATGGGTGATATCTGATTGTTCCCTCTGCCAAGGGCAGGCACAGGTAGGATGGCACAGAGGGGTTTAGGCTCAGCCTTCTGAGAGCATGCACAGGATTTTCCTTCAGGATAATTGTAGGTAAGGACACTACCTGTTATTGAGTGGATCAACTGGCTGCCCAGCTGCTGGAGACAGCTTTGGTGCATAGTGACACTTGGTTTTATGGATTGATGGAGCATGGCTGCTGAATGCTAACTCCTTTTAGGAGAAGATGTCTTTCAGGCCCTGAAAGGTGCTGCAGAGTTCCTAGGCAAAGCCACAGAATGCTGAAATTTTTGTCATACAGTTCTAGGAATAGGTTTCAAGATAAGCAGGAGAATGGAAAACAACTTATGTCATGGAACAGAAACAGGCACAGGAAGCAGGGAATGTGGTTATGAAAGGAGTAGGGACTTGATTTCACTCGATTGTGCTGAAAAATTCATCAAAGAAAAAATTATTTTCTTGATATGGAAGCAATAAAGTGATTAAATCTTCAGGAGATGATAATTTGGTAAATGAAAAAGAGAAAACCATATGGTGTGATTGTTATAATTGTGCCCATGTGAAATAATTATAAACCCAGTAAGAAAATGGTATTTCTACAGACATAGTACATACAGAATCTTTGGAAATTAATCTTTGGGCTCTTTCAATGGGTTTTGTGTTAACTATGTTCACAAAATTATTTTAGCAGCTGAAAGAAGGAAAGAAAACAAGCTGCTTGAAATATCTTGAGCAGGGAAGCTCCTCTTCACCCTGCAAACATTACTCTTTATGAAAGTGTAGGCTGTTTCCTTGCTGTACATCACACTTACATCTGTGAGAAAGCCTATAAAGGGTGTTTCTGCATATCATTATCATGTTATTACAGTCATGATGACGATGGGGCATCGCTGAAACACAACTTGGAGTTTATTAGACCAAGCTGTAGCTGTAAAAAAATGCACAGGCTTGCAACCACACTCGTTGATCTTTGAGTCTGTCACAGAAAGAGAAAACAGTTTTCTGAGTTTAATTAGATATGTGCCACTTAAACTGCTGAGAGAGGACATAGCTGATAACCCTCTGCAATGTTAGAAGGGAGCTGACACCTGCCTTATTTTGCAAGGGGCTGAGAAAGAGAGACAGGTCACTTTCAGCTTGTGTTTGTGCATGGTGAATGATGGTGGATGGAGAGGAACTCTCATGTTCCATAAAATCAACAGAAATATGCTGATGTTGGAGTGGGTGTTTCTTTATGTTTTAGATGAATGCTTTTTTGCCTGGAAGCAAGGTAATTGATCTGTAGGTTTTCTGTTGTGGCTTGCAAGCTATCATTTTTATGTTGCCTGTGATATTTTTGATACTGTCTGTGATGTCTAGAAAAATGGTGCTGTGCAGAAATATTTCAAAAGAAATTTGAAGGGTCTCTGACAGTTTTTGAATTTATGGTAGAAGCAAGGGTGAAGTCCAGGTTTCCAAGGCAGATAGGGAAGACATCACTTACAAGCCTGAGAAGTAATTAAAATCTAAGCAGTATCTTATGAAGACATTTGGCCTGGTTTATGACCACACAGGGGCTATACCTGTTTGTATTTTCAGGAGAAAGTGATAGCTTTAAAAACAAAGTTATCTGGGGGAACATCAAATAAATGGATCTGATGATGCCTTTCAGCTGAAATCCTTTGTCTGGTCTTTTCTTAAAAGTGAGCCCAAGTTTTCATGTTGCATGATGCTGAGATGTGAGCTAATGGTGTGTCAGCTGGACTGGGGGGTTGGCTGGGAAGGGGCTTTATTCTCATTGATGCAGGAAGTTTCTGTGTGAGTAATGTTTGAGTGGGGGATACGGGAGCAGGAATTATGCTTTTCTGAGAGCTTTTCAGTGAATGCATTATAAATTTAGAAAGACACCTCATCTGCAGATATAGAGGAGCCTGTAAATATATTCCTGAAGTAGTAAATTGGGAAATGTGCTGAAAATATATTTCTTTGAGTTAGTGGTTTGATAATACTTTTAAGCCTGAACCTAAAGAAGGTAACAGAGTCTTTTAGTGTTCCCTATAATAGGTAGAGTCAGCAATACAATAAATAGCTTGCCTAATATTACCAAAGGTTCTCCTTTGCTGATTTAATTGTAATTTGGTGGTTGAAGCTTATGGAGTGCAGAGTTCTTTGAGATCAGCCTGTGGTGATGGTGGTGCTCATTGTAGCTTAGGAATCTGCTGATTCTTTCCCTAAAGTAATCACAGCACCATAGAATCATTTAGGTTGGAAAAGACCCTTAAGATCATAGAGTGCAACCGTACCCCCAGCACTGTCCATCACTAAAGCATGTCCCCAGTTGCCACATCTGCACATCTTTTACAATACCTCCAGGGATGGTGACTCAACACTTCCCAGGGTGTTCAAAGGCTGGAGGAGAAATGTGACAGGTATTTCCCACTACAAGATGCAGAAACATTTGAGGCCTTTTGTACAAAGATTACCCTTTGGTTCTGGCTTTGTGTAGCACCATTGACTCCTGGGCTGGGTATGAGGTTCTCAAGGGATATTGCAATGGGAATAATGGTAAAAGCCATAGAAAAGAGCAGTTGATGCTTCTGACCATAATCAATTCTAAGCTCATGCTTTTGCTATTGTGCAGTGGGAAAAACATAGAGAATAGTGGTCATATCATATCATATATCATATCAGTGTCATATCCTACAGCTAATACACAATTTTATTTGTAATGTTTAGCTGGATGCTGGTGTATTCAAATTCCTGAGACATGAATATTTTTGTCCATTGTGGCCCTCCTATCCCAGTAATACTGTTTTGATTTCTTGGTGTCACTGAATCGAAACACTGTATTCCCTGTCAGAGATCAACATTTGTGCATGTATAAACTGGCATAGTTCTGTTGAAGTTCAGAGATGTTCTCTTTGTGGGGTTAAGCACTAATTTTCCTCAGAAAGGGAGAACAAAGAATACATTTCATTCAGAGACAAAATGGGGAACAATGTATTTGGATATGCCTAGAATTTCAGTGGCCCTGAAGGGAGTGGCAGCATTAATTTTGTCAGCCCCAGCCTCTCGTGTGAGTCAGAACAGAGCATATGTTGTGAGTTTGGTTACTTCCATTCCAGTTACGCCTTGGAGGCTTTGTGTGCTTCACATTCCATTGGCTGGCACTGAGGTTGATCCCAGATTCTGTTGTAGATTCTGCAAATTGTGTCCATTAGTTCAGCCAGCGTCTCCTTCTCACCCTGTTGCGTGCTTTGCTGATGTGCTCTGACATCCTGCTTCCGAGGAGGTTTTTGAAGACAACTTTTAGAGAGTTTTACAAGTGTGTTCTGTGAACGTAGGAAATTCTTTCAAATGCTGTCACTTTGCACTGGGAACTGTTGCTCTACTGACAGAGCAATAAGCATGCCAGTATAAGCAAATTCTGCCATGTTTCCCAGTGCTAATATCATCCCATACAATGGCAACATGTGGCAATTTTAAATTTTTTTCTTCTGGGAACAAGTAGGTTAAGCTATTTCCAGATGTTTTTAATCTTTCTTTTTATATTTTGAGCAGTTGTTGTTGAAATACCAGAAGTTAAACTCACAGCAAGCTTCAAACCTCACTCATTCATTTGTACATTGCAGAATTTTTCCCCAGCTCCCAGTTTGTAGTTTACACTGTGGTATTCTTTGGATTTTCTTGCGGGTTGTTGCTCTGAAGCACCAAAAACTGTGTGCATTTGGTCTCCCATTGGTCTGGTGTACATCTGAAACAGCACATTCTGCTTTGTGGTTCTGATGTATCTATGCCTTGATTCTCGAGAGAGACTGCAGATTTCCCACTTGTATTAGGAATCTGGATCACCAGCATGTGAATTTTAAGGTGCTGATTCCCAGTGGGTACAGCAAAGGCTGAGTATCTCTCTGTATGTGACCTCCAGAATATTGAGTGGAAGTATTTATTTAAGTTGGTCAGATTTGTGTTTCTTAAGCTGATTTATTAGAGTTTTCATATTAACACGTACCCAGAGACAGTTTGCCTGCATATGGAGTGAGAGGAAGAGGCCATGTCTTGGAGTGTTCTTGCAGCAAAGAACTGAGCTTGGGTATGGAAGGAACTGCTGTTAGGATCACCGAGAACTGTTGCCATGTGACAAACTATACATAACATCTGAAAAATAGGACAGATGGATTGTGTTTGAGTCATTGTTTGCTTTGATTCTTGCAGCTTCTTCTATCTACTACGACTTATGAGTGAGAAAGAAGAAAAAAAGAAGGGAATATATCAAAAAATATTTCTCAGTGTCTTCCCTTTTTTTTTTTTTTTTTTTTTTTTTTTTTTGTTTTTGTTTTTGTAATGTCCTTTTTCTATCAGAATGCAGAGATTCCTGGTAGGCAGGGCGTCACTGTGTATTTCATGTTTTTCTTCTTTTGTTTCATTTCACTTTGCTTGTACAGAGAAATCTAAAATTTAAAATGTAATGGTAATCACAGATGGTATGTAATAGAATGTGCCACAGGATTCTTTTCTGGCAAAGGAATCATGTCCTCTGTCTCTGAAATACACTGCCTATATTTCTATGTCCTTTTTTGATTCCTTTCTCCTTAAAGAACCCATATGGTTTCCATGACTACAACAGTTACACAGGCAAAATGTATTCCATATTTATATTCTGCAAGTTTATGGAGGAAAAAAGTAAATAAGTTTGTGAGGGAATCATCTCTGCAATCTGTTTATATGAACAGTGATGCTTGCAGTGATGCTCCCTTTACCTGGTCAGAAATTCAGTGCTGTGAAGGCAGGGTCAGGCTCATTTGAGAGCACTGGCAGCCAGAGTTTTCAGCTGGATTGGTACAACCCTCAGGCATAGAACAGGTTTGTTCATAGCTGTGGCTGGATCTGTGGTCCCCTTGGAGCCATTAAAAAATGTATCAACTGTTTGTAAATTCTGTGTCTGCAGGGAAGTAACTGATGACTGTGAAACTTAAGCTCTTTTTGTGTTGGTTGGCTGGAAACTCCATTTAATTTGCACTTTTTGCTGCCAGACAGTGATGTTTTCAAACCCTCTTGACAGATGTCAGGTACTTATCTGCTCCTACACTGTCAAAAGCTTCCTTTTGGTCACTGACAGATGTCCCTTTTCTCACATTTGTGTTGGGTCACTACTATGATGCAACTTACTGGACAGATTTTTTCAAGACTCTCTTTGCTCCTCCTGGAAAACCGGGTTTGGCATTAACTACTGTCACTGCAGTGTAGCTGCTCCTTAACAGACTTCAGGCTTATCCTTCCATGTCATTCACCTGCAATCCTGTCCCCACTGAAATGAACACAGTTGTGTCATCATCACTGATCACTGTGTGCTTCACATTGCACAAAACACTTTTGCCCCCTCTTAGGACCAAGGGGCTTCTCCTGTGACAGGAAGAGGGCTGTGCTCACATGGAATCAGGGAGGTAATGCAGAGTTAGTTTGGGGAAACTAGAATTTGAGTTGCCTTTTAGGGTTAAAATTCTTGCTTTTTTTCTCCCATGATTATCACATTGTAGGTGATGGCTTGGTATCAGTGCACTTTTATTCCAGGCTTGAATTTTGGGTTTTATTCATTTGAGAAATGCAGCAAGAAACATGAAATAGCATTTTTTATTCACCCAAGTGACAGCTTTTGTTCTGTTTGTCAGGCAAGCCAGCAACTCTTTTAAATTATGGCTGTGAGGGGGTAGTAGTAAGATAGTAACTGGTTTCTATTCCAGTTTGTAGGCCCAAAAAATAGCAGGTTTGTCACATGACTGACAATTTGAATGTGGTAGGTACTCAGTTTCTGCCAGGTGCACAGACTCTGCCTCAGTGCCACAATTTCCCATGTCTTCTGAATGCCTGTTAAACAAGGAAACTCGACTTTTTCTGGCTGTGCTGCTTGAAAACTGTCCAACTTTACATTCCCTGGTGAGCTCAGAGCAGTAAATGTCAGATCTTTTTGCCAAATTCAGTGTCTAATACCTGTTCTCCAGATGTGGTGTAAACATCTACTTAATAAGGTTTACCTGCAAATCACACTTAAGCATCTTTTGCCCGTGCATTTTCTGCCACTGAATATTGATAGGCACCCCAAGCTCTGGTCCATTTTTCAATTTTTTACTTTGCTCTGGCTTTGGTAAATCCTTGAGCGTGCCAAGAGTGAGTAGTGTAGGATACTCTGGAAACCATGAGGTTGTCATCTCGTACGTGATTCACGTGTGAAAGAAAGCATATTGGTCTAGAGCCCTTTTAAAGCAGAATGGAAAAGAAACTTGGCTCCTTTCACTGCCCAGGTTGAATTTCCTAGGCTGGCAGCTAACAAAAGCTACTGGCAGCTAGCAGACTGTGTAGTGAGTTAGTGACATGAGACATTCAGGACCAGAAAGTACTGATTTTTCAGAAAAGTATTAAACAACAGAGTGGCTTTCAGAGCCAAGTGCAAAGAATTAGCAGAGCACATGCAGATGAGAAGTGTGTAAACATGCTCCACACTCAGCATCCTCATGAATATTTGAATCTCCTGGCAAACTGAACCAGAGCCCATTGAGTGGTGTGCCAGGCAATGTGTGAACTTTATAGCTGCCTCCACACTGCCTTTCCCACTGTATCCCTGTATCCCCACTGTCTTTGGGAGAGAAAATGACTATGGCAAGAGTTTTATCTTGCATCAGTATGCACAACTGTAACTGGTGGGTTACAAAATGGTTCTTGTTAGGGGCAGCACCAGCTCATGCAATTAGGAAGATAACTAACTTTCATTGTAAACATGTTTACTAAAAGTAGGTGTTCCATCCTTTTTGATCCCTGCAGCTTCTTTTACATTGTCTTATATGTGATGACTCAAACACCTTTCTTCAGACCCTCCCATCTGAAATTTTGGCAGATAAGAGCTCTCTCAGCATGACTGAATTGTGAAATAGATTTCACAGAGAACTTTTTAGATCTAGTTGTCCTTAGAATTATGAATGAATTCTGCTTCCAAGTTTATCCTTGCTGTAGAGGTCTGCTTGGCTTCGACATTTTAGGCAATGACTGTAGTAGTTGAAAAAGAATGAGCAATACAGATTCAAAATTGGACCATTATGGATATGACAATGACACTGTTTAATCCTTTATGGGAGGCAGTAAAGGGACTGGATGAATTGTGGGTTTGGACTTTGTGCTTGCAGATAAGCGTGTAAGCTGCTGAGCCAGGTAATAGACACCCCTACCAGAGAGAAGACAACTGAGCTTTGCTCAACTTTTTCCTTCGGTCTTCAGTGGCAACCCCGCTTCCCACACCTCTCCAGTGGAGAGACAGCAGGATGAGGACTGAGGAAGAGGGGGAGCAAAGTCCCTCCCACTGTAAATATAAAGATCAGGTTTATGACCACTGAGGAACCTGTGTCTATGGGACACAGCGATGAGGGAATTGGAAGATGCACTTGCCAAGCCACTCTTCATGATATTTGAAAATCCTTGTCAGTCAGGTGAAATCCCAGGTGACTGGAAAAAGGGAAACTTTGTACCTGTCTTTAAAAATGATAGAAAGGAGGACCCTGGGAACTACTGACCTGTCAGCCTCACCTCTGTGCCTGGGAAGGTCATGGAACAGATCCCCCTGCAAGCTGTGCTAAGGCACATGGAGAACAGAAAGAGGTGACTCAGGACACCTAGCACAGCTTCACCAAGGGCAAGTCCTGCCTGGCCAGCCCTGTGGCCTTCTGTGATGCAGTGGCTCCATCAGTGGGCAAGGGAAGCATTTCACATTTAAATTTATCTGGACTTCTGGAAAGCCTTTGACATAGACCCCCATAGCATCCCTCTCTCTAAAATGGCAAGAGATAGATTTGAGGGGAGGACACATGCATCCAGAGGGTTGTGGTCAACAGGTCAGAGTCCTGCTGGACACCAGTGACAAGTGGTGCCCCTCAGAGGTCCCTATTGGAACTAGTTTGATATATTCATTAATGACAGACAAAGAGATCAAGGGCACCTCAGAAAACCTGCAGGTTTGTGACCTTTGAGGAGACCAAATATGAGATACTGCACCTGGGTTGGGGCAACCCTGGGATCAGCACAGGCTGGGGGATGAGCAGATCTGGAGCAGCCCTGCCCAGAAGATCTGGTGAATTCACGAGAGGCTGGGCATCACCCAGCTAAGTGCGCTGGCAGCCCAGAAAGCCAAACATCCTGGGCTTCATCCAAAGCAGTGTGGGCAGCAGGGTGAGGGAGGGGATGAGTGAGACCAGCTGTCTTTCCTGATAAAACACTGAAGTGTAAAAATAGAGCCACACATTTTTAACGTTTTCCTTTAAATTCTCCAATTTTGGTGAATTTTAAGCACTACAGAATTTACTATTAATCTTGACAGCAATGCTGAATTTTCATTCAAGGACTGGGATGATAATCCCAAACAATTTAGGCACTTCAGTCCTCTCCCATGTTACTTCATTACAACAGGGGATAACAGCTCATGTTTCTGTGCAATGCAGGAAGGAACATTTTGAGCCCAATCAGTAATGTCTGCAGTGATGAGGAACATCATGGAAAACCTTGCCAACTGGTTTATTTATTCTGTGAAACTGGAATCTGGTGATAGTAAAAAAATGATGACTTGTGTTTCAGCTGGGGAGGCAGCTAGGTTATGTTTTCTAATCTAGCTGTTTCCACTGGCTTGGAAGAAGCTGTGAGCTGATGGAAACACAGAAAAACCAAGATGGACCCATAACTGGCAACAAGAAAAGTGCAGCAGTCATCCATTATGAAGCTGCATTGGTCTTCTTTAGCATCAGCTCTAAATATTGCCTCAATTCCTCTGCATTTTCAGAGGGAATAGAGCTGATCCAGAGAGAATAGTAGCCATTCCTGACAACAGGTCTGCAACTCTTCAGTCTGCTCATACTGGATTTTTGGGGGGATTTTTCAGCACAAAGTGTTGCTTCCAAACCTAATAAGGACATTTAAAGGCTTTTTGTTAATAGTGGCCTTTGACTTGTACTTCCTGGGGCGAACTTTCTGCACCCTGGTGCATGGATGGAATTCTTTATTTTAAGTTTAATTAAGAAAACATTCATTATATTTAAATATACCTTCTGGAGAGATCTTTTCACCTAATAACTTTTTTCTGTTTAAAAGTAATTATTGAAGAACAGAATATGCACTGTTTGTATGAATGTCTGCCTTTAGAATCTTGGAAGTTATATGTCAAGAGGAGAAAAAAAAAGTTAAAAATAAGCAAGTCTAATTTAATTCTTAAATTTGGTATGAGGGCAATGTAAGGGGCAAAAAAACCAAACCCACCAAAAAACCCCTACCAGAGTACACTTAGAAAAGTTTGCTTAAAGCAAAATAACATTTTCACTCCTTTTTGTTGGAATACTTGGATGAAAGGGGACTGCAAGTAGAGAGAAGGTAAAGCACTTGAAACATTTTATGGTTAAAGCTTCATAAACCATGATAACAGAAATTTTGCTTGATAGGAAAAGGATTTGGCTCTGGTTGTTTCTATAAATGACTTCTTCAGAAACTGCAATAGTGATAGCTGTCTGAAACCAAGGGCTTTGAAGACAGAGAAATTGCTGTGAAAAAGATTTATATAGGCATCCATCTACATTTGTCTTTTATCTGTCTTTTATCTATCTATGCATATACATTTAGATGTGTATCTGAGCATTTCTACAGAAGGTCTTCCACTCCATATACTGGTGGTGATGGGTGGTTGAGGATGAGCCATCATTAACATTCTTGTTAAATGTGATTTTCAGGTTGTCATTTATTTTCCTAAGAACCCAGCTCTAAGAGTTTACCTTAAAAAATATATGTTTTCTGAGGGTTTAATAGTCTATTCTGGGGTAAACTATAATGGAACTGGTTTACTTGTTGATGAAAAGATGTGAGGAATCATTTTAAGTATTTATTTGGTAAGTGTTTATTGAAATAGAAATTTGGACATGAAACTAAAATGCTTTCCATTTCTTTTCAAAACAGGTATAAAAAATAATATCTGGTCCTCCAAGTGCATGACAACAGATCATTTCTCACTGATCATTACACTCTGAGCTCACACAGAATATTAGTGGTAAATGATGACCTGGGTTTGTGTAAATCCAACTAGGAGGAGTTTCAATTTTTTCCTGCCAAAGTCAGCAAAAGCCTTATTAAATACCTGTAATTACTTATATCTCTTGGTAGTCATGAATTTATATTCACTATTTTTTTTAACTCTGCTAAATAGGTTTGTTTCAAATTATTTACAGTTTAAAAAGGCATTTTTAACACTAGCATTTAAGATGTCAAACTAAGTGCAAAGAGGATTTATAGGGAAAGAGTCTATTTACTACCTTTTCTGTCTGTACAGCTGCCAGAGACATGGCAGTAAACTTTGAGGATTTTTCTGAGCTCATTTTGCAGTAAAGCTATCATTTTATTACAAGACCGGGGTAATTTAGAGTCTTTGCAATAAAATCAAGAAACTGTATAAATTAAGAAAATAAATTCACAGTTGAGCAAGAGATGTTATATACACATAGAGTTTCCAGAGAAACTCTTTTAGATACAAGTCCAGTCTGTTATTTGAGATTTGGAGTGACTTTCATACTCAGCCTTTTTGTCTCAGTTCACAGACACTCATTATTCTCTCTCTTATTCCTGATCCCTGGAGCCATGTGCTCATACAGACACTCTTCTGCCAGTGATTGAAGTTTGTCTTAAGAAGGCTTATCATCAATACTAACCTTGGTGTTCCAAGGTAAGGACTTTGTGTAGCAAGCAGCAGAGAGAGGACCTACCAGAAAAAAAATGTCAGGGCTGTGGATTTACCCAGTGAAATAAATTTATGCATTGACTTCTTCAAGTAGTTGGACACCTTCCATTTGATAGAAGACTATGATAGAATTCCAGTCAAGATCCTTGTGTCTCAAAGTAAATATCCCTCTTAAAAGGATTGCTTTAGTTCTTCTGTGGTATGCAAAGGACCAGGAATTGATCATAAAAGGCAAGTGTTTAAGAAGCCTTTGGTTTTCTGATTTTAGATTGGTGGTTTTGTCCGTTGCTTTGGCAGAGAGAGAAAATTCAGGAAAGCAAACAGAGATCAGAAGCTGAGGAAAATGTTTGCCCAGACAAACTTTTGTTGTTTTCTAACTCCTAGTCAGTAATTTTATGGTATGTTTAATGAGATTAAATTATGAAAAAATATTATTAAAATCATTCACAGTACTCTTACACACCTCAGATGAGTCTTACATAGGCTTTTCATCCTAAAAGAAGTTGGATGATCAAGTAGTATGGATTAGCTGAGAGATTTGTCTGCTTATTTGTAGTATATGTCCATGAACAATAGAAACAAAATATATAACTTCAACAATCCTGGTTTTTTAAATCTTTGGGCTTTGTATTTTATTTGTTCAATGCTTTCTTAATGGAATTAAGGGGTATTTTAGTTGTGGCCTTTATGATGCCCTATTGTGACTGAACTATATCAGAATGAGAGACACGATTCTGACAGCTGCTACAGGAGGTTTGCTTTCTGCTACATACTGTTAGGCTGTAAATCACTCATCATATTCCTCCTAACACAAGGTTCAGTTGAGTGAAATTCTGTGCCTAGAGAGAAATCAAGTCAGACAATCAAGGCTCTCTGATAGCCTTGTCACCTGAGCTGCTGCTTGTATGTTTTAACTGGTGAGTGCAGTATCTTTGTTTATAGCAGGGTGTTAGCTGGCTCATGAAAGTTACATGCCTTGTTCATGAACAGGTGAAAAAAGGATTGTTACCAACTGACAGAATGGATGCTCTTGGAGTACACCTAATCCAACCCACCTGTTCAAGGCAGAGTCAACTAGGGCAGATTGCTCAGGACCACTGGGAGAGTTTGGCTCCATCCTCTTTATTCCTCCCAGCAGATACTTAAAAAAATTGATAAGAATCACCCTAAGCCTTCTCCAAGCTAAGCAACTCCAGTTCATTCAGCTGCTCCCTGTATCACAGGTGTTCCACTCCCTAATAATCTCCATGGCTCATCAGTGGAATTGCTCCAGTCTTTGTCTTTCTTTTACTGGGGAGCCTAGAGTACAACCCAGAATTCAAATGTGGCTGTGGAAAGATCACTACCCTAGACCTACTCTCAAGAGACTTCCTAAATGAGTCCTAAAAGTAATCTTTGCAAAACTCATCACCTTTAACAAACAATTGTTCTTATTTGGGGGATGCATTTGTGTGTTATTTATGCAGATGTAGTGCAAATTCAATATTTCTGATTCTTCTCTTCTTGTGTGGTTTCCCAGACAAACATTGCCAGCATTTTCTTACCTATTTTGAACAGCTGTACTTTTTTGTTGGCTTTGTGACTAAGCTTCTGTTGCTTGCATGCTTTCTGCTCAACTTTGTTATTTAGCCTCTGTCACTGAATGTCTGCAGAAAGCAAGAGTTAATGAGAAAAAAATATGAAGTATTACAAATATTTATTTCATGCTTAAGAAAGAAATTTTTAGAATAATGGGTGGTTTGGTTGATATATCTCCAGGGAAATACACTGTTGCTTTTCATGGATGAGTAGAAAACTCATGTCATGACTTTCCTCTTCTTGGTAAAAGGAAAAGTCAGGAGGAGGGCCTGAGGATGCTGTCCATTTGGCAATGCTTCTAGAACTTAGTGTGCTTTGTGGTGTTTAGAAGTCAGAATTTATGTAGTCAGATTTGAACCACCAAAATAAGTGTTTCAAATACACAGGAGGTAACATTCATAAACATAGCTGAAGGTTGTGAAAAACATTTAAAAGTTTAAGGAGCGTTTTAGGGCTCCAGCTTTAAAAGTTCACTTTGCAAACAATGTATTTCTTCATTTTCCAAAGTTGTTACTGTGCATATGCAACAAATTTTTTCTTATCAGGAATCCATAAAAAACCCTTGTGAAATAGTTCCGTTTCTAGGTATGTTATTGGAATTGGATGATATGGTCTCAGAGAATGTCTAAATAACTTGATTCCATTAGAAATATGATAAAGAAAACACAAACTTCATTTTGGATATGTGGACACTTGGTCATTGAGCCACGTTCTGAAAGTGCTCTGAACTGCGACAGAAAGAGCAAAAGCCTTTTCTGCCGTAGCCATGCACAGAGTTGCTTTATGAAACAACTTCTTTCTCATCCAGTTTTAATTGTATTTTTATCTGAAGTTACTTAATTTTTTTCCCTACCCCTTAAAAATAACTGTTAATTTCCAGTGGAACTGGAGTTCACTGGTAGTGAAGTAGTGGTGTATGCTGTCTTCTGCTGATGTGGTGCTACAGGTTTCCTTTTGGTCTCTTACCTTTTTTTTTTTTCCTACTAGAAACTCTCTCCTTTTGTCCCAGTATTTTTCTCAATGGAAAAAAAACCAAAAGGAAATGGTAGGTCTGAGGTTCAGGGACTTGCCATGAGAAGTGCTGGATACCCTCCAAGAAGCATAACCCCTGTGTTTGTCATCACTACAGTGCTGCATATGATGCCGTCCTTGACAGAAACGTGGCCATTAAGAAGCTCAGCAGACCATTTCAGAACCAAACCCATGCCAAACGAGCTTACAGGGAGCTGGTCCTCATGAAGTGTGTGAATCATAAAAATGTAAGTTTTCAGTGGGGGAAATGGTATGTGCATTGCTCTGTTAGAAAGGAAATTATTTTGTTTGGTTCCTTTTATAAATGAAGGAAATTAGAAGTAAATTATGCTCAAGGGCCACACTTTGGTACTACACGCCCACAGAAGAGACTGAGGGCATTCTACATGCTTATTTAAAGGCTGTGCCAAACTGGGATAGTTCTAGATTTTCCTCCTTCTTGCACCATCTACTGTATATCATTTAGTATCCATTGTGAAGGAAAATAATCCTGTGCTGCACCAGGAGTGTTATTCCAGGGCTGTATGTTAATGTTAACCATTTTCTGTTAGAACTATCTGCCTGGCACTCTATCAATTTGCTTTTTTGTAGTGAAATACATAGGATTGCCACACTGCATTTTAAATGGATGTCCCAGGGATTTCATTTTCCTCCAGCTCCTAGATTTCCTGCTGCCATATCTGTGTGCCCCTTCCTTTTCATTAGGAGTGAATATTTCAGTTTGCAGAGTTTACCTGTCCCTCAGATGTTGCAATGACTCTTTCTCCTTAAGCAAAGCATAAAGGAGCTATTAAAAATAAATGTGATGTAAGGGGAGATTTTGTACGTCTTCTCAATCAAAAGTTCACCTGGAAAGAGAAAAGACTGATTCTAAAATGTCAAATTGCAGGACTTGACACTACAGTGTCCTCTGCCTTACTTCTGGGCAGTGGTTTATCCTTACATTCCCACTGTGTTGATCAGGACTGTTCCTGTCTCTTCCCTGTTGGCTTGATGGAAGCTACCCTCAGCCAGCCCAATGCACTGGGATTTGAAAAATCAGGGATGGGCAAGAAATTTTTTAATGGACTGGAAAGAGCAGAGGGGCAGGAGGAGTGGCACTAATTTTAAATGCGTAATTTTAAAGATGGTGCCTGAGAGCTGCTAACAGCACCCCATGGGTTGGGTCAGAGCTTTAATCTGTCTGTACAGTGAAGTGCAAATGAAGGAGAAGATTGTAAAGGGACCTTTGCAGAGGTAGCATTCAGTCAGAATATGTGGAGTAAAGAGAAAGAATGCTGAACAATTTCTGTTAGAAAACCTAAAGAGGTGATGGAGGGTGAGAAGGGAGACATTCAGGTGCTGCCTTCATGGCAGCAGTGCTGCTGTCATCTACCCCTGTTACCTGCACAGAGGGAAAACAGGAAATCCAGATCTGTGAGGTCACGTTTTTCCTCTATTCTTTTTCACACGTTCTTACCAGTGTCTTTCAGCAGCCCAGCCCATTTAAAATCAAACAAAAATGCAAACCAAACAAGAGAAAGGCGAAAAGGAGTTGAAGTATGCAAGATGTCTTTGCTCAGGGTGTCTCTGTGTCAAAGTGCTTCTACTGAAAAGTTGTACCTCTCACATGGAGGTACAAGGATGGATGGGATTTGTGTCAGCCAGCATGTGCATGTATGTGTCCTCAAAGGAATTGAGGCCATGTCAGAGAAAAGGAAGGACTACTGTTTAATAAGATGGTCCTTGATTTTTTGCATCATATTCCTCATAAATAAGAAAATTCTGTCTGCAGCACAAAGACTGCTATGCTAGAATGAGCTGAATTTGGTCTTTGAACCTGCAACTTCAGAATTCAGAAAGGTGTCTCACCTTTAGCACTTTGTTTTGTCACTGGTTATCCTCCTTTCAGATGATTTCAAGGGCACTTAGAAGAAATCTGAGAGATTTGTGGTATTTTATTTTGAATGGTGCTGATTTTTTACTGATCCATAAAGTGAGAAGTGTTAATATATAGAGAGCAGTGAAAAACAGTTTATTCTTTAACACTGTTCAAAATGGGTTCAACTGATTATGTGTATCACTTCTCTTTATTCTTTTGTCTTACTTTGCTTTTCAGATTATAAGTTTATTAAATGTCTTCACACCACAGAAATCTCTGGAGGAGTTCCAGGATGTGTAAGTAACAGGGGTGGTAATTAAGCTAAAGCTTTAGGGGTGTGGGGGGCACTATGGTGTACTCCGATTGCAATAACTCAGCAAAATACAAAAGTTATAGGCCCCTCTTAAAAAGATAGTGTGAGCCTAGTGGGTTGAAAAATATTCTGAATTCCCATATTGAGAGGTCTTTTGACAATTTAAGGTGAAAAACACTGGGTTTCATATTTTTTATGATATGACCTTTGTTTGTGTAATGTTATTTTCCTGGGGAACTAGGGGTAGGTGTAGAAGACAATCAACATCTCTGCTGGAACCTTGCCCTGCTGGACAATCACTACTGTACCTAGTATGAACCTGATGTGAATGAAATTTTAAGTATTCTCTGTTTTATATTGTTGCTCTCCTTTTATCTTCCTCTCTTTGCTGTATTCTGTACACACTGAATGGAAATGTGTTCCTATTCTGTAGTCTGATAAGATCTGATCAGCAGTGACCAATTCATTGTAATGAGAATTTCGTGAAGTCATGCAAGCTTAGGAGGATTTTTTGGAGGCATTTTGCATGGGGATGCATATTTTACCCTCTCAGACACCTCTGTTTCTCTCAGACTCCTATGTGTACTATGGTAGCCATCCTTGCAGTGGTCGAAGGCTGAGCAGCTGCATCATTTGGTACTTGTGGGTCTTTTGGCTTTTGTGCATTTCTGTATGGTGCTGCCTGATTACCCATGTGGGTATAGTCTCTGGCATGGGGAATGCACCAAGAAAGGGCAAATAATCCACCAGTTTTCCTGGTATGCTACAAGAGTGGTGTCTCTGCAGTGAGATACAAACAGCACCATGGTGCTGTGGTTAGTGGGCGCAGTCTCCAGCTGTGTTACTCCCAGTCATTAGAAATAAAGTGAATTCTGAAGAAAGAAAAGGCATTGTTACTTATTTCAGATCATGCTGTGATTTGCCTTCAACACATAAAAAAAAACAACCCTGTGGCTTTGCTTTTCCATTCAGCTACCTGGTAATGGAGTTAATGGATGCCAACCTGTGCCAGGTCATTCAGATGGAGCTGGACCATGAGCGAATGTCTTACCTTCTGTACCAAATGCTCTGTGGAATCAAGCATCTTCACTCTGCAGGGATTATTCACAGGGTAAGGGGCCTTTGGTTTAAAACTCAAGGCAGCATATTAAATGGTCATGAAGATTATAAATGCCACTTGACTCTCTTGTGTACTGTGGATCAAAGCCCTGTCTCCTAGTACAATGAATGTAAACATAAAAGCCACAGTCAGAGGTCAGGGGATATGGAATTGGAATTTGCCATCATTTACATGTGCTGAAACAAATGGAAAAACTGCTGAGTCTATATCAAATGCATCCTCTCATTTTGCTTTTCCACATCAGTGCTGTGCCTGGTAAGGATGTGGTACCTAGCTGTGGATGTGTTGATAGCAGGGTGGATCAGGTCATGTCACTGTGAGTAGGAGGGAATTTGAAATGCATTGAAAATACTCTGACTTAATTTCTTTATTGAAAAGTGCTTTTACTAATTTGTGATTTCCACATTAAAAAAAAAAATAATCAAAAAATGTTTCCCTAAAGAAAAGAAAGGCTGATAAAGTGGATGTTTTTCTACAGAGTTCTTCTTTCTTGGCATGTCATGTGTTTAGCAGAGGGTTATAGATTTGGCTGCCAGATAGTCATCAGTAAAGGATGAGTTGAATTATTATTAATGAAGCACTAAGGTATCTCCACATGAGCAGTTGGAATGTCTCTATCAGGTCTACAGCATTAAGAGAAAATAATCTAATCCAAACAGCACTCGGATACTAATCCTACTTTTTGATCTGTTAAATGCAATTAATTTAATGCTAGTAGGCTCCTGTTATTCAGGTAAACCCCACATTATGCTGAGATAGAACAACTTCCAGAACAGTTTGCTAGAGAAACAATAGCAAGGTTTTGCTGTATATTTACAAGTATTTCTAAAAGTACCTGGGTCAGAAGAGGGAAAGAGCATTTGAAAGATGACCTAAAGTACCTGTCCATATCACAGCTGTGCCTGGCTTCATAAAGGACAGTCACATGTCTTTTTTCACTGTCTTTTGCAGGACTTAAAACCAAGTAACATTGTAGTAAAATCTGACTGCACGTTGAAGATTCTGGATTTTGGGCTGGCCAGGACTGCAGGCACTAGCTTCATGATGACCCCGTACGTGGTGACGCGTTACTACAGAGCCCCGGAGGTCATCCTGGGAATGGGCTACAAGGAGAACGGTAGGGCTGCAGTGTCACTGCCCCGGGGCTCCTCAAGGGCAAGCTCTGCTTCCACCACTGCAGGGGAGACCCAAAGGAGGGACAGGAAATGTGATGGGAAATGATGGGAAATGACACCTGGAATTAGAGCAGTTCCTCACTGTTGTGAGCTGCAGCTACAGAGTGTGTTTGGGATGCACTGCTGGTGAATTTATCAGTGTGGGATTGCAGAGTAACATGAAGCTTATTCTTAGTTATGCTTAAAGTTACAACTACAGTCAGCTCATTTTGACCAGAATATCTTTGTCTTCTTTGGCCGTGAAACAATGTGGGAACCACTGGAACTCTTGGATGAGTGACATCTTCTAAATTTGAGTCTGGATCTCTGAATCATTTGAGGGACTAAAAGTACAAACTGAAATAGCAAATCCTGGCCCTTCCAGAATTTCTGTAAATCCAGAGCTAGATCTGAATTTCAGAAATTAATTTCTTCTTCATGATAAATTTAACAAAGTCCCAGGTTCTGCTGACAGGTTTCATCTCGTCAAGATCTATGGATAAATCTTGCAGTTTGACTTTGTTTTTTTTCATGGAAAGTAGAATTGCAAAGAAGAGGAAAAAGCTGAAACTAAAAAATACCCCAAAACAAAACGTATAATTAGTATATAATCTCCCTAGAAGTAAATAGGATATTCCACTGAATAGTCTGAGAGAGATCTTGGTTCTTGGAAATACTGTGGAAAGCAGGTGGGGGTGCTTGCTATGGAGAAACGGGTAAGGAAGAACTCAAATTTTGCAGAAAACGAAGGGAAAACTTTTAAAGTTGTTCTCATTTTGTAACAAAACTGAGAATTGCATCTGAGTGCCAGGCAGAGCAGGCAGGAAAGGAGAAAATATTCTATTTTGCTCAGATTTTGCTGTCAAAGGTATAATTTGTGTGTTTGCAGAGACTTTTTGACAGCAAATACAGCAAATATGACAAGACCAAGAATTTATTAGAAAGTGTCCTTCTTTATTTATGTGGAGGAGGTTAGCTAGCCTGAAGAACTTTTACTAACAGCAAACTGCATCCTGTAAAGGGCAGTGAAACTGATTTTGGGAGCTGATTCCGTGACTTCAGCACTACTGAAAATATAATTACACAATCTCTTCTGAAATTAGCAAGTCCCTGTAAGAATTATTTGTAATGTTTATGAGTTTAAAGTATAAATTTTAATACAAAAATCTAAAAAGTAGAGAAATTATTATTATTACCCAGAGTCTTAGCTTAGAGAATAATTTCTGAAAATAAAGGAATAATATTTCTTAAAGTATTTTGTTTGAAATTTTTGCTAAGTGCCATTAGAAATTTGAGCTAACACACTTTAGATAGTTCTTTAGTCAATATCCAGAGTTCTTCTATTGTCAAATGAATTCTTTTGTTGTTTTTTTTTTCCCTCCAGACATTTAGTAGATGATTAGGATTATTGTTGTTGTTATTGTCCGTGAAAGGACAGCGAGAGCATTTGCTTTTCACGTGATTAAAACTGCACCAAGAAAAAGTTAGACACACTTTTGTGATGAAGTGATTAGGAAAGCTCTGATGTTTGCATCATCCAAGGGTCCTGATCAAATGCCCATTGAAGTTAACACAGAGACTTCCTTTGACTTCCCTGGGCAATGAATCTGGCTTAAAATGAATTATCTTGTCTTACAAAGCCAAAATAAGGAGAGGAAGAAAACGGAATGTTTGAAAATGAAGCTCAGCTGTCTGAGGAGCCAGACCAGCTCCCAAGGAAGTCAACAGAAAGGGTTATTCTTTTGCTTCCCTGCTCTGGCCTATGCTGCCACATTACTGAAGCTCCCTGACTTTTTTCCCCTCCGACTACGTACACTGCCTGTATAAGGACTGTTCACTGCTTTCATTTTCTTTCTGCACTTGGTTGGCTAAAGATGCATAATTATCACCAGTTTGCTGCACTTCTATGGAAGATCCCAAAACTGTCACTAGGAAGAAAACTCTGCCACTGCCTCAGGCATGCTTTTGCTGTCCCATGCCCCTGATACCTGTACCTTCCTTTTCCCAAATGGAACATTTCACCTTTATTTTGTTTTACCAAGAAATGAGTTGTTTGTTTGTTTCCTTGGTTTGTTTTGGATTGCTTTTGAAGGTTAAGAAAGGGGAAGAAAAAGAGGAGAAAACTGGTTGTGTAGGTCACATATGACCAGAAAATGAGGATTTCAGGCTCAGAAACAATATAGTCTTTTAAAGCATTTCAAAGCAGTTTTTTCCTCTTCACATGGAAGACAGATTTTTTTCTGCAAGTACTGTGTAGCTGTCTATCCAGCATTTTTTCTTTAAAGACTTAAAGGGCAAAAAACCACCCCTATTCAAGTCAAGCAGCTGAGGTAACTGCATATTTTATCTAAAAGCTGAAAGCAGGATTGTGAATAGGAAATGCTTGTAGTCTTATTGATATTTGTCCTTTGGAGCTTTTGTTAAAGCTTTTATTTTGTGTACCTACACAGTACAAAACAGAGTCCACTCAGGTCACTCTCTCTGGGAGTGGAGGTACAGACCTACACCTAGATAGGACACAGCTATAGATCCTGAAAGAGGAGTTTTAAATAACCTTTAAGGGTGGCATTTGTCCATATGGCCCTTACTTGTGTGAGCAGTTCCATTTGGAATCTCTTGTCAGCTGCTGCAGGGAGACTGAGTGCTGGAGAACAAAACCTAGAAACTCTGCAGGTGGGATTTATTACAGAATATCATGATCTGGTTCTTTTTGGTTTTTTCCTAAAAAAATAAAAGGAGTTGTTTTTTAGCCATAAATTCAGTATATACCACGGGTCTGTGCACTTGATGTTTACTTGCTAGCTCTGAACCTTTACCCAAAATGTTGATTTTAAACTTTTTTCACTGTTGTTACTAACTGCTGTTGAGCTGACTGACACAGCTTTTTTCAGTTTAGTTACTTATTTTAGCTTTTGGTGAGACATGAAAAGGAAACCCAACAAAACCACAAAACAAACTGTACTGTTCTGATCAACCTGCTCTTTTTCCCCTCCTTTAGGAGTGAAATGTCGTAGTTAACTTTGCTTTTTTTCCCTCCTTCTTCACTTCACTGTCTCTGCTGTTCTAGTGGATATATGGTCTGTGGGATGCATTATGGGAGAAATGGTTCGCCACAAAATCCTCTTTCCAGGAAGGGACTGTATCCTTGTGCCATTTGCTGCAGCTTCACCTATTATTTGTTCCTCTCCTCCACCCCATCCCTGTTACCATAAAATGACTATACCAGGACTGTAAAGATAGAAGCAGAAAGTTGAATCCCAGAGGTATGGCTAAATGAAAATAGTGTACTACTGATATTGCAACAAATTGAAAATGAAAAACAGATGCACAGAATTATTTCAGTCAATTAAGTTACTCTAAAACCTGTAATCATTCAATTTTATATACTGTTTACATCATGTCAATAAGCATATAGAAAACAAGCATTATGATGGCAAATTGGACAGCTTTATTTACTATTCTTCAAAGGAAAAATAAGAAAAAAAGAAAAAAGTCCTAACTTGGCCCATCTCATTCCTGTAAATCTGTTTTTCTGCTTTTATGTTTTGGAAATATTGACTTCATAACATTTGTGGTGACATCATAATCTTTTGCTTGCTAATGCATCATGGTTTTGGATTCATCTCAATGCTGTATGGGCTCAGTGTTGAGTCAATACAACATTTTTTTTTTCTTTAAAACAAAATGAAGAATTTGACTCACCCAGTTTAAGGCAACCGTTTATCTTCTGTGGTTTCCAAATTGGCCTGAAATCAGATTCTCTTGATTTAAAAATGAACTTCCCTTTACTTGCATGAGGTCTGTGTCGTCAATTAAACTATATTTCCCTCCCATCTTGTTCTTCTTGTCTTGGTGATATTATTTTTGCCCCTTCCAAGGTGGTGAAAGCAATATTAGAAAATGAAAACAAAAGAGGAGGTGTCTGCTTAACCTCCTGTTTAATACAGGCTAAACCTGCCTGTGCTGGCTTGGAAATGTGTGTTTTGCCCATCAGAATAAAATGAAATCTTCACTTTCAGAAACAAAAAAAGCATATTAGTTTCAACTAGTTGGCAGAAAGGCACCATGAAAGTCTGGCATCAGCAGCCCCTGGCAGTTGGTGTGAAGAAAACCCAGCTTTCACAGACATGTAGCCATGAAAGCAATTAATTTTTTTGCCGACTTTTGAGTAATTCCTGCCATGTTTGTCAAAGCTGTGTCCTGCCTGTCCTGTTTTCACAGCTCTGACAGTGCTCCCTGAAAGCTGAGCTCTGCCTGGTGCTGCAGTGAAGATGCAGCTGTACTTCTCTAACAGGGAGGTGGAGGGACAGCAGGTACCTCCTGTTTGCTGAGGGGGTGACAGCAGCACTGTACTGCTTCCAGTCTTACAGGAGGAGGGGATGGAAAGTTGTTGGATGCAAATCAAGGCAGGGAGGTTAAAATGGTGATTTTATTTTTTTTAGTAGGTAGCTTTGAGATGCTTAAAGGTGCTGAGCTGCACACACACTTTCAGCTGTAACCTCAAAGTGCAGAGCAGCTCCCAGCATTCCCAGGACCTGGAATTCAGTGTGATAGTTATGCTGTGTTTCAGTGGTAACACCACCCCAAAAACACCATCATAACTCTTCCTCCAAACAATACACTCCTTCCCTCTTAAAAACAAAAACAAACAAACAAAAAACCAACCAAAAACAAAACAAAAAAACCCATGCCCCCCAAAAATCCGCAACCTAAACTATCTATAATACACTTGAGGTTCAGCTGTAAATACTGAGGATAATTCCGTTTAATCTTTTCTGAGAGAAGTCTGAGATTTTGGTTGATAAGCAGCTAGAATTCATACAAAGAAGGGTTTCAGGGTAAAAGCATAGTAGCATGGTTAATGGGTTTGCTCTCCTTTTTCAACAACAAATTAGGAGGTATGTTCTTTTTTCCATGTCTAGAAAAAAAGTTAATGCTATATATTTTAAGCAATGTAGTTTTAAAAAAAAATTATTCAAACATGAGAATTACTTTGTTTCTGGCTGGCTGTGGAAACAGTCTCTTATGAGTATTGTATTCAGGGATAGCAGTAAAATATTTTTAAAATATCTTTTAACATGTCAGCATCAGCTGAGAATAACAACTGAATTTTTTGAACAAATGCAGCAAACATTGTGTAAATTGTGGGATTGTCCTACTTATTATCCTGTATCCTTATATTATCAGGATACAGGATAATTGAAAATCCTTTATCCTGAAATAGAATGTATGTGGGCCAGGTCACAATTACTACCGTCCTTTAATGGGGAATTTATTCAGGTAAGTGGGAAGTTTAAAACAAAAAGCAAAAAACTTTAAAAAAAAGAATAAAGAAGAGAAAGAAAAAAAAAAAAAACAAAACAATCTGTACATTCATTTCCAAGTCAGTACTCATTTGTTAACCAGTTTGACCCCAGGAATGAGTTGTCAGTGTTGGAAAGGCTGGTTTGTGTTTGGGTCCATATGATTTCCCACCCCTCCATGGCTGTTGATGAGCAGACCTAGTTTCCCTCCCAGGTGCAGGAAGAGCTGGAGAAGCATTTGTGCAGCTGCAGGTAAACTTCACAGAAGCACATTACATACTTCCCTTGGGCTACTTAACACTTTCCAGCAGAGAGTTTTCTAGCTGAAAGAGGCAAGTCTGTATAAAAATTAAAAATATCATTTTTTTAAATCATTCAAAAACTGTCTACTGTGTGCACTCACTATCAATATAAGCTTACTCATTACTTGTCTGGCTTAGGAACATTTGTGTGTGGCACAGTATACATCTAAGAAAAAATTCACAGCTGCTGCCGTGTTTTATGGAAAGAAAATATTTTAAAAGTTAATCTCACCTAAACTCATCCCATTGTGTTACCACTGCACTCAGGTGCTGCTGACATGAAATGAAATTTCATTTTTAAAGTCTTTGTGGAAATTAAAACATGGAGGAGATTAGTTTCAGAACCTCTCATCTATGTCAACAAGAAATTCTCTCTTAAGCTGCTAAGAGAGAATTTATCTGGAATCTGGATAGACTACAGCTGGTTTTCAGACAAGAACAGCCTCCAGTGTCCTGCAGAGTACTGAGTGGAAATTACCTGGCAGGTACCCTCATTCATTGTTATTCAGCTAAGGCAGACATCTCAAAATACTGTCAGGGAAACTTCCCTGTAAGAAATCAGACACTCTCGAGAAGAAATCCACCTTTCAATCCATTTCCAGATGGATTTGCAAACCAAAATATTCCTGACAAGTTCTGGTAAACTTTTGTAGTCCACTTCTGAGTTTCTTGCTCAGTGTTTCTTTGATGCTTATTCTGCTTTTGTTAAACCAGAAAGAATGTGAGCAGCTAAAAACTGCCTGAACTCTTGGATGCCATCGGAAATACATTAGAAAATTCCAGGGCTTTCCCCAAAGCTGATTCAGCTCTAGGTAATAACATCTTCAAAATCTCATAAGATTTCAATTCAAGGATTGGAAATGTATTTCTGGCTTTTTATTTGAAGAGAAGGGGAAACTTAAAAGGAATGCTTTCAGCTGAGACAGTTTGATTAAGATCTGAGCTGCCAAGTCCACAGTGATGTCCTACAGGGACACGTGACTTAGTGGGGAAAATAAAGTGATCAGAGCATGTATTTTCAGTACTGAAAAGAAGGAGGAATGTAGAGGATGGTACTATAGTAATTTCAGATATGAGTACTTCAGCAGATCAAAGGAAAACAGTGATTTAGCCATAGAAATATACTGTGATAATAGCCAAGATTCCAAAGTTTTGCTAGGCCTGAATTTCCACTGTAAATATAGAGAACAGAATTCCTACTGCAAGTAGCTTAAATTCTAAGACAGTCAAAAGAGAAAATACCATTAAAATAGGAAGAGAGAAAAGTTCCAAATTTCTTCTGTGTAATTATGAACATCCAAAAGGAATTGTGAAGAGAAGTCAGCATTAAAAGATACAGTTAATGTTTTCTGTGGCCAGATTTTCAAAAACTCCCTTTCCCACCAGCTGCCTTTGAGAGTGGTGGGTTTAAAAGATGCTCTCTGACATCTCACAAAAAGTGCTCTGTTGCCTTAGAAAACAAACGTTGCATAAAGAAAGTATTTTAGGAAAAAGTGATGCCTTTCCACCACTCATAAGCAGAATTTATCTTTGCATTTGATTTGCATTGATTAATAGGTGTAATTTTAGTGTTTTGAGGGCATTTTTGGGTGCTTCTTAAACTACAGGACAATAAAAACTTCTGCACTTTTGTAAAGTGCAGTCTGCTGTTTTTCTTTTTCTGGGTAGTATTTTCTTAAGGCTTGTTTTGTCTTAAAACCAAAACCAGCAGCTAGCATCAGGATTATTTAAAAGGCACAGTTAAGTGTGACTGGCCTGGCTTTCCAGGTAGGATCAGCTGGTTCATGTTAGCCTGCTGCTTAAGTGTGTGTTAGCTATGACATATTTTTTTGTGACACATTTTTTTATTGCATTGATGTCTAAGTTCGGATTTTGTTGACCTGGATTTTTCTTCACCAAGTATTTGATTTTGGACTGAGGATTTATCTTAAAGTTCGCTCATTGAGGTGAGGCCTGTTTCAAAGAGCTCTCAGAGTAGATGTGAGGATGATTTGGCTGTTGCCATTTTTCTCATTTTTTTAAATTCAGATAAGCATACTCCAACAGCTGAGAGTGTAATTCTCACTTAGCATGAAACCCCCATGCTGTCTGTCATCTGTGTGGCTCTTGGACTGCATCCCAGGTGCTGCAGTGAAGATGATCCACTGCTTGTTTCCCATCACTCACCTTAAAGATTTTCAGGACACGCTGCTGCCTTGTATGAATTTCAACCAAGGCAAGTTTTAATTGTGTTTTCTGGCACCTCTAGAACTGGATGGTCTCAAATGTTTTGGGGTTTTTTTCCTGTGGCATTAATCAGTTTTTTCTTGATGGCATCTGTGCTAAACTGAGCTGAGACAGACTGAAACAGTTGAGCAGAGAATTTAGAACTTGTGGACAAAACAGTACTGAAATGCCTTTTCTCAAGAGCATGTGGCTATTTGGACAGGATCAAAACAAAGAACTGGAACACATTCAAAATCACATGAAGCTGAGTCAGGAGAGGTTTAGGTTGGATATCAGGTAAAGGTTTTTCACCTAGAGGATGACTGGGCACCAGAACAGGGCAGTGGTCACAGCACCAACCTGAGAGAGTTCAAGGAGTGTTTGGACAAAGCTCTCAGGCACATGGTGTGACTCCTGGAGTGTGCTGAGCAGGAGCAGGAGGTGGACTTGGTGAGCCTGATGGGTCCCTTCCAACTCAGCATGTTCTGTGATTCCTGTTCCAGATATGAAAACATACAAGTATCCTCAAATTATCTGCTAGTCTATTTGTATTGAAGCAAGAGAGACTACCTGTGGTTTTCCTGCTGGAAGAGGTAACACGAGTGTACTTGAACACTCTTTGAGACCTAAGAAGAGATACTTCAAAATCAAAACGTAAAAGAAGCTAAAAAGAGGACCTAGGAAATGCAGGATTTCAGTGCTATGGTATGTTAGACACAGTGTAGTGTGTTTCACATTCCTTGGCAAGATTATCTGTAGGTCTCTCTTACTGTCATGGTTTTTTTAATATAGTTATATTAAAAAAAACCAGGGAGAAAGGGAAAGGCATGAGTCATCCCTTGTGCCTCCATTCATTCTTGAGCTTGCTGCTCAGGATTCCCATGGCTTTTTCAGTCATTTTTTAACAGTCATTTTTTAGCACTTATTTGGCACTGCAGCCTAAGTAAGGCAGGAGCCTTCTCCAGTGCAGGCTTCCCACTGGGTCACAAAAAGTTTAAAAAAAGACAGAAATTCACAGGTTGTTCTGAAGCCTCACCCTTGTAAAATGGTGGCAATTCCCTTTTGATTCCATATAGCATCTGTCAGGAGAGCACCTGTGTTCCATGGTGGTCAGCCAGAAGAGAATTCGAAGTCACTAAGGCAATTATTCAAACACTTAGGAACCCTATTGCTGTTATTGAGAAATATTAAGGTTTTCATGGCATCATGTGGAAAGTAGTGTTTCAAATTAGAAAGGAAAAACTTTCTCAGGAAATCTTAATGGATTGAGCTGATACTGTGCTGAGCAAGCAGTTGTTAAAACATGTTAAAATATATGTATGTAAAAAATACAAACACAAAGGGAAGAGTTTTGGTGTCTCAGCAAGGAGATTGGAATGTCACAAAACTGGGAGTTTACCATGACTTAGCCAGAATTGAGGGAGATAAGGGTTTGGTGGTTTGGGGAGGGTTTTAATCCTTTTCAAGTGTTTGAACCATCTCCACAATGGTCAACAGGAGTGCCACACATCAAAGACTTTCCTTGGCACTGGCAGGTCTGGAGTCTTTGTAGCTGTGGTATCTGGAGCACATGAAATAATGCAGATTTTCTCATGTATTACTGAGAATTACCACATATTTTTATAAAGCATTCCTTTTTTTTTTTTTTTTAATTGCATAGAAATAACTGAAAAACCTTCTAAAAGAAGTGCAGCATCCAATACAGCCTACTGTATTTTTCATTTTGAAAATTAATGTAAGGGCCTAGAAATGGTTCTTCAGAGCAGACATCAGTACAGAACTGCAGATCAGTACTCTCAAAACAGAGATGGAAGTAAAGAGAGGTTCTGCCCAGTAAGGCATCTATCCATTTTAGGAGAATTTGGAAAGAGAAGCTCACTGTTATCACAGGCATACTCAGCTGCCTTGACATTTCACTGGAATTTGCACCGTAGCCATTGGCAAGCAGTGTTGTGCTAAACAACACTAAATATTTTGGCCTACAGTTACACAAGTAAAATCAGGTATCATGATTTGCTTCATTAATATGTCTGACATTATCTTCTTCAGTTAGTGTTGAGGAGGTGAACATCTCTTTTCAGCTGTCACAGGAGCAATTTCTGCATCACTGAAACAGGAGCAATCACAAATGTGAATGTTTGGTATTCTCACTAGTGCTTTGGGAAGAAAGTGTGAACCAGCCCATGAGGCTGGAAAAGATAGCAAAGCTCATTCAGTTGTGCCTGCATCTCTGGTCTCTGGAGCATCCTGTGGCTTGCATTTAATGAATATTAATTTGAATGTCACAATTTTCATTGAATGACAGCTGGATCTTACAGAGTGCAAGACTGAAAAGCCACCTCAGTGGGAGTTTGAGCAAGGGCAGTTACAGATTCTCCCTATGGGCTCCCTCTCATTGTTTTGTGAAGCCACAGAGAACCTGCAGTTTTGCAGGAAAATGTAGCTTTACCAGGGAGGTGTCTACAAAAGGTTGGCTTGGATCATCTCCGTATAGAAACATCTTTGGGTGGTTCTACAATTCCTGACTCTTCTGCATCTCTGCTGGAGAGAATCTGAAATCTGGAAGGAGGAGCAAGCACCCATTTGGGTCAAGAAGTACCTGTTTGCTGGGGAATCAGAACCAGAAGGTAGCCCAAAGAAGATTTTCTTTAGGGTTAGGATGTTTTCCTTGTCCAGGAAGACACGTGCATGTGGTTTCTGGTGAGCTTTTGTTCAAGCTGCCTGTGCCAGGGTGGCATTTGATGTCCTTGGCAATTTACTCATATTCTGAAGTGTGTGTACACATTCAAGAATGTGTTCCAGAGTGTGCAATAATCTGGCTTGTAGAGATTCTGAACACATTAAAAATCTCCTCTTAGTATTACTCCTAGTAATCCAGGACCTGGATATTCCAATGGTGAGTGGGTTTCCCATCAAGGGCTACCCAAATCTCAGCAATTTCACTTCAGAGAGTCTCGAAAAGCCGTAGGTTAAACTCCTCAAAGCTGTTTCACTTGATCTTAAAAACATCAAGGCAAATAGTTGCTAAACTGAAGCTTTACCCTGAATCATGCAGAAGTCTGTTACTAGAAGTTAGCCTGCCCTTGATTAAAGCTTAGGGATGTTTCATGTGTAGATGTAGCATTGCCAGCAATTGTGATTATCTCGCATTCGAAAAAAAAAATCTTTTACCAGGTGTCGATTTTCAGTGCTTTGGAGCTGAATGCAGGTATTTAGAGATTGTGGTGTACTTGGTTTTATTTTCCTGATGCTTGTATGAGTGAAATTACTTGGACTGCAACATCTGGATTGATGTTGGACTAAATGAAGCAGAGGATCAACGCTTAGATCTCTGTTCTTCAGTTCTTTCTGGAGCTTTGCACAAGTCTCAGTTCCTTGACTGGGGCTTCTGACAGCTGCTGCTGTGTGTGCTGAAATTCTTAACCTCTAACTAACTACTTCTAACAAGCAGTCAAATCCTGGTTCTACTTTGATTTATTTCTAATTGCCTCAGGAGGTGAAAAAGAGGCAGCAGTCAAGAAGGCTCTTGGGACGTTGGTTATATTTAGGCGTTTATCTTTGCTCCTTCTGATTTGGAAATTTTCAAAGAGCTTCCTTCCCAAAACCTCAGGCATCGAGGGGAATAATCATCTCTGATTTTACACAGTTGGCAGTTTAGTAAGGCACTAGTTCAACTTGTGTGTGCCCTCTGGAGCATAGCATAGAGCAGTGATGTCAGGAGGCAGCCTCTGAAAATAAAAAGGAATTAATAACAGACGAACAAACAACTGCTTGCTCTATCTTTTCCTAATATTTTGCATGCCATTTAGCTTGTGATGAAAGCAGCAATAATTTGCATCTCTAGGTCTGCTTATTGCTTCAAATCAAGTAGCCTTTCCTTTAGTTCTTTATTTTTTGTTTATTGCTTTATTTATTGTGTAGTGTTGAAGCTTTTCATATGCTAAATAAAGCAACAAGGGAACCTTAGACCCAGGCATGTTAAGATTTCCACAGATACGACATTTGCCTTCAAAGTCAAATGCACTTTAAACTGTTGCCAAATATGAAGTTGTAAGAGTAAATCTAACCAAGCAGCATGATGCTTTCATGTTTTTTCCCCCCGTTTCTGGCCCTCAGACCGGTCTGTCCCTGTGCTTGCTTTCGTGCCCTATGACTTATCATATGGCAAGGACAGCAGAGGTAATGTGGTTCCATGGAATCAGTATGGGGGAAAATGCCACCTTAATCCTGTGCTGGATATAAGGAGTCTGATTTTCATCTTGTGCTCCAGTGTAAATTGTCATGGGCTTTGTTTGACCCAGCTGAACTGCTCTTCCCTGTTGGAGGTAAATAGGTCCCCACTTTTCTTTGAATTTCAGTGCAGAAGGTGCAGCTTAGCACTTCTGTGTCTCAATTGGCCTATTTGGAAATCACAATTTCCTATCATGGCAAGTAGAAATCTTATGAGATTCTTAAGATCTCAAGATGTGATGGACTGCTAGCTTCACTGAGATTTGATGGAAGTGAGCCAACAAGCCCTAAAGCAAGCATTGTTGGGGTTGAATGATCTCAAAAATTCTATTCATAACCCTGAATCAGCGGTGGATATGTTTTCACAAGGACCCAAGTTCCTTTTGTGGCTTCTGGCAGTTCAGCTTGTGAAAATATGCATGGATCTCTGGTAGCTGGAATGATAAAGGAATAGCAATTTGCATATCCTTATTGAATACAGAGACCAGCATCCATTTACAAGACAAAGCATCATAAACCTAGGTAATGAATACAAATGAAAACTTGAAAAAGACAAAATTAATTGGTAAATTTTAATTACAAAGTTGTATTATGACACAGTAGCCAGCCGTGGGTCTCAGTTGGGTTTCTGTATTTAATGGCATTGTCTTTCATCCACACTGGGATAAAGGAAACTGTTGGAGTCGATTTTTCTCAGACCTGCTCTGTTGTCATGAAACTTGTGTGCTCAGGCAGAAAAGCAGCCGCCGAGAGCAAGAGGCAGGTCTGTGTCTGCAGGCGCTGTGCTATAGCATGATTGGATAAGTCTTCTCATTTATTTGTTGTTCTGTTCCTGTTTTCTTGTTTACCTTCATTTCATTTTTGTTTTCAGTTGACATGTGGTCAGTAGGGTGCATCATGGGAGAAATGATTAAAGGTGCTGTGTTGTTTCCTGGCACTGATCGTATCCTTCCTAGCAGCCATTCTGGCCCCAGTAGGTACTTCCAACCCTTTCCCTTCCAGCCCCTTCCCACTAGACTAGTGCTGACATACCTCTGTTCTGTACCTAAAGAGCTGGGTTAAGGCCCACTGCAAAATCCCTGCAAACCAAAATGTCAACAAACCATTACTGCCTCTCATCAAAAGCCTTAGGTGGAAACCGCAGTAAGTACAGCATGAGGAGATGGAAAACAACATCCCACACAGTTCATCAGAATTGCTTTCTGCAGCCAGTGACCACAGTTTTGTTATGAATGTCTCTTTATTAATTTGGTGGTGTGTGGGAGGGGTGTGTTTCACAAATGAAAGGTTTTTTTAAAGGTGGTAGAAGGGTAGGCACAAGTCACTGCTCACCTCAGGATGAGATGTAAGAGGTTCTGCATTTCACATGCATTTCTGCATCTCTGGTTAACTCAGACATGAGTCACAGAAATGGTTATTGGTTATAGACTCATAGAATTGCTTTTTTGCTTTGTTTGGTTGCTCTTCATGTGGTATTAAAGTACAAAAGTAGGAAATGGTTTCCGTTTGAGCACAACTTCTTCCCAAGACTAAAATGATCACTTGGTAGTAGTTTAATGACTCAGAAGTCTGGATGTTTATTGGGAAACTGTTCTAATGGACTTGGATATGCCATCTTTTATTTAAGTACATGGAACTGTTATGTGAAAGCAGAATATTTTCTTGACATCAAAAAGAAGAGATTTACAGATAAACACACTAAATCAGTGGACAATCAGACTAGGAATATATTTATTTTCCTGAGAGACCGTCCTACGCTCAGGGCTGAGTCAGACATATTTCTTATTTTTTTCCATGCTTTATTACAGCACTTTAGTATTTATCAGATTGTGGAACACTGTTTGTGTATAACAGTAACTGAGATCAGTACATTCTATATCTAACTCCAGTCCTTCACTGTCCATAGGACCATGAATATGAGAAATGGGCAAGGCCTGTGTACAAGTTTCCCTTCTATTTTAAATTCTGTACTTAGATGGCAGAGGAGTTTCCAAGCATTATTAATTTTTATGTAACTTTCTCTCAGTAGGTGTGTATGTACACTTGTGTGTGTATTTACACATACTTACCAGCTCACTTCAGCATTTCTGACCTCATTTACATTTTAAAGAGTTCAGTATTTTGATCAAAATGTGGAAAAAGTATCATCTGAAGATCATTAAAGAAATGAAGGTAGTTAATTATATCATTAATATTTTCACAGCCTTGCCTTGTAAGATTCTAATTTGTGTTTTGTCCAAAATGCTAGGTGAACATACCCATACTGAAATGAGCAATATACTTTCCTTGTCCCTGTGTATGATCTGGGGCACATCTCCTCTGCTTATGTGAAAGTAAATGTTTCCCTTCTGTGTATTAATGGAAATCATTAACACCAATTTGTGCTCCAGATTTGCTGTGCTTCTGTTTCCTGTCAATGTGGAGTCAGACACGTGAGTGTAGGGGTGAGCATCCCTCAGTGTTGTAGTCAGAACTTGTTTTATGTTCACAGACCTACATTTTACAAGCTAACATTCAAAGATATCCCCAAATAAATCTGAAAATAATTGAATGCATCTTAAATAGCATTTCAAAAACTGGTTTCTTTGACACAGCTGCACGATTGTTAAAAAGAACTTGCTCAAAGCCTCTATAATTAAACCATTGTGTGGCTTCTATTATTGCAGTAACTCCACAGAAATTGTCATTACCAGCTGCTGATTTCTTTGGGATTGGCCTGTAATGGAGTTCATGTTCTTCATTTTTATTTACGCTACGTTGCTAAACTTGCTCTGTGTTTTCTGTACCTCTCTGCTTTTCTTCTGCTGTTCCATGGGTGCCTGTTCCATGGACAGAGAACGATGATGTTGCTGTCTTTCAGGCTGCACCTCAAAGCCACCTCTTCTCCAAATCCAACCCCTACACCCCTTCCCTGCTGCTGAGCAGCCACAAGCAGGGGCTCAGCACTTCTGGCTCCCCTGCCCATCTGTGCAGCTGAAAACCAGTCAGGAAGCTGTGAGCTCCAACCCAGCCTGCTGAGATCCATCACCCCGTGGCATCCTCTGCCTTAAACCTGCACAGAAAGTGCTTAGCACTGCTGCAAAAAAGATTATTCCTTCAGACGAGTGATGGAGTTGGGCAGCTGGATAATTCCATCAGCAGGGAATAAACCCTCAGAACTCCAGGGCAGAATACTTAAGGATGTATTTAAGTGCAGAGGCAAGAATAATTAAATGTCCGTTTCTTTTAAAAAGTTTCCTCTTTGACATAAAATGGGTTAAGCCTGGCAATGTACCAGAATCTGCTATCAGCAATTTTTTCTTAACAGGCAGTGCTTCATTTCACATCCACACTGTTATTCGAAGAGTATTTAATACTAATTCATGTCAATTTTTATGCATAAATAACCCTGAAAAGCAGTTTTTAAGCTGAAAAATTGAATATTCATGAGAAATGCGCTTTCAGTCGTATACTTGACTGCAAAATTTACAGTTTGCTATTTTCCAGTGGTTAAGGAGTGTAGGTCATTTGATGCTGTTACTGTTTACATAACTAAGTAGTCCAGTCAGCTAACTAAAAATTTTGGTAGCAAAATTCAGAAGTAGAAAAGCAGAAAATGCCTCTGAGTAAGGGCAAATTGGAGTGCTTAGCTCGGATGCTGCTTTGTCCCACTACTGTAATCCATTTGAATTCACTGGAATCACTGGGGTGAAGCTGAGAACAGAGCCCACCTCTATTCTCTTTTAAACTCCCAGTTGTGAAGAATGATTTGCAGTGTCCAAAATCCTCATGGTCTTTACTGAACCTTGAAATTTTACTATTTCTCTGCCATTTTTGGTGTATGCATGTGATGCACTTACTTGTGTACTAAAGCTTTTTCTTTTTCCTTTTTTCATTTCATGTGAAAACTTCATTTCGATGTTGACAGCAGTAGTTCTGTTTTCAAAAATCAATTAGCATGAAGCTTGCACCTAATTGTGCCTTGAGGAGGGACATGGTGTGTTGTGTTGCTTCAGGAGCAATGGGACAAGCTGGCTGTACCTATGAGTCTGACTCTTGTTCCACATCCTCCTCAGGATTTTATGAGGAGGCCTGTTAACCTTTTCTTATTGCTGCATAAATAATCTGGAGGAATGAAGAAGGTCCCTTAGTCCTCTGGTGAGCTGTGGAAGTGTAGTTACACATTCTTTTAGCCACTGCAGGCATTTTGGGCAGACAAGGATGAATGTGCCTTTAAATCCTGTACTTGGACAAGCTCAGGGAGACAAGTACATATTCAGTAGAGAGATGTGATGTCCTCTGCTCTTAGTATATGCCTGCACAAGCTTATGCAGCCTCATCCTACAACTGCAATCATGCCATACATGTTGTAGGGATTGGAGTATAAGGGGCTTGCTGGCTGTCGTGCTCTGTGGAAAGTGTCCTTAAATAAGTGCCAGCTCTATTCTGCTGCCTTGTCCCTGAGGGCAGTTTCCCAGGGGGTCCTATTGCCTGACTCCTTGAACAGCTGGAACTTTGCTTTCCAAAACTTCAGGGTCCTGACTTGACTCTTCACCTGACCCATATCCCTCAGGACTGCAAACCCCACCAGTGCACTGTCGCTGCAGCCCAGGCAGCCTTCAGGGGCTTTAGTAGTGTCTTGTCAGGGCTGGGTTAACAGCTGGGCTCAATGATCCTGAAGGCCTTTTCCAACCTTAAAAGTTCTATGATTATATGAAATTTCTCCCTGAAGTTGTTAGGCATCAGTTTTATCAGATCTCCTGAAATCTTCAGGCAGTGCCAGGTGCAGTGGCAGATGTGTTTGTAGAGGAAGTTCTCCAGCCATCAACAGATTTGATGAGCTTATACTTCAGCTGCACAGCTGAAAAAATGCTGGGCAGAGGTTCAAAGCCATATTGTGGAATTCAGGAGATATACAGGGCCTTTTTGAGCTCAGGAAGGACAATTGAATTTCAGAAGATAACCAAGATCATTAAAGAGTCTCACAGGGTTAAAACACTCCTTCAGACCTTGTGCTCAGAAATTGAAGAACATAACCAGAGTGAGAAGAAGAAAATAGACAGAAATACATGTAAGCCATCAACGCCCTTGAAAGACCTCTTTTTAAAATCCACACTTCAGGCCATTTAATATCAACAAAAACAAAACTATGTTTTTCAAGACTCATGTTCTGAAACAATAGTTTCGCCTTTTGATAGATTGTTTTCAGGCAAAGAGTTAATTTACATACAAACTTCACATCAAATTGATCTGAATTGCTGGTGAAATGCAGAGCAGAAAAATTAAGGTAGTTTCTGAAAATACTTTTCAATATACATATTTTGCCTAATAACTTTGACTAGATTCCACAAACAAATGCTGCTGTACTGAGTCAGAATGATCTACAAAGTCCAGCAATATCTGGACTGGCCATAATCTTTTCTTAGAAGATGGGTTTGTACTTTCTAGGATTAGTGGCAAAAATATTTTTGCAGGCAACAGAGAAGATCTCAATAACTGCCCTAAGGCTTTCTCTGCTTTATGCAGAAGATGCAGGGATTGTTCTGACAACATAAGAGAACAGATTATTGGAAACTGCTCCAGCAAACCTTCTAAGAACTAATTTTCTGTACCTTTTCTTTGTCAGAAAATCTGAACTGATGGAAAAAGACACAGAGACTGTGCAGAAGTTTTGCACAGAAGTCTACTGTGATCTTGCCTGTTAAGTACAGATTTAATGGTTACAACAGTAAGTGAAACAGCGCTTTGTCATTTTTCAGGGTATTATTGGCAGTTAGAAATCATAAACTCCTTAGGAAAAGCAGCTTTGTGTATTTGCAAAATAAATTAATTCTGCTTTAAATCTAAGATGAGAACTATACTCTGTTTGAAAAGTAATTTTTTGGTTTTTCTGTGAGCCTCAATACTGAATGAGCAGTGGTTCCATGGAAACAGCGATATTTGTGGATAAACCACCAAAGAAATGCCCAGGCTGCACAAAACCACTCCCACTCAGCACTATTAAATGGATGAAAGGTTCCAATCACCAACTTAATTATTTTCAATACAACAATGTAACTCTTTTAGAAATGTTTACACTAAACACAAATTGTTTAATCTTTGACAGTGTGCTAACAGCTTGTAATTTTATCTTGGAAAACCTGTCACCTGTATGTAAATACAAGGAAAATGAGAACACTTGCCCCTATCCAATAATACAACTCCGTTCATACATTTTGACAACTGCTTTATTGCATATTTATTATATTTTCCCAGGAAGATTTTTTTATTTCACTCTCAGCCTTTTCTCTTTGCTGACTTCCCATCCTTTGAGTGGTGTGTACAGCTTCCACTTCCTGGAAGTCAGAGGAAATATAGAGAAAGAACTGATGCAAAAGATTCGTGAAGTATTAGTGAGCTGAGGGTTGCTGGAGGTGGCTCAGCTGATATAGACTGATAGATACATGAATATATAGAATGGTGTATATTGTTGAACACTCTTGAATTCAAGGCCAAAATTTGTCTTTCCTTAAACACTGGGAAGTTGAGTAACTGTTAATTGTTGTAAAAATTCACTTGTAAAGGGCAAAAGGAGCTTTTTTTGAATAATTTTGAATAATTACACAGATGAAAACAGAATGGTTCTGTTTTCTCCTGATTCAGGAAGAGGAGCAGCCCTACAGTTTCCAGGACCTTGTTTTCTATGTTTTGAGCTTGAGGAGTCTATTCTTGATTTCTTATCCAAGTTGTTGCAGGTACACCTGAGATACAGAAGCAAGCTGAGCCCATACCAGCTTCACAGTGAAAACAGAAACATTTTGGGATTGTGCTGTATCACTAAGATCCTACTTCCTCTGCAGACTCCTAGGTAGCTTTTGTAAACACTTGTAACATGTTTGTGGTGTAACACCTGTGGATGCCTCATCCCTGGAAGTGTTCAAGGCCAGGTTGGATGGGGCTAAGAGCAACCTAGTCTCTACTCATGGCAGGGGACTTGGAATGAGATGATCTTTAAGGTCCCTTTCAACCCAAACCATTCTATGATTTTATGATTTGCTTGCTGCTGTGTAAGCACAGATGTTCAGCAACTGAATGAAATACCAGCTGGAAAATAGTATTTGAAAATTCTAGTTAAGGAGTCATAGATGGGCATCCAAAATGTTAATGACATCTGCACAATGAAGACTGCTATATTCTAACTCCTGAATGATCAATGGTAGTCTTCTGAAGTAATTTATTTGTACTACATGTTGGTTTTTGCTATCACCACATTCTGTTATTCTGTATAAACAGCAATTATTATTCTGAACATTGCACAATGTTTTCTGTTGCAGTCTAGTTTTTACAAATGCCACATTCTTCTCAAGGTGTTCACCTTGGAACAGAAAATGCTTTATAGTTACTGTCTTGTCAGATGGTAGCATTTTTTATTCCTGTTGTGTGGGTTTTTTGGGTTTTGTTTTTTTTTTTGTAAATGGTCTTGGCATCAATATGTAAATTGGGGGACTGTGAAAAAAATATGAATGTGACACTGATGTCTCCCACAGTGAAGCTGGTTAGTGTCATTTTTAGCAGATTTATTTTAAAAAGAAAGGTCCGACTAAAAAAAAATTAAAACATTGGCCTATCTTTCAACAACTTTCCAGTTGTTGCCACAATTTGGTATTGGGGAGGGAACTGCAGAGCTGTTCATAGTAATTATTTTAAATTTGACAAGTTACGAGCATTAAAAAATTCTGCCTGAAGTGGAGGAGTTAGTTTTTGTTGGTGGAATATGCAGATTTAAGGAGAAAACAATTAGCAAGGTGGTTCCCTCAAGATTTGAGATTGAAAAGAGATGATCTTCCCCTGTCTGCCTGTTACAAATGAAACATCCTGTGTCTGTTTTGTTTTCGTTGTGCCTACCTTAAGAAAAACAAGATTTGATGTCTAATTATCTCCAGAAGCAGCACATTTATCCAGAAAGAGCAAACCCTGCTCCTGTACAGCAAAGCTGGTGTGGAGGGGGTGTTTGATGGGTGCAGAAAGAGCAGTTCAGTGTGCTGGGCAGGGAAGCATGACTCCCACCAGCACCTCCAGTTGTGTCCAGCACAATTCCAACAGCTCTCTTATAATCAGGCATTCTGGCAGAATTACTCGTGTTTCCCACATCACAGTCCATAGATACTGCTTGAGGAGGATTGTAGAAAAAGGCTCCTCTTTCAGGTGAACAAACATGAAAGATTAAGTTATTTGTATTTCAGTACAACTGAAACATCCTAAGGCCAACAGAAACTCCTCCTGCAACACCTTGCTGTTGAACTTAAAAAAATACAAATCTTCACTCAAAAAATAGTGTGATTTACACAGACGTGTCATGAGAAGGAAAAAGAAAAATTGCTGTGATTTTAAGGCTAGATAGGAAGACAATAATTTGTTGTCTAAATTGTTTTTTTAATTACAACCTACTACTTTTTACACTGTAGAAATGCTTTCAATATTTTCTGATTGAGACAGAGAAGTATTGTAAATTATCTCTTACAGCCAAACTCAACTTTCTTATGGCTGTTTGGAAACTTGCAGGAATTTATCTGAAGTTTATAGGCCAACTGAATGAACAAAACACTGGTTCTTAATCTACAGTTTTGATCTATATTGCATCAGTGCACACATAAAAAAAATAAATACAAGTACACTTTCAGCCTGTGCCTCTAAATAGATGACTTTACTGTGATTATGATTTTTTTTCAAAAGAAACACTTTATTGTTCATTTACAATATTATTTTCCCATTAGAATTTTTATGCCTTTGCTTTAGAAAGGTATGTCACTTAATCTGCAGTTCAGCTTCATGTTATTTTCCAAATAAACAACCAAATATTTAGAAAGCAAAGGAGAACAATCCTTAGGAGAGTATGAAGCATCAAAGAGAAAAGGTGGTGAGTGAGCTTGAGGCAACCTGAGGCCTCAGTGATAAATCTTCATGCAGAAGACACACATTTTAGATCTATTTTCTTAAATATTTTCTGTAACTGTTTATGGCCATCTTAATGTTACTAAATTCCATATTGTTAGTGCCAGAGGCAAGCTAATAAATCCAGGTTAGATCCCTTCTTCTGTCTTAAATCTTACAGATGCTGTTGTGAATAGTTGACACGTTTTCCTTGATCCTGCTTGGGGCAATGGACAGCTGAACTAATTCAAATAGCTTTTAAGCAGACATTTCATCATTTCCAGAGCTCTGGGTTGGAATTCTTCCCAACTCTCAGTCTGTCTAACATTTGCTTAATTTCAAGGGGGAAAGCAGGATCCTCTTTTTTAATTCTTCTTTAAGGGACTTTCTCTTTTTTTTTTTCCTGGAAATCTTCTGTCAGTTGTGTGATCATTATCTACAAAACTGTAGGTTTTGATTCACATTAGGACTGTCCTGTAGTACCATTTGTTTCCTGCAGAGTTGCTGAAGCTAATGCTGACTGGCAGCTAGAGAAAGCTGTTTCTTTGCTTTGATGTGTAGACCTCAGATTTTTTCCAAGACTGTTTTTTTAATCTCACACCATGACAGGTACAACTCCTCATCACCAGGTGTGTCACAGATGCATCACACGTGGTGACTCCATAAAACATTACAGTGAAATAGAGCTGGACCGGTATTCTGCAAGAACTTTATTACATTCTTGCACATTTTCATACATTGGATCTCAGAATATAATCCAGTGGTTTTAAGGTCTAGGTAAGGGGAGAACCATTACTAGAGAGAAAATGTGTGTGTCCATCCAAAACATCATCTATCTACTTTCACTTAATATTGTTTTGTTATTGCACTTATCAGGACAAAAACAGTCCTGAGTGCTCCATCATATCAGTTTGTGTGTGTGTGTGTGTGTGTGTATGTGTAAATGTATCTAAAAAGCAAATGAATGTATTTTATTCAAGGGTTTTGGCAGTATAGCAACAACATAAGTTAGAAAAAAATACAGTAAAGAAGCACAAATTACCCATCCAGATCATTCATTACTCAAAACCAGTCCCTGAGTTTGCTGTGACATAAAGGCTGACCTTTTGGCTCTTGGTAAGACCTTGCAAAGGGTCCAGTGCTGTCCTGCAAATCAAGTCCAGTCAAGGGGCAGAACATGGTGGCTCTGCCAGTTCTCTTGCCTTTGGCTCTCGTTTTTGCACTGATGACTCCATCTCAAAATGTCCCAGTCATGAGTGGTGGTCTGCTTTTGTGTTGTTTCTTAGTGAGAGCTTGTCTGTCAGCCTAGAAGAAATGTGTCCAGTGGGAGCTGACCTGTTGTCTGTGGATTTTCCTTCTCCCTTTTCCATCACTGCTGACAGTGGTTCCCATCACATAAGCTCTATTTTGGGAACTTCTTGTACCCCTTTTCCCTTATTGCTCATGTCTAGGGCATCTTACTACATCTTCCCTCTCAATGTGTCCAAGTCCCACATAATCCTGTAATCCCAAAGATCATTTTTCCTTTGGCCTTCACTGAATGTCTGGGAGGTGGTTCCTCTGCTCTGAGCAGGGGTGACCTTCTTCGAAACAAGTCCTGTGTTTGGGCCCTCCCTGTTTATCAAACACTTCACTCAGCATGCACAGGTAATGCTGCCAGTGATAATTTAGCTTCTCTTGGCACAACTAACAGCATCTTCATTTCTGTATTCCGTGTTCTTCTCGGCAAAGCATTTACACACCCTGTATTCTCAAGTTCCTCAGAGAGACCTACATCTGAAGCAGTCCAGCCAGCAGCCACTGAGGTGTCTTGATTTGAACACAAGTTTAAAATGTCAAACCACTTTATTTTCTAATGAAATATTTAATGAAATACTCAGGCTTCTCCCCAAGCAACTGTGGTCTTAGATAACTTTACTGTTGTTGCAATTGTTCAGTTTTCTGTTGAGAAAAAGATATTTTACATGGACAACACAAGCTACATACAACCTACAGGGGGTGTGTGTGGGAGGGGCTTTTCTACATAAAGCTTCACTTTAGTTTAAAAAATAAGTGGTATTCAGAAAAATCTTTCCAGACTTCTGCTGTTTCTAGCAATCTTTTTTCAGCTAAGAAAAAAATCATTCAAAACACTATTTTAGAATTCTTAAAGCATATGTTTAAATGATTTTCACTCCTTTAAACACGTTTTATTAGTAAACCTGCAATCTTTAAATGAATTATTTGCCTTTTTTTGTTCAAATAAGATCAGGTAAATCCAAATTTAATCTATCTTTATTTTCCAAGGTAGGTGAAAAGACTGTTTCCATTCCTCTTAAATAAAATACCTTTTTTTAAAATCTGAAATTGCTACTGCAACCAAGAACTGGTTTTTGCTTGACTATTTTTCTTCTGTTATCTGTCTTAATATTTGTAACACTCCTCCACACTGATGACACTTATGACAATAATAACTTCAAGGAATAATTTTTAAAAAAGAAATCTCTGTGCTGAAATGCTTTGAATGTTTGTCTTTTAAAAGCCTTTTCTTTCCAGTGTGCTCTTAACAAAATTCCCTTCATCATATTTCTTAGTATCAATCTATCCATGGCTGCATGTAATCCTCCTTTTTTTCTCCTCATGTAGTAATCAGTTTCTTAGCTCTGTGAATTAGTGTGATGTAGAGATCCTACTGATACTTTGCTTTTCTGTTGGCGCAGTAAATCTTGTTCTGAACGTGGCTGAAAGAGCTACATAACATGTATTAGACGCCTAAATGTTAGCACAAGAAAACTAAAATAGCAACATCTCAGCAGATTAAAAGCTCAGTTAAAAATGTCTGTAAAAAACTTTCTTTTTAAGTATTAGAACCTGTTTCTCATTATTCAGTATCAGTTTAGCAATGTAGCTGTCACTTTTTCAGTTAAAGAGAAACATCCGTCTACACCTGTGCATCATTTATCTATAGAAAATGAGTCCCGGTACATTCTTATTTTATTTTTGTTTTCAAACAAATTGTTTTTGAGGGGTTGCTGGTTATCTGGTATTACCATCCATGAAGGTACTGGAGAGAGTAAAGTGCAAAGCAGATGAGTGGAAGAAGATTTTTTGTCCTGTGCAGAACTTCTTTAAGCCAGCTGAGTCTTCTCTCCACAGACTGAATAGAAGGCAGATGCACACATTGTTCTTTCAAGCTGACATAGTAAAAATTAACTGCATGTTAAAAAAAGGGAGTCCAAGTCACTGGATGAAAAAAAAAAAAGTAACAAGTGTTGACCCAAAGAGAAGAATCTGTGTATTGTTCTGTGGTGGTCATGGTTTTAGAACTGCACAATGTCCTGAAGTTGTGTGAGAGAGTTTTTCCCTTTGCAGGCTGTAGGACCTGGAGGAATAGTGAGAAGGAGCAATAGTGTCTGTAAAGGTGTTATGAAGGGAGTTAAATACCTCTGAGGATTCTCAGAGAACACAAGCAGAAATGTCAGGAGTCTACATGGGGGTTTGCATTTTGTTTCCCTTAACTACTGGTGTTCAGATATTGATCAGTGGAATAAAGTTATTGAGCAGCTGGGAACACCCTGTCCAGAATTCATGAAGAAGCTGCAGCCCACAGTACGGAACTACGTTGAGAACAGACCCAAGTATGCCGGCCTCACTTTCCCCAAACTTTTTCCAGACTCTCTCTTCCCAGCAGACTCGGAACACAACAAACTCAAAGGTATGTCTGGCAAAGGGACGTGGTTCATGTGCAAAAGCTGCAGTGGAATGAAGGCTATCCCAATTTTTCTTCTCTCTAGTTGCACTCCATTCAATGCAGTTAGTTGCAGACCAGTAGCTGCATGGTTTTATTCAGCTGAGGGGCAGCTGAAAAACATTTGGACGTGGTTTTTGGAGATTCTGGTGCTTGGGCAGCCAAGGGAATGTAACCACTGATGCACTGAGAATATTCCCATGGTGTTCCATGTGATGATCCTGTGCCACAAGGAATTGAGGTGTTCCCTTGCTCTTATTCTTGAACTTGTAACACAAAGGAACAATGGAACTTTGATTGGGAGATCTCAGCACTTGCACTGGTATTTTTAGATGAAAAATACCAGTTCAGCCAAATGCCTGCCTCATAGGTCTACCTTTTCTAGTAAATACAAATATGTTATCAACATCAGCTAAAATTAAGTAGCCAAGGTTTAATATCCACTGGGGTGGATTTCTTCTTTTGAAAAATCCCATGGGTCACTTAAGATATGTGAAGGAGAAAACTAACTTAATTACAGTGTGACTAGATATTCCCCTGCAGAAGAAAAATTGCAATGATTTTAATCATATATTGAAGTATTTTTTCACTTGAATGGGGCATTGACCTTCAATGGGAAAGAGTGATTATTGTGTGTTTAGTACACAGCCCTGGAGCCCCTGCAGACCTGTGCTGTGTATTGGCTCTGCACCACTCCAGTCCACTCACCACAGTGGTGTCTAATGGTTTTCAATTGCTTGCAATTTGCATGTCATTACACGACCCAGAATTTTCTTCATTAACAACTGCTTCGTAGCCAAGCTGCTGTCCTGGCTCTGGGAGTAAAGGGAAAGATCTGAGCAGATGCTTTCAGATACACAGAATTTTATAGTCCTACCAGGACACAACTGAATAATGGAATTTTCCTGCATTTGCAGCTAATGAATAGAAATGCCTTTCAAACAGTGCTTTTATCTTTACAATACAGAAGGCACATACATTTGAGCATCCTGAATGCCTGAATGAAATATTTGAAGATATAGCCATGAAGCAAGAAAGAGTGCACTCAGAAACCCCTATTTGTGCAGCATTGTATCATCCCATGCCCTGCCTAAATATAAGCATGTATATAATATACACCATAATATAATGTTAATGGTTTAATTAGATACTCACCCATGTATGATGAGATACCTAATAATATTTTTGCACTTACTGCTCTTTGTGACTTTTTTACTTTCATTGTCTTTTTCACTCACACAGCAAATAATTTTGAGTGCCCAAGAGCTTAGAACACTACCAGGATAATAGTAATAGTAATAATAATAATAGTAATAATAATAGTAACAATAATAATAATAATGGTGAAAATATATGTTGTTGTTATAGTTTTTTCATGTGGGTTGAGATGGTGTTATATTTTTTACAAACTCCAACTAGGAAAATCCATTTGGGTAATATAAAGCTGAGTTTGTGGCTTTGTTGTGCCTTTGTTTGCCTGATAGGCACAATGGAATATAATAATTATCATGTTAAAAATCAGTGCTGCAAAGTAAAATTCAATGTGTGTGTGTGTGTATATATATGTGTGTGTGTGTGTGTGTGTGTGTGTGTGTGTGTGTGTGTGTGTATGTAGTGGAGGATGATGTGCCCCACTGATTTAAACTTCATTATGCAAGACAAACAAGACTCAAGCAGTTCCAAAACACTTCCATATTACTGTGGTGCCAAGGCTACAGATTTGAAATTATTGCCTCTAAGGGGATGCCTTACGACTAGCCTAGTCTCTATGCCTCATTAAAATGCTTAATGCCTCACAGCAGGCTAGGTGAGAAACTTTAAAACATCCAGAGAAGTGTGGATGTTTTTCTGAGCCAGTCTAAGAGTGCCTGTAAGTTTCAGACTTTGATTTAGTAATGCCATGATTTTAGACTTTTTTATGTGAACTTTTGTACTCTAATCCTGGTAATAATCACAGATACACCAAACACATTTTTCTTGGGGATATTATTCATCCCTCTGTGTGGAATCTGCACATATGTAAAATGTCACTAAAGCTTGTTAGGTAACTTATGGTGTCAGCCCTGCTTTTGGCACCTTTCTAATGAATCAGACCTAAAATGATTGGTGAAGAGCTCTAGCTACGAGGAGGCAAGGCAGCAGAAGTACATACACAGCCGATCTCTAAAAGGGCTGTGCTACTGCTCTTCTCCCACCCTCCCCTGGAGGCAGTGGCTGCTCTGTACTAACGCTGTGTTTCTCTGCTTTGCTTGTTCCAGCCAGCCAAGCCAGGGACCTCTTATCAAAGATGCTGGTCATTGATCCAGCCAAGAGGATATCAGTAGATGAAGCCTTACAGCATCCATACATTAACGTCTGGTACGACCCAGCAGAGGTGGAGGCGGTAAGTAAGGTGGAGGCAGCACTCCTTCCTTCAGAATGCCAAACACAAATGTGATTCAGGGATTCCTGCTGCTGTACAGCAGCACAATAATGAGCATGCTGTAAAGAAATAATGCTGGGACTGTCATGGTCTGGGGATTGACGTGAAATGAGGTCTGTAGGCACAGGATAGCTCTCTTTATTAGATTAACTGATAATAGGTGGGAGGAACAAAAACACTTCAAGCATATGAAGCCATTTTCTGCTTTCTTCTAGAAAGGATTTTGAATCCACTAGCTCACCTTTTTAGCTATAGAACTCAATCTGGCAAAATATACTATCTTTCTTTCCAAACCTTTCCTTGTGGAAGACAGCAAACATCACTTTTTGTGTTTGTGTTCAAGGATATGTGTGGAGAGGAGGAGAATTAAGCAAAAAATACCAGTTGTGAATCTGAAAAAAAGAATAAAAATCCTGAAGTCAGAATTCAGAAAAATCTTAGCAGGACATATATTTTTCCATAAAATGAAGCAGGGGCTCACGTGTTTTCCTAGGCTAAGGTTCAATATACAGTATCATGTACACTGTGTGCAAACAAAAATGGATTTTTTATTATAATCTTGTCATGCCCTAGACACCTCTCTGTAAGCCTTGGTGAGGCTGGTGTTAACAGGGATAAGTGCAATCTGTCAGCACTTCAGTGACATGGTATAAAAGGTATGATATTATGGGTATAGCTATAAATTCAGAGAGGTGCTCTGTATGAAATGTATGAAACCAGGTTTAGAAATCTTATTTATCCACCATAGGAAATGAAGACCTTGTAAAATTATATCACTACTGTTTAGCAATATGCTCCAATTCAGTCTGAGCTCTTAAAAGTGCAGTACACTTCAAAAGTAAATGGAATGTTCAAACCCCCATCAAATTCCCAGCACATGGGATTTTTTCAGAGGAGTTATTTAGGAGTACTTTATAGGGCTTCATTTTGCCAGTCTCTTTTTCAGAGGGGAAGTTAAATTGGAAGACTTTATTTTTGCAATGAACAGTTTTTTAAATTATAAATATCCATCTGTTCATGCTGACATACCTTCAGTGGTTAGCTATAAGTAATTTACTAATTATTTTCTGGAGAAAAAATAAAAAAAAATACTTGTGGGATATTGGTGGTTTTCTGTTCTTGCTCAGAAGAGTGTTCTCCAGCAAGTACTCCACTGAGATATCTGCCCTGTTAGAGTTGCAGAAGAGTTAGGATTCAGTAGATATTTCCTAATGCCATGCATTAAGCATGATATGGGCAATGGGGAAATGACTCGTCTCAACTATTTTTGTTAGATCTTGCCAAATTTATAGCAGGGGTGAGACTTAGAAGACATCTGAAACATCCAACAAATTAGCTGTTTGAGAGGTAGATGCTTTTGCTCATTCACTTAATAATCTGACTCTGTGAATTTCACTATACTGAACAAAACCACACAAGTTATAATAGGGTACAACTGAACAAAGAAGTAGTATTTGAATGACATTTCAAAGCCTAAAAATGGCCATGTGGCTCGTTAATGTTGGATTTGCAGCATGATGAGGCTCTATGAGGCAACCCTGCTTTTTCACAGACTGCCCTACAAATGTGCAGCCAGGGAGCCTGACAAGAAAGCAATGGGAAAATTAGTGCTTGGTCACTTGCATACTGCTTAACTTCCCACTATTTTTCCTGGTTTCCCCACTGGGATTTAGAAGCCTGCAGTGTGTTGCATCTAACCATGTTCACTGCACTCTTTTTTTCAGGTAATACTTGATAAGCACTTTTATACAGAAGTCTTTCATCATACAGCTAAAGGTTTGGTAGTGAGATATTTTTGTGGTTTTTTAAGCTCTCCTCCCATAGTATAACATGAGACAGGATTCCTTCTACTATCAATAATCCTGTACAGTAGGGATAACAGAAATTAGGATACAGAGGTACTAAACAAGATGACATTTTCAGCCAGTACAGTACTGGGGAGGGGGAGTTAGGTAACTTCTGCTGTCTAGTTAGATTCCTCCTTCTCCCCAGTAAATGGCTTCACCAAAAGCAGCCAGGCTTCTGTTGTACAGTGTCCATTTCATTTGGAAGCATGAGAGGACAGGTAACTGAAAGCATTTAATGTGATAGGAATTTTGAAGTGAGCTGTTGCAATGTCATTAAATGTCAGCATGTGCTGGAGTAGACAATGCAAAGCGCTGAAGCCAGCTCAGGGAATAAGCAGAGAATTTGGTGTCAAAGTTTAACCTGCAGGTAACAACCTTCTGTGTCTGTTCAGATTTACAGCATTTTTAATGTGAGGGAAACAGATAAACCAGCCCTACACAGTTAGAAAGCAGACTGGTGAGACACAGTCCCTTTTTACAAGTCTATTATAAGTTTATGGTCTTTCAGAGACTGTGTGGGGGCTATAAAACCATTATGTCTCATTCGAATGGGCAAACACTGTGCACAAATGAGAAGTGCTAGGAGTGCAATACCCTTTCCCCTGCAATGTGTCACAGCATTAAACTCTTCTGGGTGGCCCTAAATGCCAAGTGTGATTCTGTGACACAGAGAGGAAGATGAGCTGTTATTAGATGTGGGACTTGCTATTCACCAGTCACACGAGGTTACTCAAACAGTGCTGTGGCTCTCCCACAAAACTTCTGCATGAAACAAAGCACAGCCAAAGCCCTCAACAGCTCTGAAACAGCATCATACTCACAGGCCTTGCACAGCCTTTGAGCTTACCTGTGGATTTTGGATTTACAGGGAATTCTTATGTCTAACATAGGTAGTTTGCCAGGTTCTTTTAAGCACACAGCTTGCCATACTATCTCTGATAAGAAAGTCACAGTGTTAGGTTCTCCAGAGGATGCACCATTGTTCTGAAGTCATTTTGAATAGCATTACAGTTAAGAATTTCTGTATTCAGCCAATGACAACTAAAATATGTGGTTTTTTTAAAAAAAGAGAACATACAGATAATGTATGGCTGGAGTTGTGTGGAATTCCCAAATGTCGAAATCTGTTATCGGTCTTCACACCTAATTTAAATGTAGGGAAACAAGAGTTCATAGGGAAAAAATATTATTTACTAATCTTATGCAGGAAATCTACTGTGAAATCAGCATAGAAACTTATAGACCTTCTCTGTTCTGTTCTTCAGTTCAAGACTCTCCTGGAAGTCACAGACTGTCCCAGATCCACTTTTGAACAAATACTATGTTTATTACTTTCATGTCAGGATATTTACTTATATAACAGCATTTGGACTATTATATGAATAAATGACAGACACAGTACCTTTTCTCCCTCAAATTGCTCTTGTTCTATTTCTAGGAAAGAAGAGGTTTCCAATATCTCTTGCCTCTACATGCAGACTGTTCTGTTTATTGTAGATAATCCTGGCATCTCCCTGATGACATATTAACTTCTCTATTTTTCAGTCTGAAAATGCTGTACTTGAGACTGTTTTCAATTATGCAGCTACCTTTTGTTTTGGAAGCTGCTATACATTCTCACTCTTCATCGAGATGATTTGTGAATAAATTTCAAATCTAGTATTTAATTTTTCATATCTACCTGTGTTGGTTTTGTACACTACACCACCATAATCTTTATGCCTATTTGCAGCTCATTGGGTTTTATCCCAAAATGATCAAATTTTGAAAAAAATGGATTCCTACACATTGCCTTTACACAGTAAAGTCCTTCCTTTGTTATTGATCAAAGAAACTATTCATGTAATATTAGATTCCATTTGGGAACCTTTTGAATGTATGTATGATGTCATATTGATTCCTACTTGGGAAAACTTCATCCATTTCATGGGAACAAATCTAGTAGCAAAATTTACTGTAGATCATTATGTAATGTTTTCTGTTAACTGCTTTCAAAATTGGTCTTGAACTTTCCTTTACCTGCAGTTATTGTTTGTTATCTGATACGTGCCACTCATTAGAAGAGAGATTTCTATGAAACAGAAAAGCCAGGTATTAAAAATATTCCTTTCAGGCATTCCTCTATGTTGACAGTATTTTATAGCAGTGATAGATTTTGTGGGGTTTTATTCCCTTTAACTCACACGGCTTTCATTCCTGGTTTTATTTTCATAGGATTTATATTTCACAGAAGTATTTCTTCATCTAAGGACCAGCCACAGGGGGCTGAGTTGTGAATTATCATTCATTTTGCTGTGCATGCCAATCTGTGTTTTACCTTTTCTTAATGTGATGCTGTTTCCAATGCTGATAATGAAAACAACTTGGTTCATGGTTCTCAGTCTGAGGTCAGGGACTCAGAAACTGCTGCTGTATTGTCTTAGCCCTATATAAACTATCTGTGTTAAATACAATTTTTAAAATTAACTTCAAGGTCCATACTTCATCAGAATAAATAAAAACACAAAAAAATCACCCATCTCTTATTATTTTATCTAAGAGTGCTAAGCATCCATTATGATGGAGAAGCACTTTGGAGAGCTCTGTGGCCTTGACAAACACACTTCAAAGAAGGTATCACCTTCACTACGTGACAAAAGCAAGGCTGTCAGGTTGTGCATCTTTTCTGCTGTTCTTTTGTCTTGCTCAGCTCTGTGTGTATAGATGATGTATAGAAAGTCTTCCGTGAGCTGCCACATTTTTTAGCACTCAGTTATAGGGCTTGGTTTTCTGCTTGTAGATTGATGGTGTGCATCTGTTGTCTCACAAAAAAGTGTGCAGCTCTGCTTTGTGCACAAGCACAGATATTTCCTCTAGTCAATGACAACTATCCATTCATAGCTGATCGATTATGGAAGCTGAAGACAGCTTCTACAAAAATCTTTGTTAATGTCAGTGAGGAGGAGTGGTTAGAGAAGAAAGAGGCATTTCTTCTTTTTTCTTGTTTGAACCAAACTTAATCTTTTTCCAGCTTGCTTGTTGTACCTTCAAGCTGTTCAATCGTCTGTGTGTAGCCAAGTAATTCTGACTCCTGCTGCATGGCATCCCTGCAGTCCAGCTGCTCAGAAATAGCTCAGTCTGCAATTTCATTGATGCACATTATGTGTGGAGTTTTCCAAAAGCCTCTCCAGAAACTCAAAGGAACAAATGGGCCCAGAGTCATCTCTTCTTCCATATCCATAGCTGAGACCATCTCTAGCCCTCTGTGGAACCCCTTGGCAATACAGGGTGAAAACCCAAGCACTTTGTAGATAAAGAGATGCCAGACTTCTGGTGACAAGCACACTGGTGTACTTGGGCTTGCACTGCAGAAATAAATATATGAATGGTATCAAAAACACAATTTAGATTGTAGCAAAGCACCAAGGAATTTTTATATTAACTTGTTATGAGTATCTAAGCTTTTAACAAAATGTTTAATCTCATACCACTAATTTTTACATCCTCCAGTCCCTCTTTTATCTGCATTATCTTGTTAATTCCATCGCTGCCTTGTTGTGCCACTCCACAACTGCTGCCCCAGACCCTGCAATTCTGGGAACAGATGCAGACTCAGGCCTTGCTCTGCCAAGTTTCTAAAAACAGCTCATCCCAAGGTCTCCACTGTGCTGGCACTAGCTCTGCAGAGGCAGGGACAGAGATGGCAGGATTTGCTCGAGTGTGAGCTTCAGCCCATTCCCTTTGCTTTCTAGCAGTGGCATACAAACCAATCTGTGTTGCTTTGGGAAAGTGAGAATACATCAGTTTCAACATATGTTTTGCTTTTTTCTCTAGTGAAAAGCTTCCCCTCTCTAGATATTAGAATGGTATTTAACAAATCCAGTAGTCTACTGCTGTTTATTTTGTGTCTTTTGTGTATTTTGCTTTTTAGTTTGTTTTTGATTGGTTTTGCCTATTTGTTTTTTGGGGTTTTTTGTTTGTTTGTTTGTTTGTGTGTTTGTTTTTGGGTTTGGGGGTTTTTTTGGCCCAAAAGAGACCCATGTGGATATTTTATGTTGGTTTTTTTGGTAATTTTTATTATATCCAATGAATATTACATTTGATGCAAAAATATTTTGAAAATCAATATGTAAAATGTAAAAGCCAAGACCCATTGAAACAACAGGGGGGGTTTTTAGTATCTACAAGAAAAATATAATTCATTCCTTTGCTTCCACATCCAAAAATAGATTCTATTCTTTGTTATTGTTGCCAATGCAACTGCTTGCAAATCAATCTGTTTTGGGGAGAAAATGGCTACCTTAAACTGAAGCTAGATGCTGCCACCCATAGGACTGATCCACACCCTGCCTTGATAAAATGCTACTTGAACTCTGTACTTCTTCTGAGACTTAGAGAATCACAGAACCAACTAGGCTGGAAAAGACCTTATCAACTCCAACCTATGACCCTAATACCATCCTATCAAATAAACCGTGGCACTGAGGCCCACATCCAGTCCCTTTTTAAACACCTAAACAGAGTAAACTGTGTAACTCTCAGTTGGCACGTGTAGGATGAAGGATTCATAAGAATGCCTATAACACTGTAGCTACATCCACATGGAATGTTAATGATTATAAACTCAGTAATTTTCTAAGATGTTTGATTTAGGTAGCAAAGTCAGTTTTAGGCAAAACTTTGCACCAAGACTAAAATCAAGCGTCCAGGAGGATGTGGGCATGGCAGCTGCTCTGATTGTTCCATTGCTGTGGCAATACTTGCATGTTATCTTCAAAAACCTCCCATCTTCCCTCTAATTTTGGAAATTGGTTTTTAAAAAAGCCACAAAACAAACCAGTTAGGAGGAAAGGGGTGGTTGGCCTGGAGGGGATAACAGTCTATTGGTAACAGTGTATTAAGCTTTGCGGTTCACATAAGAAATAATGAGAATTGTGGGAAAATAAATTCTCAAAATCTTTTTAGTATTCTCAGCTTATCTCTGCACCTTGAATCAATAAAAGATGAGGACTCAGGGAATTTTGATGGGAAAGTTTCACTTCTCCCAGTGTGAAGCGCTGGCCTGCCCTCTCAGCAGAGCTCCATCCAACTATGCTCTGCACAGGCTTCAGAGGTTCCAGACCCTGCCTCTGTGAAGAGCAGGGATTTATTCATGCTACTGTCCTGCTGAATATTTGTTACCCTTGGCTCCCTCATGCCTGCCAAGCCATGTTTCATAGCTGTGGGTTCTGCTAACTCACAAGTAAAAAGTCTGCAATGTAAGCACTGGCAGAGCAGTAGAATGCTGTGCAGGTGCAGCTTCTGGCATCCTGCAGCGTGTGAAGGAGAGTTTGGTTGCTCTCCTTTGTTTGACTCCATAGAAAAATAGCAGCTCAGTAATGGCTGAGATTATTCTGGGCTCTCTCCTGAAAAACCCCTTTGTTTCCAGAGTGTATTATCTAGGCAATGATTACTGCTGATTTTCTTATTCTTTATTAACTAATTACCCCACCTTAAGATGTAGCTGAAATAAATTAGAAGAGAAATAAGCCAAAGATTCTGTGGTTTTGTGAATTGAGAACAGGTATGTGCATCTGATCACTTGTACCTTTTGATTCTGCAATTCTTCTGGTGTTTGGGAATTAAAGTAGTGAAGGAATATTCTCTTATTTCTGTCTGGGTGAGAAACACAAGTTTTTCTATGGAAGGTGTAAAAAGAGTATTTATACTTGGTACAAGCAATTTTGCCCTCACCTATGCTTTTTGTAGGCTTCTCCCTGAAGCTTTTAAAGAGCTACTTTCAGGACATTCTTCTCCAACTTGGTTTGCCTGTCCCCTTTGCACCTGGCAGAGAAGAGGTGGTTCTGTCACTGCGGTTCAGCTGCAGCTCAGCCAAGCACCTCCCCTGCTGCTCCAGTAAATTCCTAGCCCCTCAATTTTCTTGGCCTGGCCAGCTTTCTCTGCTGTGCCCAGTAGGAAGTGCATGCTCCACGGCTGGCTGAGTGTCTGAGCAGGAGCCCAGGAGTGGAGCTCACTTACCACACCCCAGTGGTCAGTGCTGAGGATCACCTGTACTCTTGTAACATCCAGCTCTCCGACAGCACCATCAGCAGGAACACAGAATCCCCAGAGAGGTTGTGCAATCTTGGTGGCATCGGGACTTGCTGGAAAGGAATGAGAAGGGTTGCTATGCCAAATAAGAGAACGGCTGCATTGGTCTGGGACTCAGACTCTTACGGAGTCATGTCTTTGCTGATATAACAAAATCTTGGGTACCCATGCTGAGGCCTGGAAATCACTTTAATTCATGACATGTTTCCTCAGCACCTTCTCAGATATGAGACTGGCAGTTCATGACTTCACCTAATTCCCTTATCTTCAGCCCTGATACAAATACCACTCTGGGGAAACTTCCCTTTTTTCAGTGGATTTGTCCAGTTCAACTATCATATAATTATCCCGGTTCGAATCAAGTCACTGAACTATTACTTTTGCAGCTGTATTTGTAGCATGCAAATGGCTTAATGGACAGATGGAGTAGGAGTCCTGAGAGAAAAATTCTAAATTCTTAGTGATTCAAGAAAACAGCTTGGTAAATACGCATTTAATAGGAAGATGTTTTGAAGGGGACACAATGGCAAATGCTCGAGATGGCAGTCAGAGGAAATAAATATGAGCAAGGAAAGTGCTGTGGATCTTGTTTCCAACTTCATTAGGTACTCTTATCTCAGATGTGAGATACCTTCTACCTTCTTGGTAGAAGGAAGGAGCGGGGAGAGTCTTCTGCCTTCCTTGGCTGCTGTATTTGGCAGCCAACATCAGGAGAGGCAATTAACACATGGCTTAGTTGCCCAATGAGAGCAGGTGTTCAGGCTCCCTGAAACTTTTTTTGAGCTGCCTTTGTCTCACTAAATTCCAGGATCTGCCAGTTCTCTGACATTCCCATCAACTAAAAGAAAGAAAGAAACAAATAAACAAGTCTTTCTGCCCAAAGTAAAGTTACTTAAAAATACATATACTGGAAATTTTGGTTATTTGGAATATGGATTAGAAACTGTGGCAGGGAGACTTAGTTAAAAATTTGAGTTATTTTGGGAAGTCTGTATAGCAGCAAATCTAAAGAACAACTTTAAAATTAATATGTTAATGTTACTACTAATTAATCAAGACGGGTATTTGTTTGGTATTCTGACAGTACCTCTCTGCAAGGTACAAACAATTTGGGTGTGGAGTTTCTGGGCTCAGTACAAGCACAATAACACTGTTGACCTGGTTTTATTTCAACTGCAGTTATGGGTCCTTTTAAAGAAAGGAGAACAGAAAAGTATGTTGATTTCTTCTACAACAGGAGTTGACTTCCAGAAGTGTTAATCCTCTTAATATTCAGTTGTGTTTCAGATATTTTTGCATGTACGGGATGGATTGTAAAGAGGGAGAGGAGAAATTATCTCAAATTAAGTAATTACTCATAATTATTTACAATATACAGACAATTGACTAAACAGCTGTGTATCTTTCCTGCAGCCTCCTCCTCAGATATATGATAAACAGCTGGATGAAAGGGAACATACAATTGAGGAATGGAAAGGTAATTGCAGTTTAGAATTACATGGGAAGGGGTATTTTAGTGGCAAAATGGCAAAAACATAGCAAAAATATGGAAAATGTTCTGAGAGCTATCATTATCTACATAGGCTGATGTTAACACAGGAGGTGTGGATTCCAGTGCTTAACTGAAATCTGAGGATATCATCTGGAGAACAGAATACTGTTCAGCAGAGCAATGCATCAGCATTCTAGCCACAGTAAAAGGCGCTGTATTGTTGTGCTGCCTCTCTGCTAGATAGTGCACCATTAAACAATTCTCCTGCTCTGGTTGAATCCCATTTGTCTCAATTCAGCTACAAAAGGAGAGGAGAGGAGAGGAGGGGAGTGGAAGAGAGAGGTCTTAGGTGAGTAGAGCTGTCAGACTTGGGAAGACACAGCAGGGCAGACTTAGGGAGCTCAGGGCTACAGCACGGTGCGGGAGTTGTTTTGTTCCTGATCACAGGCCCTGGCCTCTGTCAGTAACTGTCACAATTCTCTCTTCCAGAACTCATCTACAAAGAAGTAATGAATTCTGAAGAAAAGACTAAAAATGGCGTAGTAAAAGGACAGCCTTCTCCTTCAGGTACTCAGCCCCATTGAATAGCTTTGACGTGTGTTCTCTACTGGCAAAGAGAGAATGGAGATTGCTGAAGCACTTGGGCTACACTTGCAGTTATGTAGGCCAGTGAAGAAGTTTTTATGAGATCCAGTGCTTCTAATGACCTTTATTAGTTGTACCCCAGTGTCATGTTAATATAATAATTTAAAAATGGTCTTCTTGCAATTTGAGAGATAGTTGTGCTGGTATTGTCAGTGGTTACAGATTATATTCCTCTGAGTGTGGAGGTTTCTCTCACACTAGCATTTTCAGGCTGCTTATGGGTGGATAACTGCACCAATACCTTGCTAGCTGGAAGAAGCAAAATTGCTGATGTTAGCACACATCAATCTGTTGGACACACAACACTGCACACCTGACCCCCACCCCAGCCCTGTGCAGGTGTCTGGTACAAAACTGGTAGTCTATCCTCTCCGAAATCCAATCACATTAGAACAGCTGGCTGATGACACTTCAGTGAGAAGGGAAAGTTGTCTTCAACCACTGACTCCTGAAGTCCTGTCACAAAAAAAATCACAACTAATTTTTTTTTTTGTGACAAATTCACACCAGCAGTCTTTTCACAGGAGTGAAAACTGTTACTGCCAGTACACGGAAATCCATATTTGTGAAGGTACAGTTTCACTGGCAAACTTGAAGTACCCAGATTTTGAACACAGTGTTCCAGTGGTATTTACGAGTAAAACTGCCTTTCCTCAAAGTATAATCATTTAACTCAGTGTTCTCTGCATATATTCAGAGATACTTTTTTTGCACTCTCATTTTTTGCTTGCTGCTGAGCCAAAGTAATGTTAGAACAAGAATGTATCACTAGGAACTGACAGGACAAGGGGAAACCTGGCAATAATGGAGGGAGTTAATAAAGTGCTGGGTGGTGATGCTGGAGCACAAGCCCTGCACCTGGATTTTGACATGGATGAAGTAATATATTGGAAGAAATCCACTGCATTCCTGCCAAGTAGCAAACAAAGAACAGAACTTGCAGATTTAATTTACCGAACCACAGTGCCACCACTGAAAAGAAATCTGTGGCCCTAAAAATTATCTGAAAAATCCCCATTCTTAAATTTTTCTCCCTTGTGGTTGTAGGTTGATTTATAATCAAGAAACACTGTAGTTGCTTGTTTCAGGAATTAACTACCCAAGGATTTCTTTATCTATTTCATATTCTGGTTTTGCTGTGTGGAAGGTTTTTATTGTTTATGTAAAACATTTTCAGACATACCAAATTGTCATTTTTTAACCTAGTATTTCTTCTGCTGCTTCCCTTTGACTGTTTTTTGAATGTTAGGCACCAGCAAGTTCAGAAGGTATTTTAAAACTGCTCTCAGATGAAGCTGTTTCATTAAACAGTAGATTTCCTGTTTTTCTTCACTTTGTGTGCCTTAAATTTGCAGATGAATGAAATAATGGAAGAAAGAGGTAAAACACCAGTTCTGAGCATAAGGAAAATAAGAGAGCCGTTACTCATTGGTTGGTGTTCTTGGAAAGAATTCAGAAAGCTGGGATTTAGTGCTCTATCAATAATCATGGCAAGCAAGCTGGAGATTAGTTTCCTTGATTACTTGATCAGAGTTCTTCAGACTGCTGAAGTTGACAGCACCAGGGATAATAATTGCCCATTGATAGAGCCACTTAGAGTGCCTGTGTATCAGGATGTCAATCTCCTGCTCTGTGAAGAATTGGTTAGTACAACATATCAGCTTGGAAATTCACGTACCTGCCCCTCATGCTTACGTTCAGTGAACAAAATCAACAGTGTCAAAAATTGTTTCCAGCATTGGCTACTTCTGCCTGTCCCAAAAAAGTGTTTCTGTAATTATCAAACAGCAGAATTTTCAATTTAAAAAAGAAAAAAATTAATACAAGGCTGTAGATTATTCAGAATTAAACTTAAGTTCTGTACATGCTATCTAACCTCCTCTCACACTCTCCCCTAGCCTTCACTATCCAGCTGTAGTTTCATACATAACATTTTCAATTGTCTTTCTGGGTATGGAATATAGTAAATAGCACAGGTCTTAGTGCAGTTTATTTTTAGCATTCCCTTTCTAGGTGAAAATGGATCTTTTATTCTTCCTTTCCTGGCTTTTACTTGCTGTCTGATTGGGACAGTTTGGGTGCCATGACCCAGGAACTGCTGGACACCTTTACCAGCCCTCTTTGTCATGTGCAGATTCTAAATTAAGCAGCTGATGGACTTGCCAAGCACTGCAACACTCGATACCAAGAGTTGTTATTTACACAATTTATGAGAAGCTGAGCAGATCCCCAAGACAGACACTGGGCTTTTTTGAAACTGCAAAAGCTGAAGTTCTCCTTTCAGATTTTTAGCTCAAAATCTGTATCACTTCACAGCTGAAGTCTCAGAGGCATGTCCACTGGTGCTATTTAATAGCTCTTCCCAGGAGCTTTCTGAGGAAGGCATCCCTCCTTTACAGCACACAAGCTGACATGTGCTTTAAAAGAGAAGCCTGTCAAGGCAATGGCAGAGCCAGGAACAGATCCCAGGAGCTGTTTCTCACCTGCTCTAACCTTCAGCACTTTTCCTCAGTCCTGCAGCCAGTGAGAAGCTTCCTGTCTAACAGCAACTTCATAAATGCAGCTCTTTTTCTCTTTCGAGTGCTCCACTGTCATATCTGCACTCACCTGGAACACATCCCTCCAGGAGCAAGCTGCTGTATCACCAGGCAGGTGCTGAGCACAGCAAATGGAGCATTCCTTACTGACTGGGACAGATTTGATTGGGCTTCTGAGTGTTACTGCCCAAGTCCTGCTTTGTGCTGCTGAGCTCTTTAATTCTGTCATTGAGATTTAGTGTGGTTTCATTTGTTTTTGTGGATACTCTGTGAGTTTGGGTGCTTTGGGGCTGCAGCATCATGTCTGTGTGTTGTGTCACGTGAAATTGTGCTGAAAGCTAAGAATAACCAAAAAAAAAGCAATTTCCAGAAACTCATGGGCTGCACTGATACTTGCTGAGAAGAGCACAGCAGGGTTTATTGAATTCAGTGATGCTAAATCAGACAGACTGTAATAAAATCTTCACCTGTATGATTTCTGCAGCTATTTCTTCAGATATTTTGCCTAGCTAAGTTGAGAGCATCAAAGAAAGCTGCACACGAATAGTTCGATCAAAAGTTGACTGAACCTATTGGAATTCTTTCCATCTGGTTCTTGGGACAGTATCCATGACTTAATGGCAGGTTTCTGCCCAGCATGGTAAACATTTAGAAAGGTAATATATTGTTTAGTCATTAATATAAATGAATTCAGTCATATTTTGACTACACATAAATGAACTTGTCTTGACTGATAAGTATTTTTATAAAATGCCACATGACTAAATAACACGTAAACATGAAGTAACAGCACTGTACTGGATGATGAGGTACATGTGAATAACCCTTTGAAAAACACATTTTCTGGCCAAGAGGATGGATGATTGCTGTCTGCAGTCACCAGTCAGACTTCATTAAGATTGCTCTTTTAGAAGCACTTACAAAATTAACTATTTTATTTTCCAAATGTATCAGGAGAGTAAAGTAATTTAAGGTTGGTTCTGATGCCATAATGTACTACTAGAACAGCAGAAAGCTGTTCCCATCTGGACCTCTAAATGTGAGCATTTAGAGGTAACTGTTTTGAGCATATTTACATTGGATGTCTATAAGGGGAAGAAAAAGCTGAGGAATATAGAATAGTGGTTGGAGGTTTGGTATGGTGGCTTGTTTACTCAAAGTAATGTTTTTATTGCAAACTGGAAAGTGACAAAAATTCATTCCTTTAGCCCATAGCAGCATATATTTTGCCTGGGCTGTAGAGATAACTTTTAATCTCTGTATTAGGAATATGACTTGTGTAGTTTTACTAGGTAATAGATGTTCATTTCTAGCCATTTAGTGGAAATGAAAGTCTGTAAAAGTTGGCTGAGCACATTTTTCTGACAGAAGAATGAAATGGCACCTATCTGCAGAACAAAGACCTGTGTCACATGCCACCTGTAATTTCTAGCTATGCAAGATCATACAAAGTCACACATTTTATTGTGATGAATATTTAATGCAAATTAATGTATCCCTCTCAAACTGAAGACAGTGATTATTTTGGTATAAAGAGCAAAAAAGAAAAACATCACCTGAAAGTTTAGTGGAAAAAAATATCAATCAAACAGGTTTTTGCTACTCTGAGAACTTTAGTTTGAGCTGAGGTTAATGAGCAGTAGCAGTTGAGCAGTCACAGGTACACAATAAATACATTCTTTACATGGCTCTGTATTTGTCATTTGGTTGTCTGAATTTATCAGACAGATAACTTCTGATAATATTCAGGGTGATGAATTAATGCTAATTCACCATCACTTGCATTAATGATAATCTCAGGAAGGTTCTTCATTTCATAAGGTCAAAATAATTCTTTTTGCGTAATATCTGGTACTGTCATAACTTTAGAGAGGCAAGATAAACTTGGATGTACAAAATTGCAGTCAACAGCTGAAATCCTGGGCTTAGTCACCTAATCCTTAGCTAAGAGAAAGAAGCCACTCTTCAATTTCCACTGGTTGATTTGATCCCACCCACTCATTAGACTGCCACTATGGAAACTGGAATTTTATGAGAAGAATATGGAGGAATAGGTGGGGTCTGTTTCAGTTCTGATCACGCATTGTATGATCCTGGCATGCCTCTGGCTCTTGGGTGTTTTGGAACTCCAAGCAGGCTAAAATGAAGTGGGGTGACAAACACTGTATAAGCTATAACTTTTCAAAGCAGACTGGTGAGGGACAGAATTTCCTGGTAAGATATTTAATATTGTCCAATGTCTAACATTTGTATGGCCCATTTTCTGCTGAGGTTTCCCACTGTGTGAAATGGTCTGTGTACCACCAGGTAAGAACCCTTTGCTTTTTAACGCATGACACCTTGTGGGGTTTCGGGTTTAATCACGTTGGTGTTCGTTTTCGTAGCACAGGTGCAGCAGTGAACAGCAGTGAGAGCCTCCCTCCATCCTCATCTGTCAACGACATCTCATCCATGTCCACGGATCAAACCCTGGCGTCTGACACGGACAGCAGCCTGGAAGCTTCTGCGGGACCCCTCGGTTGTTGCAGGTGACTAGCCGCCTGCCTGCGAAACCCAGCGTTCTTCAGAGGATGATGGAACCTAGGAGGAAAAAATTATGGGAGCTAAGAGATGAAAAGAAAGAGAAATAAAATACAAAGATTTAAGTGAAACAAACAAAGAAACAAACAAACAAAAATCTTTTCAGCCTGCTTCTCCTACAGAGTTATGTAATGCAGCTAAGCTCAAGTGTGTATTTAACTTATATTTGCTCTGCTTTGGTCTTCTTCCAGTGATGCTTACTGGGGGGGAAAAGGAAAAAAGGAACTGAAAAAATCCTTTTTCTATCCCCCTCCCCACAAGATGTAAAATGAATGGCTGCAAAACCAGCAACCTGCAACTGTCTTTTTCACACTGGCATGACAAGGTGTGCAGTAGCCACGCTCCGCCATAGAGTGTGTGTCTGCCTTCACTCTCTGTTCTGCTGTCTGCCCAGTGAGGCAGGCAGGGATCTCCATGCATTTTTCCTCACACACAAGCAGCACATACACACACACATGTGCCAACAGAATCCTGGCAGTGCATGCAGCTGTGTGCCTGCACATCTGTGCAGGCACTTAGTGTGCACTCCACAACTATAAATGGCCCATTCCAGGTCAACTGCTTAACTACATATGGGATCTTACAGTACATATTCTATCTGTTTGCTCATTGATGAGGTTGCATATACTGTATGAGGACTTGTGGAAGTGTAAATAACCACACAGAACTGTGGCTCCCTCAGACACTTGAAGATGTAGCACCAAATTTCTGCTGAGAGTTGTATATATATTTTGAAATAATAACCAGTTTTATTGAAAGAAGAAGCCACAGTGCTTCATAGAAAAATGCTAGTTTGTGAATGTTAAGACTTGTTCTGATTTTTAGAGCAGATATGCCAAGATAAGACTGGGTTAGAAGGAAGCACATGTATCTTTGCAAGTACAGGGAACAAGAATGAAGGGGTTTTATGCATGTCTAAGCCCAGAAAGGTATCAGTAAGCAACCTTTTCTGTCAGTGTCAAGTGAGTTATCATCTTAGGTCATAGATAGGCTTGCTACTTTGAAATACATGTATGCTTGTAAATTAGAGGGTATGAGAGGGTTGGGGAATGAGCTGACTATGATCAAAAGGACATGCAGCAACTTGTTTTCATTTTACATCTAGATCTTTATTAGATTAGATTTATTAGATTATTGGTTATAAAGGATATTTTCAGCCCACTCCCTCTCAGTGAGTGTTTGCAGCTTAGAGGTTGTTTTCTCTTTTCATCATTCCCTTGCAGGCACTTCTGCTACTCAGAGAACAGGCATTCTCTGTGCTTTTGGCTGTTCATTTCCTTATGACAAATCATTGGACTGCCCAGGAAGTTTTAGCATCTGTGTTATATGCAAAAGACCACAGAGTGCATGGGTCTAGTTTTCCTGTATTCTAACAGCCAAGGTTATCAATCAGCTTGTGCACTGGGCTGGAAGGGTCACAGTCAGGGGTCTTGAGCAGTTTGGACAAGCTTTGAAGAGCCCAACAGTGACTGAATATTGAATTGAATTTGCCAGGTAGCAAGGTAGAGGGTTTCCCATGGTAAGTAACAGCAACAGTGTTTTTAGTAGAGAATGACAAAATTCCACACAGAATTTCAGAACAATTGAATATTTTTCCAGCCAAAACAGCGATTGGCATTTTCCACTGCAAGGTCATCATTATCGGAGTTGGAAATTAACTAAAATCCAAGTCATCTGTCCTTTTACCAAAGTGTGCCATGTAAACTGAAATGAGCTAAATCCTACTCTAATGCTTTTCCAAATGACAGAGAGAGAAACTGTTTAGACTATGTTAGTGGATATTTTAAATTCACTAATTTTTTTGTATTCAAAACTCTACCAAAACAGGACTGTTCCATTGGGTGGCATACAAGCCTTCCATTCTGTGGTAGGAAAAAAAAAAATAGCATCAAGCCAGATTTTGTTCAAAGGAAAGAAAGGGAAGAAAACTTCTCTCCAGGGTGGGGAGGAGGTGAGATAAAACTTTAGAGGATATAAAATAAAATCAGACTTGGTAAGTCTGAGCTGTATCAGAATTGCTGTAGGAAGTGGGGGTCTTTCCCTGATCGTATTTTTGGTAGATTTTTATCAAACTTTTTTTGAGAATAAAATTAGGTTATTAATGTTCTAAAAACTCAGAGCAGTAATTTTAAAAGCAATAATTTACTACTGCTAAATATATTTAGCAATATTCTCTCTTAAGCCATGAAACATCAGGTCATTATTGAGTGATGTAACTCACTCCAAAGCCAATGATCATAAAAGTATTGATAGGTTAACAGCAAAGCTCTGTAGGTATGAAGGCAATAACACCAAAGGTGACTTCTTAGCAATAATTAAATATATCACCTCCAGATTTAATTCACCATAGATACATATTAATAATATTCAGGTAACTAGTATCTACTTTACATTCCTTAGTGTGCACCATTTGGGTGTGTTATTTAACAAAACTAAACTAGGTCTCATTGAGGCAAAACTGCAAAAATATCCCCAGTGTAGATTGTAGAAACTTGGACTAATCCCAGCTCATTGCCAGTGATATGGAGATATGGCACAGCAAATAGCAGAGAAACCATTTATAGTAGATAGATACTTATAGACCTCCCATGTTTCATCTCTGGAAGGCAAATCTGTACTCTTAGTCCCATGGTATAATTCAGTCCTGTTTGGGTTCATGAATGCAGGGTGGAGAAGCAGTCACCAGAAAAGTTGTCCTTAGGTCAGTGCTGAATGGACTCCCAACACAGGAGCTACATAATCAGCTTTATTCCCTGATTCTGCTGAGCACCAGTGCTTCTTCAAACATCTCATGGAGACTGTAGGATGCTTACAAAAATTTAACTAGCATGTGCTTTTGTCCTTTGCTCAGCAGTGATCGACATCAGCATGTGCTTAAGTGCCTTGCTGAAATGGGGCCTGAAAGAATTACTGCATCTCTTTTTGTCCTCAAATTAGTCTCCTTCATGAGAAGCTCTGTCTGTCTGGGGAAGGAGACTTGGAGCTGTCCACATTGGACACTAAAAAAAAAAAGCCATCAATGAAGAAAAGCATTAGTTCTTTACAATTCTGGTCCTTGTATGTCCAAACTGAAGTAGCAACCATCAAGCAGGAATAGCATCCCTTTGTTTTGCTTTGTGCCAGGAATTAGGTGCTGTCAGCTGATACCTTACAATAGCACATGTGCTCTTGAATAAAGGATTGTAGTGATGATGTTCTGAGGCTGTTTTAAGGGAAACCACTCTTTTTTTCTGATTCTAGAAGTTTTGATACTGTCCTCTTACAGTCTGTTCCCCTTTATTCCAAGATTTTGTTCAGCTTGATAATGATAGGCACTTTACTTAATTTTGCCACTGATCTTTTAAAACCACTTCTGCTTAGCATGTTACTAAAAGTAGTTCTTTGGCAAGATTTTTGACTTAATTCTCTGAGGTTTGCAGTTGTAAGCATTATTGCCACCACTGCAGAAGTGAAGGAAATTGGGAAGCCAAAGATCTATGACAGATGTTCCAAGGTATTTAGGCACCATAGGAGCAATCAGTGAGCCTGCGCCAGAAGTGGCATAACTTACATCATCCTGAATGGAAGCTGGACACCTTGGCATTTCTGAAAATATACCTAAGAGCCTCTTGGTATCCTAAGTGCCTCAATACCCAAGGAAATTCTGTCTCAAGTGGCTCAGTTAAGTCATGTATCTAGGCATCAGCAGGGTGAGGAAAATGGCAGGAGCATTATCTGTCAGTGACTGCTGAGAGCACTAGCTGCATTGAGATGGTAGAAAGTTGCTGCAAAACATCCCTGTGGTTTTTTTCCAGATGTAGAACTTTGGGATAGTATGAGGATGAAAAAAAAAAAAAAAAAAAGGAAATCAGAACAGCTCTTAAAAGACCCTCCCTCAATTTTCTTTCTCACCGCTGAGTTTAAACGAGGATGAGGCATTGATTTATTACAAGTTGATGCAAGGTTATGTATGTTTTAAATCTAAAATATTTTTGGAAACAGTCTTCAGATACTGACTTGGTAGCTGCAATAGTATTTTGTGAGTTTTGACTATATTCCATTACAATATATCTTCAGAGAGTTCAGATATTTGAGTTGTTCACTGTGATTTATGGGAATTGTATTGTGGTCGATGTTCCCCCCTCCTATCTGGAATTCCATGGCACAAATAGATCTATGACTCATAGCAAGTCTGCATTACATAAAACAGACTTAAACTGGAGTGCAAGTATGGTAGTGTGTCACAAAACACCCTCCAAAAAACCCAAACAACAAAACTACAGAAAGCCTGATCAGGTTTTCTAAGCCCCAACGCACTGATGGTTTTCCTCTGGAAATCACCAGTTCCTGCACAGCATTGGCCTCCAATGAGTGACATGAGACAGATGGTCATGTCACGATGTCACTCCTCCAAATTTATAAGCAATTTGATTCATATATATTCCTTTATCTTCATATATATTGCTTTAGTTTCTAATTCTGGGATAACAATTAGACCTCTTGTGGTGCCTTTAGGGAATTTCTCAAAGTAGTACTACTTAACTGATCTGGATTGTATTCTAAATTTGTCAGTGAGCACCAGTGATTTCTTTTCCAACAATTTATTTTCTCATTAAAAACATGCTAATAGTAACTTTTAGAACTGCCTGAGAGGGTCACTTTTAGAAAATGTCCCAAATTTTTTTATTAAAAGAGTGCTTTGAATGCTGGAATTATTGTAAAATAGAATTGGAATATTTTAATCCAAAATAATTTCTAGTAACCAATGTTAGCTTATATATATTGCAAGCTTCACATTAGTTCAAAGGATCAAAAACCATTCCAGTTTCAGATCTATTTATTTCCATTCAGATCTATTTGTATTTCTTGCTTCATTCTTATTGAGAGTTTAATTTTTTTTGTGAGTTCAAAGATGCAAAAACAAACAAACAAGAAAGGCATTTTGCAACAAACACTGTGCTTCCAGGGAGAGCAATATGAAAGAAAACCTGCAGGGACCAATTAGTTTTCTTTTAAAAGTCTGAGCTAGTGGTACAATTTATGTTCAGTCTTTTCTTTTTCTTTGCTTCTATATGTGTGTGTAGGAAGAGAGGGTGTACAAATGGATTTTTAGAACCTCTGTTCCACTCATGCTTGATATAAGTTCCCAGTGTGGATAAAGAGAGGAATTGTAACATAATCACGCATCTTCAAGAATCTGATGGCTGTGCTTATTTGAACTTCCACCACTTTACAAAGGACACAGTTAACTAATTGCAAGCTCAAGGTGATCTTTTTCACACAAACACACACACACAAACACACACACACACACAAGAAAATCATTGTGCAGTAGGTTTGAACATTATATGAATATGTAATTGTCTTAATTAGTAAGATGCTTGAGGTATGCAGGGGAATGGTGAATGTGTCATCTTCACCAATGAGCTGGAAAACCGACCTGTCCAGTGGAATTTAGTGGAATCTGCTCAGTATATTAGGAACTTGCCAGTGTGGCCTGACTTTTATTTTGTTTTTGTTGTTGGTTTGGGTTTTTTTAATCAACTATTGATTGCAAGAAGTGAAATGTTTAACTTAATGCATGTTCAGGCTCGTTGGCCTATGGCAAGCTTGAGTTTTAAAGAGGGTTTGATTCGACAAAAGAATGTTGAAAAACTTCAACTGAGGCTAATGGTGCCTTTTTACCTGAGAGGGAAAAGCTGAAAAGCACATATTGAAGGAAGACACAGTCAATTTGGGAAATAAATGTATCCTTACCATGCTTATCATTTCAGACAGGTCTCTTTTGCTAATTTTCACTGAACAGGGCCATTCTTGTCTTCTGGAAAGCAAGATATTTATAATGTAAATAGTTGTACGGATTTATTTTTTTCCTTCCTCTGTAACTAATATGTAATAATCCAACATGCTATTTCTGTTACAAGTTTTACAATAAGGCTGCTGTTTGCCTAAATATGGTTGACCTCTGACCTTCTCCTGAGTCGGTCAGGGGCTGATAAAGGAGGGTGCTGGGAGTTTCAGTGTACATATAGAATCATGTATATTTAGTAAATTGGGTAAGTGGGACTTATGGCCAGTATACATTAAACCACAACAGTAACAAAGCTCCAGATCTTAACTAGCAAAAACAACTGTTCACCTTGCCATGTCCATCCTGTAATAAGATCTAAGTTGCACCTGCCTGTAGTTCTGCATGATCAGACTTCAAAGTATAACTAACAAGATCTGTAATGTATCAGTGTTGATAAACGTAGATGTAAACAAGAAAAAAAAAAAGAAAAAGGAAAAAAAAAAAGGAAAAATAAAAGAAAAATTAAATAACTTGACCAACAAAAGAAAACCAACAACAGCAACAGCTCAGTATCAAGACTGGAAGATGAGACATGTCTGATTTTGTTGCACAGTTATAACTGAAAAGAACAACCGGTGTCAGTCAGCATAAATGGACTACAGTAAGACATTTGTTAAGGAACCAACATTATTTCCATACTGTTTTGTTCTTACCCTGTTTACTTGGAGCATCTGTTGTTCCCTGTGTATGGCACAGGGGAGAACAGGGCCTCAGTGATCAGTGTTTTATGGGTCAATGTCGCATTAATGATTTCCGATTTCTGTTTGTTTAGCAATTACTGAACGAGGATGGGACTCTCATGTTCTCCCATGTGTCAAAAGGAATCCTGTCAGAGCTTCCTCATGAGGATACTCTTCTCGCTGCTGTCTTGACTCCTGTCTGTTGAATGACTTTGCAGTGCTCCCAGGAAAGACCACAATGCATCAGAGACTGCAACCAAGGGTTCCATTGCAGGCACATTGTGCGTTGTACCTTCACAGGGGCTCAAAGTCACTCAGGGACAGGACTCAATTGAAAAATGGTATCTACTCTATGCATGACGCCTATATTACACCTTTATGACCTTATAGTGGTAAAGCTGATGATCTTTACAGATGTGGATTTGGACCATCTTTTTTTTTTTTGGAGGAAAACTGTCCTTATCCCACAAACCACTTGCTCCTATCCAGAGCAGCTAAATGGAAGTTAAAGAGGTGCAAGGGTCTTCTTGGGACCGTGCCCATGGGTGAATTTCATGCTGTTTGAATGTGATCTTGCCAAAAAGCCTGTATGTCTAGCAGGGGAGACTGTGACTGTCCTATAAGGAGTGTTTGTGTTGTTTACTTTAAAACAAGCTTTGCTAATTAAAATAGTGTATTCCGGAGTCTATTTGAATGGCATGAAGGGTATCAATGAAGAAGGTAGAAAGAATGCTCCTGCAGCGCTCCTGGCTTCTTGTTTCTTTTTCTTTAGCCCTTTCTAGGGGATACAGATAAAGCAGTAAACACATGGATGTTGCCAGGATTACTCAATTCAGTGCTGCTTTGGGTGGGCTTTAATTAAGATGCATCTACAGCACTGCAGAAATGTAAAGTATCTTAAGACAAATGAGACTCAGACATTTTGTCTTTGAGTAGCTTTGGAGTCTATTCCTCTGGCTGACTGCCTAAAAATATTGGAGGGGGTGGGGAAAATGTCATTCTGACATGAATGTTCAGAATGAAGAAAATCTGCCAAGTAAAACCTAGTCCCTCTCCCAGCTCTTCCCCCATTAAAAAATGTAAAAACCAAAATCAAGCCAACAACAACAAGCCCAGAAGAAAAACAAACAAAACCCAAATCTCTAAACCCCCATACCAATTGCAGAGTTATTATTTGGAAACTGATTTTTCACAGATTTGAACACACTTCACTCTAGATGAAAAAAAGAAGGAATAGGAGAGAGATGCTATCATTTGGGAAACACTGCTGATTTTTCAAATCTTGCACAAGATAGCTATGTCCATAACATTTCCAAGCAAGTCAAGCCATACTACACAGAGGACATTTTTATATTTGAATTTATCACATATAGAGATGAAAATTAAAATCCCAAACAGCTTTTTGCCAAAACAATTTGAAGGCAGGAGCTGCAGAAAAGGATGAATTAGAGCATCTTGTAAGAACAGTAAGGAAAGAAATTCTTATAGCTGCTGGTACTTGAATGTTGTTTCAAGCACAGTAGTACTCTTGTTTTGACTTGCTATTCTTCTCCCACTTCATATGTGCAGAGATTGGCCGAGCTACACCATCTAATAGAAACCTCTGATTTGCAGTGGCCGGGGAATTTTGGCTTTGTGATTCTTGCTGCAAAACGGGAGGGACCCATTTCATATAGGGACCAGCTTTTTTATTTTTACTGGGTACCTTTTGAAACAATTGCAGGGTCATCTTTTTTTGAGAGGTTTGCCCTTTTCAGGAGTCACAACTTTTATGGCCACATTTCAGCGATTTATACATCACAGATATGAAGCTGTAGTTGTGATTTATTCCCCGCGAGCCCGTGGGCTGGCCCGATGCCCCGCGTGCCGCGCTGAGGCCTGCGGCACATCGATGGAATCGCCTGTGTGGAAGAAGATCAAAGTGTTTCTGTAAATGCCTCCCTCCCTCTCTCTGCTTGAGGCGAACCATGGGGATGAAGGTCAGTGACCAGCCTGATGGATATTTGTCACTGTGCTGTGAGGCGCCTTTGGGTGGGCCAAGACCGGTGCACAGAGCCCTGACGGTAAGTGGGGCCCTGTGATCTGCGCCTGGCACTGCCGTCCCGGTTTGATGGCAGAGGTGCAGCTCTGCTTCTGCCATGGAACCCTCTGCTGAAGGCTGTTCAGTGTCTCATTGCTTCTATGTGCTTAGAAAGCAATGATTCTCCACCCACTGCTCCATGGCTGAGACTCCCTTCAAGTACTTACAGAGACTTCTGCTGCTTTTCAACATGCCCCTCTGTTAACAGCATAGCTCAGAGCCTGAGTAGCAAAACTACTCAGCCTCCAAGAAAACATAATCTCCTGTACAATGGAAGAAGCTAGGGAGAAAGGTTAGCTGATAAATTAATTCTAATTTCCTAATGTATTTGTCTTATTTTGAAATTGATTGCTGGGAAGAAATGGTGTTTGTCTCCTGATGCTTCCATATGATGTTCTGCCCCATGCCAGGAGCACTTATATACAAAATAGGAATTAGGGTCCTGGATAAAATAGCTCTCTTTCTGAATATGTCTATTTAATGGATAGACTGGAAATTTTGTAAAATAAGTCCCATTATGGGGAATGGTTGATTGTTGCTGTCTGGAAGATTTTAGCCGTACTTGCATCATAAGCCTGGTACTAATAATGGGGGCAGTTAACATTCCTCCAGGCTAAATTTAAAATGTGTGAAGTTATTCCTTATTCTACTCCACTCCACATCTAGAGTTGAAAATTCAGGGAAATTGTTTTTGATACTTACAAACCCATGAGGAAGAAATTACGAAGAAGTAGCTGATGCAAAAAAATACCTTAATTTCCAGAACAGTTAATGGCTTAAGGTGTAGACAAGGTAAAAAGCTGTACAAAGACCCCTTTCTGCTCTTAATGCCAACCAGGTAACGACATGTCTGATGTTACAAGATTAAGCTGATAGTAATTAACAAATTGATGACAGATCCTATAAAAATGTCCTTGAATCTTGATTTGCCATCAACAAATGTTCAGAAAGATTACCTCTGTAATTTTTTGCCTTGGAAGATACACTTATGTCTATGCTTTGATGGGTTTGTCCTCAGCATTCTCAAGACTATATCCCTGCTCTTGGAGTCTTATCTTTTCAGTTCAGTTGCACTGTCTTAGAAGGAAAAGGATATGTTTTAAGTGTACCATCAGAATGTTTAATCACAGCTAGTGAAAATGTTCATTTTTTTATTTTCTTCTTTTTTTTTTATATGAATAATTATCCAAAGTGCCCTAATAGTGAAAATCCTGAAGGTATCTCACCACAGGATGCTGTTAAATGTGCATACCCCACATCTGTTTTGGATGGGGAGGGAGCAGTTTGCCTTTCAGGGAAAGATTTGTGGATATGGGTGTTCAGGGGGAATGGAGACTTTTTCTTGATGTCAGCCTCAATTCAGACTTAGCAGGGTTTGAACATAGATAAATTCAGAGTATGGGCAAAAGCTCTCTTCAGTAAAATTGGAAATATTGTAGGGTCCAGCATGTCACTGAGTGGACTAAAGGATGATGCTCTGGTTTTAAAATCAAGAAGCATTATGAGAAATTGTCCAGAAATCACACTTAATGTTTGAATACCCCTGATTTCAAGAGTTACAAGCAGTCAGAATACTGTCCAAATTAGTTTTCAAAAGCCTGATGCCATGCAACAGATCAGAAAGTACACCTATATTCTCAAAGAAGGAATATTCTGAGGATTTTAGTGCATGGCTTTCTGGAATGCCAGTTAGTTGGAGGATTACTATCATTATCTACATAAAGGAAAACACTAATTTTTGGCAAAGTGCCAAGCTCCCATGCTTTTCATCAGAAAGGAGAAAAGTAACACTGCAACAATACCATGCTCCTGACTGCAGGTGGGTCAGTGGGACGATGCTGGTCAGGTTTCAGCACAGCTGTACTCATCAATTTCAGCTTTCTGACATTTTGTCACAACCATAAGAGAGGGTTAGTAGAAACAACAACTTATAGCATGCATGGCTAAAATAATTGCTCTGCCAACGTTGTCATATGATTTCTGAAATACATGAAGGCTGTTTTAATTTCCCTTCTTGGCCATAATTATGAGCATGAACAAACTGACAGGACCACCAAGTTGTCCATCACATCCAGTGCTGGATTTTTAAGCAGTTTTGCACACACACATGTGCTGCAAAAAAATTACTACCACTGTTGTGTGACACGAAATCCAGCAGGACTGTGACTGTGCATCAAGTTTGCACTGTGTTGCAACCAATTCACAGGAGCATCCAGCAACTGGGGAGGGGGAAAAAAATTTAAAAATCAGAATGTGCAGTGTTAATGAAGGAAGACAACCAGCTTGGTTGCCTCAGCTTCTGCTCTGTGTTAGATCAGATCCCTCATCTCAGGTTAATGTTGCACTCCTCTTGCTCCTTTGAATGTGGTATTGCAGAGCTATAGCAACAGAGCAGCCTTGGAATTTTTCTTCCCTCGGCTGGTGAGACACAGACACAGCTCCCTTCAGCGAGGAGGACGCACGGTACAGGTGAACAGTGACACCTAAAGGCATAAATGTGCTCAACGCTCCAGCAAGGGCAACTTCACCGAGCTCTTCAGCCTATAAATCATCTGTTTGTTGGATTTCTTCTCCAGACAGACAGACCCCGGACAGTTCATCGTGTACTTAATGGTTCAGATTTACAGGCAACACGTAATTCTACTTTTTCAGTGAGTTTTTGTTATTTTTCCTTCCTTTTCCAATAGTTTTTCTGTATGGTTGAGTGTAAAGGGTTCCCTCTAGCACAGGGGATAACAAGAAAGATGGTCAAGTGAGCAGAACTGAGTGGCAGAAGAGAGTGGTGCTAAACCAGTTGGGGGTGTGTGTAGATTTAGCCACCCTCAGTCTCTTCAAAACTGTTTAGAGTCCTGAAAATAAGAGGCCAAAAAGAATTCAGACAACTTCCTTTTATGCATTTTTAACTATCTGGTCTGTGACCAACTAGAAATTACATAGTGAAAATTTCTTCCAACAGAGCATGCAAAGCTACTTCCAAAGAGACAACTTATGGTAGGATATTCCTCTTCCCTATAGATAGCTCAGCCATCAGACAGCAGGACAGCGGGACAACACTACCATTTTGGGAAATTCCTTTGTGTTATTTTCAAATCTATTCTCTTATTTGTTTTCTTTTTTGTTTTTATGTCCTCTTTGACGCAAAGGCATTCTCTGGGCAATTTGTGCCAGTGCCTTATCACCCCCACAGTAAAGAATTTCTTCCCAATATCTAATCTAAACCTATTCTTTTTCAGTTAAAAGCCATTCCTCCTTATCCTATCACTGTAGTACCTTGCAAAAAGTCCCTCTCCAGCTCTTTTGTAGGCCTCATTAGGTGCTGGAAGGGGCTCTAAATTCTCCCCAGAGCCTTCTCTTCTCCAGGCTGAGCAACCCCAGCTCCCTCAGCCTGTCTCCATAGCAGGGGTCTCCAGCCCTCTGATCACCTTCACGGCCTCTCCTGGACTCAATCCAACATGCTCTGTGCTGAGGACTCCCAAGCTGGATGCAGCACTCCAGGTGGGGTCCCACCAGTACAACTAAACTACAGAGATCAACCTTATCCTAATACTAATTGATTGTTTATTATTCCTTACCTCTATAACAACTTCTTTAGCAGTGGAAACAGCCAATGACCACTAGTAATAGGCTAAACTTTCATTTAGATCTGTACAATTGGACCTTTTAATAAACCACACATCTTGCCAAGTGATACAACTTTTAATCTTCTGGTTTATGCTCTAGTGCATTTATTTGTTAGGGGCTACTCCCTCAGCTCAGGAAATGAGTTCTCTTAAAGATAATAGCATTCAGTAATTATCACATCTCTCATTTCACCATGTCAGAGAAGCTATTTGAAATGATGACCACATGCAAATTCCTGCTACATTGCCTGTAAGAAGTGTACTACAAGTTAAGAAAAAAAAATGTTACAGCAACAATATTGCAATTTTGCTGTGAGGAGCTAATGATTTGCACTAACTAGTGAAGTCCATGCAAGAAATTCATATTGTCATTGATTTGATGTTTGAGGTGGTCTAGAATTAATATGCAGGGAGCAGATACTTAACACAGTAAATGCACACAAGAGAACTCTCTTTTTTTCTTCACAGAAGAGCATTAAGAGGAATAACAGTCAGAGTAATAACCACATAGCCATTAACTGAAAAAGTACAATTAATTTGACAAGCTAAATGAAAAATATTTCCTTACCAAATTTTTTGTATAACAGAATCCAGCAAGGCCTGTCTCAGGCAGTGAGTTTCTGTCAGGTGTTTCTTTAAGCAGGAATTACCTCTTATCTGTGCTATGTGTGTGTGAGTTAGTTGTATCACAGTGCTTAGTATGTACAAAGGCAAGATAGAAAAGAAAATGACATTGTATGTAGGCAGCAGCTCATTACAAGTAGTGTGGTGTTTGGAGGAACTATCCCTGGAAACAATTTGGCACAATAGCTTTTTTTTTTTCCTTACAACACAACACTGAAATAAGGGTGTAGATTTGCCCCCAGGTGACTGCAATGCAGAGGATATTTTATGTTCTCTTTCTTCCACTCTTTTTAACTGCTGAGGAGCACAATTGTCTCAGTAGCACTAACAAACTAATCTACCACAGTGGCATTTTTTTTGCAATAACCAACCCAAATGAACTGATACACTCCTGAACTGATGAGCAGCTGGTTGAAACAGCTCTGACACTACAGGCAATTTGGCTGCTGATGGTTCAGCATTTTGAACTGATGAATAAATACCTGACAGCCACGCTGGTTTCGGTCATTGCTCTTGTAGGAAATACCAACTTTAATGAGCATAATGGAACAAAACAACACCTGCTAATGGGAAACAGTCTCCCTGTAGGCAAATGGTTGCTAATAACACCGAATCAGATCTTCACCTTCAGCCCAGGTCAGAAGCTGGTTAAATGCCACACATGGTTTTGGAGCTTTAGGCTTTTGTAACCATGTGTAAGATTGCCCCCAAAACACCTACACACAGAAAGGCACATCAGGGGAGGGAAAAATGGAGAGCTGGGAGCTGCTGACACGTTGTCTCACTGTGTCACAAGTGTGATAGTTTTGCACTGCAGAGAGGCAGGGGATTCCCCACCATTCGTCTCCATGCCAGGAGGAGTTCTCTGATTCTCTGTGGTGCTCTGAGAACAATTGCTGGTTTGGGGGTTGTGGCCTTTGATGCCAAGTAATTTGACTTGTAGGTTTTGTTTCAGTTGGCACATAATATTTTCTCTGAGGTTCAGTAGTGGGAACTGGAATGTTTATCGTCACACAGGCTAAGAATTAGTCCATGGTTTGCCTGTGGGAGGCCTCTTCTAATAAACTCACATGGTTCTGACCTACCCATTCAGAGAGTTTCAAAATTAAAAGACTAAGGCAGGCAGCTCTTAAGGCTGGGAAAGAAAATTACTATTCTTCAGCTGAGCAGGACTTAAAATAGCAATTAAAAGGGCTAATGTGACTGTGAAAAAGTATAGGAGGTGTATCCTATAAAGTACCCTTTAAAGTTTAACTCTTTCCTTCCATGTTCTTGACACACTAAAATCGTGTCTTGCCCTTTCAGAACAAAATGTTATAGGAGCAGCATTCACTAGTGAGATACATCACAGTCTCCTCCTCATCTCAGTCATGGATACCAAAGCAGAATAGGGCTAAAACCTCAGTGAGAAAGGGAAATTCAGGTACTTGCTGCAGTCATTTCTGCACGTCAGACCTCATGAGTACAGTCTCCTTCACTAACACCACTCACACAGGACCCCTTCTTCAAACAAAAACTCCTCCTTTATTGTCTAAAAGGAAATTTCTCTGAACAAGGTCAGAATCAAGGTCAAGCCTTATATAGAGATGAAGGCTGAGAAAGAAACTCCTTATCTGGTGAGACTTGAGTGTAATTATTTTCTGTAACTAAATAAATAGCAGTCCAAATGGTTTTGGCTCATTTTTCTTTTTTACTGATAGATTTTTTTTCTGCTGTGAGCTTATCCAGAGTAGTATGGTGCAAGAGCCTGACAGCTCCATCTTCTTCCTCGGCTCTCTGCAATCTAAACACCAACAGATTTTCAGAAAAGTATAATAATTTCAGGAAATTAGCTACATGTGTCTTCCATCCTGAACCAATTTTATTTTTTTTAGAAGGAAGAACAGAAAAGAGGCTTGAGATGTTAAAATTTCTCTGTATGAATAACTCTGTATGTGACTTAAAATAAAAGCAAATCTTTGAAATCATAGGGTGGACCTTCATGCACTTTCATCTCTCAAAACCTGATTATTAAGAGTATATTTATAATCAAATGAAGTGCAGCTAGATTTGACCACTGCCCTCTGGAAAACAGTGAAGCAAATAAAAAATACTTTCTCTTCCAATGTAGATATACTGGATATAGTCAATTTCTGCGCTAAAGGAATACTTTGGCTTGTGGTAGTAAACATTTGACACGATACCATATTTTCAGCCACTTCCTTTACAAGATAATTGAAGATTGAATAATATACTGAAGAAGTCAATTTACTGCCAGGGTTAACTCTGGTTTATTTTCAAATACTTTGATATTGAGGAATGGTATAAAAATGTTGCCTATACTTTCTCCAGTGCTTTGATTATAACTGGGTTTTTTTAACTACTGAAATCCATCTACAACCACAACTCATTTTGTCTTTCCTCCAGACATTCTTCATAAATAGTTTTTATACAAAGCTGTGACTTTATTCAATGAGAGATTTAAATAGAATGGAAATAGAAAGGTACTCTCAGTTAAAAAAAAAATGTTATTTTTATATTTTATCTTGGTCATTTGTTTTCTTGTAATTTTGGTTAGGATACTAGATATAAATGCCTATCATTTCCAACAGTTGGCTGAAGTTTCAACACCCCTAGGATATTAAACCAGGTTTTATTGAGGGAAATCTGAAACTCATTCTGTATTGGCATTTGATTATTACAAAATTATTGGTGCAAACAGCACAACTTTGAGGTTGTACATTTGCATAATGGCTCTGTTAAAAAAACATGCCGGTTTTCCCCTCTTCTCTTAGTCAGAAGTGCTGCAAATCAGAACAGATCATCTGTGAGTATTATCTTAAACAAGTTGCAAATTCAGTTTCTGACATTTGGAGCTAAACTTCCCAAGATGGCTACAACTCCACTTAAATCATGTGCAGGAAATCAATCACCTCCCTCTTCCCGACCAGTTTTTATCAGAAATAAGAGATTGTTGAAGGGGTTGCAAATAACAACACTAAGATGTACATTAAAGTACTTTTGTTATGCTGATAATGCAAATAAATTTTTTGTTATCCTGTACATAGTCTGAAATAAATTTGCCTGGACCTCCCCGCATTTAAAAATCTGTAAAGTCAGATATCAACTCATTATAAATTTTAAAAAGCTAGCTTGCATGCCTACAGAATGGAGAAACAGAGGTAAGGGATTTGTTATTAACTCATTTATGGATGCTAAAGCACGTAGGGCCTAGCAAGAGACTGCAGATAAATTTAACTACAATGAAAGTAAAAGAGAGTATAGAGGAAATACATCCATGAAAATATTTTTTATGAATAGTACCGGAATTTCAGTCACACCCATCTGTTTATTTAAACATCATTATAGGACCATGGGATTATTGCAGAAAGCTGCCTGTTCTGGAGTTGGAAGGAGACCAAGGTTTTGGTCACAGAATTCATGTTAATGGTGTGCTACCTGTGCCAAGAAAGTGCAGCTTCACTGCAAGCACTTGAATCAGATTATATAGAATATAAAACAGGCTTAACACCCAGTCATGCAGACAGCAAGATATTAGCCTGAAAGATTAAGTAGCATGCTAATTTCAAATGCATTTGTGGAACTACCTGCTTTTGTTCATTATTTGCTTTAAAAATGAAAAAGATGGACAGGGTGAAAAGGGAGCTGCTTTGTTACCTTCAGACCAGAGCAGATGCACATCAGATGCTGCAGTCCTTTGTGTTAAGAAACACATTACAGTCTGCAGCATTCCCAAGACAAAATGAACATAATCAGCCAAGTTTCAGATTTCTTTTTTTGAATATTTATCTACTTAATGCATCTGTGGAAGAGACAGTTTTATAGTAAAGCATGTTTCTGAGGCAGAAAATAGTATCTGTAGCGTTAAGCCAGTTACAACTGGGCAAGTACCTTAAGACACCTGCTTTTGGATGACTGTTTTGCTAGCATTCCATAATAGAAAGCTTTCCAGCAGTGTCATAAAAAATATCCTCTGAGCCCTTTCTTGGGTAATAATTACACAACCACTGGTAACAAGGACGTCAGTCTGAGTTTTAGCAGACATAGTTAATCAGTGCAGCTCCATTGCCTTCAGTCTATTTGTGGCAGTATCAGTAAATTAACTTATTTGCAATATCTCATTTCAGAGAAAATCCACATTGAATTCCACCTTCTAAAACAGAACAATTTTTTATTATGTTTCCTATGCTTCATACCATATTTGAACATCAGAAGTATTAGATATAAAGACAAATGACACTGGCATTGGAGTAGATTAATGCACTTCAAACCAAAAAAAAACCCAAACAAACAAACCTGCTTTAAAATTATATTTTCTCTGTATAAAATAAAGTGGATGCTGCTCTGGTTTTGAAAGCAACTCCCAGCCCAGGAAGGATAGAAAAGAGATGGAAAATGATGAATGGATGGAAATGAGTGGATGGAAATATACAGAATGTTTCAAGTCAAAAGATGAAACAAGTCTGTGGAGAATTACAAACCTATGAGCAGCAAGCATTACTTGGGCAAAGAAATGGCTAAAAAGGCAACCAAGAGTGAAGTCATCTCATCTGCACTCCTGGAGAAAAGGCGTGGACAAGCCACAGAACTCTAAGCTCCCTGGATCTGGAAATGTTTAGGTTCCAGGAGCAGATCACATGGGCATTGCATGTGGGGCACAACTAGGAGTCCTTTATCTCCAGTGAAGTCTCCTGCACTGGAGATATCGATTTACACCAGGGAAGGAGGCTGAGGTTCAGGCATGTAACAGGAAACCCCTGCTGTAGGTTGGAGTGAGTTGAGAGAAAGTTAATGTGTACAACTCAAATGACTGCTGATTTCCTGTGGCTCATGTATTTAGTGTTTAACTTCCCCATACAGGTTGCTTTGTTTCTTAATTTTTGCTTGAGAAAGAGAAAGGATAACTCTTAACCAGAAAAGATTTGAGAATTTAAAAATACTTGCCCATGGAGTGGTATTTTGAAAGTGATTCTTTTTTTGCCTTTTCCAAACTATCAGAGCATCATAGACTGCTCTGGTCCTCCTTGGTTTTCTTCTGGTAAGTACCTCTCTTCTCAGTAACATTTTATGGATAGTGATACTCAAAGGGTGTCACTATGGCCCAACAAACAAGAAAATCTTGTTTTTTCTTACTTGCCATCTACATGTACTTTCACCTCACAAATTTGAGTTGCCTGCTCATGGAAGAGCAACCACTGCATTTGGATTGGGTTTGCAGTCACTCGGTCTGCTGGAATAATGTCAAGGACTGAATAATCAAAGTACACAGGCTCATGTTTATTTACACAGCTGATCAGACCACTTAAAAAATAATTTCACAGTTTACATGCAGAGAAGTCTTAAATCAGAGGGCAGACTTGTCTGGCTAAACACTTCAGAAACTCTTAAGCTAATGTAGCTCCAGTTCGCAGCCTTGTTCCACTACCCAGGTAAATTTGTTGAATATTGTGACACTGACCAGCCTACTATCAAAAAGAAGACCTTTGTTTCATATTAAAATTCAGTAATGTCATGTCAGTTTCTCTTTAGAATAAAGAAAAATGACAATACTGGAACCTGTCAGGCTTTCGTAGAGAAAGTACATTGCTCATATTGGAATAAGACAGCCATACCAGTAAGGAGTGTAAATCTTAACGACTATTTTCAAAAATACTAATACTTTTCTCTAGGAACAGAAAATTTTTGCAGATTTTCAGCAATCTTCAGAGAAAATAATTTTCAATAAGTTACACTTCCACTCCCACTATTATACAGCTTAAAAAATAATGGTTTTTTCCTCTGGTGATTTCATACTTAATGTATTCCCACAGTTATCTAGCAATGATAATTTCAGTAAGATTAAAATAAGAAATGAAAAATATATTTATTCATATTTTGTTTCCTGAATGTGCAGAACATATGGCTAAGTTTGCTTGTTTAAATCTCTGCCTGATAAGCCTTAGAGACAATGGGTCTATATAAAAGTTGTAAAGGAAACAATTGATGGCAGAGAGTTTCCTGTAATAGAAGAGAGACCTCTCCCCAGTCACATTCAGCTTAGGGTTTGAGTCAATACTACAGGTTAACCCTCCTATCTTAAGCTTCCTTTTAAACAAACTCATACAAACCAAGTAAATTAGAGATGGATTTGTCCACACTGAATTTGGGTGCATTCCCCTGAATTTTTTATTTTTTTTTTTTTTTCTCTTAGTCTGCTGTTCTTGAAGTTGTCTGGGTACATTTCTATTTTTCTGGACTTTTGGTATGTGAGGGTCAGAAAAAGTGCTGTGTACAAGCATATGCCTGTATTTTTCTCGGTAAATAATGGCAGTTTCCCAATTCTGACCTCAGGTAGACTGACTATGGTATGTATCACAGGGGACTAAGTGTTATTTGTAGTTATTCAATAGTACAATCCAAGTAATAAAAGCACTCTGTTAATGACAACTCCCTTTTTTTTCCCCTCAATCTTAAATTGGTAATGTGGTTATGATTTGCTGTCATGGCATGCTGCATGATATCCCTTCAACCTGTTTTGCATTCATGGTAAGTGTGCCTTCCCTAGAGCACTATTATTTTCTCTTTCCATGCAGTGGGATAAATTCATTGGGATGTGGACAATACAGTCAAATCCTAGACCAAGAAACAGAAAAAAAAGAAATCCATGTTTCTCGCTTAAATGGAAATTAAACACTTTTAAAAGCTTCTTTTATTTTAGAGTTAGATGATTCTTCAGTGGTGATAAAAGGCAGAGAATGTCTCACGGGTGGCTGTGTTTTCTCGTCACTCAAATAGCGTGTCACAGATTGTCCTGTCCTGACACAGAGCAAGCACTGGAATTCACAGCCTTTCCTCTTGCCAACTGTACTCTTTCTGTTCCTGTTCACTGATGGCATGGAGTCCTGGGGCTAACTTTGACAAAAAGGTGTTGGAAGTGCTTGTGGATTTAATGATGCTACAGAGAGACAGGTACCACACGCTGTTGCTTCGGTTCACCCTGCATTTCTCCTGTTAATGGATTCAGCCAAAGTTGTGTGGATCTGATCAGGCCTGATTGTAATTGACATAATAAGATGCATTCCCTGAGTGTAAAGTAGCTGGACTGTAATTAGTCATGTGATAGGTAAGGATATGGGGTACATTTTGTGCTTGGGTTCTTAAGCTGCCAAGCAGAAAGAATGAGATACAGTTTCTTTGGTTTTTAGGTGGCTCGTGTACATTAGGTAGTGTCGAGCCAAGGAGTGGCAATCTCGGAACAGCGGAAGTTAATCAAAAGATCACAACATTCTTATGCTCTGACTGCATTTGTACACACTAAATTTGCTTGCAAATGTAGCCTGAAATGCTCCTTGTGTGCAATGCCCTGTAATTTTTAAACTTGCTGAGTAAAGATTTTATTTAAAAGGATAAACTAGTGGTTCCACCATAGGGAAGTATTTTACAAAGAAGCCCTTTGAAATTTAAATAAGACAGTCTTCTACCAAACAATCTGCACAGTTGCAGGGAGGAAAGGGCATATTTTAAATTACAAAAACCAAAACACAAGGACTCACTATGGAAGGTAGTAAAGTGAAAATAGATTATTAACTACTGCTATATGTAGCCAGAGGAAAACCTTCCAGAAGAGCAAGAGACTGATTCTTTCTGACTATTAGTTCTTCAGGAGGATAAGGGTGGGACTGGGAGTAAAAACTTTACACTAAATCAGTACTTTGCACCAAGTTTCCTGCATAACCCTGAATATATCAAGCCATGCCTCAGCTTTTCCTTCTTTGAAATGTGGATAATTTTACCCTTCCATGTGTTGTGAGATTTAGCAAATCCCATATAGCCACCTGCTTTGAAAGCCTCAAGAGGCAGGAGTTACAGATGCCAAAATATTATCAGGCACACATAAAAATATATAATTAGGATTATAAAGGTAGATTTGAAAATTAAGCTATTCATTAACACTTCACCCCAATTGTCAAGTGTTTCCTTCACAGGGATTAAACGATGACCTGTCTCTGAGAAGTAAGAAACTTTTCCAAGGGTGTGTTTCTCTTACAAATTATTTCCTGTCTCTGCTTGTTCTAAAAGTAATTTATGGCCAGGGGATACTAAAGAAATTTCTCTTTGGGGCTAATAACACTTAGAAAATCTGTTTATGTTTCAAGTTGTGGAAATACATAGTACAAAAGCAGCAGGAGGAAGACTGTCCGTCACAGTGATACACCTGCTTTACACTTCAAAAATACTTTCCAGTTAACAAAGCAGTAAAATATTACTAAGAGAAGCATTTAGAACACAACTAAATGGAAGTTGAAAATAATTGTCCAAGAAGTATTATATATAAATATATTCATTTTAAATCACCAAATTGTGAAATTTTCACAAGATATTCACATGCCATTCTCACAGAAGTCAGCTAGAATGGCTGGCCTATGTAATACTGGAGATAAAATTTGCCAGGATGAAGGGATTCCCTCACTCTGTGGGAGGAGTTCTCTTCTTCAAAAGTAAGTATCTCTTTCTTTTTAAATGGCATTTGATTTAAAATCCATGAGAGCAAAACTAATTGATAATGAATTGCAAAAAATTGTAAAATTACCATGAAAGCCTGGTGTTAATAAGCAATTAAGAAAGCAAAGTAAAATCTTAAACAAATGCAAAAGCACATACTTACTATTGCTTATTATTCCAATAAAATTAAAGCAATCCACTTCAGTGGGTGCAACTGTTTGAAAAGGTCATCTTCTAGGGCAGAACTCAGTCCCTTCAGTATGACAAAATAGCTTTTTACCTAGTCAAACTAAACATCAGATATCCCAGCACACAGCTTTTAAAAGCACAGTTTTGTACAATAACATTAAACAAGTGTATTAAAATAATCCTTATTACTACATAAGACTCAAGACAGCTTTTTGGTCAAATTAGTTCACAGATTTTTTATGACAAATGTGAATAGAAATGTAAATTACAAGGGTTTATAGAGTAAGTATGTGTCACAGTAATTGTCACCTACAGTCAGATTATGGTCACTGTAACTTCAATGTAAAACTGGACTAATTCCACAAATTTCAATGTCATTACTCTGGAATAATTCCGGTGGAACTCTTGTGGAGAATGATACCCTTAAGTGATTTACAGACAGGCAGAAGAGATTTTTACGAGTATGAAAATAGATTCAAGCACTGTTGCAGTGAGTACAATAGTTCTATGTCGTTAGACATATTTTCTTATTTTTGTTTTCTTCTAGTTTTTTGATAGCTCCTTTAGTAGTTTATACAGGGATTTTACTTCTTAAATTCTATGTTTCTGTTGTTATGTTCTCCTGGAGTCTATCTTCAAACTTTTTTTTTGCTGGTTTTCCAAAGCATTTAGTGACTCAACAAACATGTTTGCATCAGTGTATCTTATTATTATCTCTTTGTCTATAGATATTTTAGCATTTAGTGAAATATTTCACCTGTAATGTCAGACATTTATTTGTGTACCTTTGGCTGCTGCTAGGAAATGCAAGGACCCTGGTATTGCCTCTGTAAAGATGGCACTGGGAATATAAAAAAAGCACAAAGGAAATATTTAGCACAATTTTCAGGACCCAAAAGTTTGTTCCACTGTTGCTATAACCAGTGTCCCTGAGTGAATGCTATCCACAACAGAAAGTGAGAAGAAAGTCTTACAGATAACAACAATCAGTGTTTTAAAAGTTAGGAAAAAGTAGGTTGGATTATGTTAATTTGGATTGCTAACTTTTACTGGGTTTACTACCTTTTAATGGAAAACACTGCAATTATTACATTCAGTTCCCATCCCTTCCAGTTAGGTTTCAGATCACCTATCTCAATAGGCACATATTTGCTAGTCAAAAATAGCAAAATCATGCAATCTTTCAAGATTAATATGAACAACTTAGTTTCCAGTCACTTCTATCACCTTAGCAAAGTGGGATTTGACTAAGCAGAAATTATCCAAGTGAGGAGCCTGAGGAATTTCAACAGCTTGGGAAGGGTAATAAGCCAGTGCACACGTTGTAAATGCTGCAACCATGTATTGGGTTATTTGCCTGCCGACATCCACCTACTGAAACTGCCATCGCGCAACTTTGGTTGCTTGAAACCAAAACCAAAAATAGCAGATGACCCCTAAATCACAGAATCACCACTAGATAAGCAGCATTTCTAGTTGACCTGAAGAAGATCATGGCCAAATGTACAGCTGTCATTTGTACAAGTCAGCTCCTTCTCTGTGTGAGGGAGCTGTGAAGCTCTCGGTGTGTTCAGCAGAAGTTGTGCTATCACTTGTACACAGGATGATGCTAAGTTGCACTGCAGCAAGAGGAATGAAATGACTGAAGACAAACACAATGCTTGTAGATGCTGGAGAGCTACAACAAAAGAATATTCAAAATCCTCAGTGCCTGGCCTTTACAATTTGGTCAGCAGAGAGTCATCAATTATAGAATTATAGAAATGATAGAAACACTACAATTTTAGAAAAAAAAATATCTTTTTTCTCTGTCCCCCTGGCAACTTGTCTAGACTTTGGTCTGTCCCTCCATACAATCTAGCTACTGTTGATGTGAGAGCCTTTTCTTCCAAGCAGGCTGCAGTCTGGGACAGCCTTTGTGTATTTCTCAGCCTTGGTGACCCTTCATCTCATTTCACATCTCAAATGAGAACAAGTCCTTTTCTCCTACTCTCCCTATACATTTTAATGTCTCTCTTCCGCTGCTCTGATTTAACTCTTCGCTCTAATATTCCTAAACAAAACCTTCATTAAGATAGACTCCAAAGTTAAATGCAGAAAGGACCAGTTTGAACAAGCAGTTTCTGTCTGGGCAAGATTGTTCTCTACTGTATATTTACTACTATTTCAACCAGTCTGGTTTTAGGTATCTAGAGTTAATTATCTCCTGTAAATTAGATTTTCTTAAAGATTATTCTCAAGAGCTGTAAGTCTTGATGTAAGAACTATTTTCCTTGTAAACTTCCTTTTTTTTTACTTTATTTTTTTTTTTTTTTTACATGGTACCAGTAGTCCCAAATATATCTCAGGCCTCTTTTTTTTTGCAATTGTACTGATATAGGGTCAACAAGAGCACTACAGACTTCATTGACATTAGCCTACAAATGGATTTCACTGCAGATGGGGATTGAAAATACTTCCTCCCACTGGCGCTGAGCCTCATCAAATGTTTGTAGGCAGTGTTTTCCCTATCCCTTGATTGTCATTTAGCCAAAGAACATAAAACGGCCAGTAGTTCTAAAGGGATCTGTGAATCAAGCTGCCAAAGTTCAGATACCACTTGTTCTGCACTTATTGAAAGAAAGGTCCCCACTTGTGCACCAAAACTGGGAAACACCCAAAATTAATTGCCACTTTTGAAAATCCCAGACAGTCACCATACTGTCTTAATATTTCCCAGAGATTTAATCTTTGTGGTAGCTGTTTTCCTTTGCTGCTTCTTTCTGAGACATTCATGTAATTTTCATAGGATCTTTTATATAATATAAGGACAACACCTAACACAGACAAACAGAAAGTGCTTTGTGGGCCAAGTGTGTGAATTACTATAAAATGCATCTATGTTGGGTTTTTTTCTTTTTTTTTTAATGGTTTTCCTTAGTCACAAAGTGTGAATTGTCAGACTTAGTCTTCCTCTAAACTGCAGAAGGACACACAATTTTTGGTTTTCAATTGCCCACACTCTTGAGCTTAAGGGATAGTTCTGTCCAGTTTATGTACAGGTTTTGTCCTAATACACAGTCAAGGTGTGGCCAGACATGCATCCCAAACTAGGAACTTGGATCTTGAATCTTCCGTTTTAGGCATAGATAGAGACTGAACCTTTTATTAAGGAAGTTTCAACATGAACAGTAGAACAGTAGATAATATAAATTGGCTTCTTTTTTTTTTTCCCTACAAAAAAAAGTTGCCCTACATTAAACATAAGCTATAAGTAAATGATGCAAGATTTTGATGGTGGAGTAATTGGAGAACCTTTATTTGCCAGACAATCTCTTTAAAGGAAAATTTAATGTTTGCAGCTCTGGTTATCATGGAAACTTTCTCTGAACAGATTTTTCCTTAAAAAGTCACACTCAGGAATCTCTTTACTGCTGGAACGTCAATCTTTGCAGTAAATGTGTTGTGTTCACAACAAATCCAGAAGCACTACACTGACAAAAGCCATTCCATTTTACCACAGTGGAGGCACTCCAAGGCATCAGTCTTTGTGCACAACATGCTATGTCTTTCTTTTAGTCAGTGATGTAAGAAGTTTCTAAACTTATGGCAATGTTTTCCATGCATTTGCATCCCTGTAAAATGCACAGTAGGTGAAGATGGTAATTATATTTTTCATTGATCCTAAGCTCCAAGTTTCCTTGTTGAAGATGTTTAATTAAAAATATAATCAAATAGTCTAATGAGGTAATTGTTAAGGCATTCACATGCATTTACGAGACCAAGGAAAATGCTGCCCCAAACAGAGGCTCATTAGGAGAATGAAGAACAAGGAACTAAATCTTCTTTTGAGGAAAGTCAATTACAATCAAATTTACAGTCCTTTAAGAGAGGTGACTCTCTTGGGAGGAGACTTCTATATTCAGAGGCATATTCAGGTACAATATTGCCTGGTTATGTAGGTTGGGTTTTAACACATCCTCAAGTCCCACTTCACTCATTCTGTTTCCTTGAATTAATAATGTACCTTTGCAAAAAATTGTATTCCTACAAATAATTCTTTCTGTGGCCTATCTTCAAATAGAGTGAAGAAAGAATATATAGTGGCATGGGTTAGGGCCACTATGAAGTGATCTAAAGTGTGGAAGCAGAGTTTTAGGATAAAATCTATTACATATCATTAGCACCTATAAAAAGTTCTCTTTCAGTGAGACAGTAACCTGTAGAAAGAGGAGGTGCCATCAAATGTATGAAACATGCAGGGACCAAAATGAACTCCTTTTGAAAATGTGGATAGTAATATAGTCAGTTCACCTTAAAATGTAAGTAGATAGTTATCAACTCAAAGAACTTGTATTACAAGAAAATTATATTTAAATTACATAACTAACAACCTCTCAGATTACTGTAACCTCTTACTATGTAAATTAGTTTTACTACTCATCTTTATTTTTGTTATGACTTACACAAAGTCCCTGACATTATTAGTTACGGCAGACTGACTTTTTTTCTGAGTCCTTAATACTTTAGTTTATACAAAGCAATTGGTATTTGGTATTTCACTAGGAAACAGTTACAGTCAATTATTTTTATTTACTCTAAAGCAACTGTATTCACAATTTTTAAATTTTTTTTCTTTTCAAACAGAAATTACTCTTCCAGACTATCATTCTGAAATTTCATTTTTGCACAGCATGAATTTGGGACCACACTTCTGGTGGCATTTTCCTTTGTGTGTAAAAGTGCCATTTTGTGACTATATTCTTCCACAGTCTGTCTCCACAAAGGAGGGATCTACTACAAAAACTCCAGAGGAACCCACCGGAGGCGCTTCAACCCCACTGTACAAGTGGGAAGTGGGTTCCCACAGTGGATTTCACACTGGAAGTGTAAAAAGAAGTCTTAATTTATTTTTTTTTTTTTAAAAAAAGGCAGAAAAGGGCAACTTTTCAGCTCATCAACTGGAGCTTTCCCTCATCAAGTTTGTCTAACAGCTATGAACAAACAGCTATGAACAATCGTGTCTGAAAGCTTTGCCATTAAGGCTTTTGTTCAAGTTTTCAGGCCAAGACTTCCAGCTGAAGAGCCAAGGTCTGTGAGCAGCCAGATCATCCCCGAGAAAAAGAAAATGGGAAAAAAAAAAAAAAAACCTAAAAAAAAACTAAAACCAAACAAAACCGAAGAAACGCCTTTGGGGCCAAGAACAGGGCTGAAGTTCGCCCCCAGGAGAGCCACTTCCAGAGTCAATCCCCAAGCTGTGGCGCTCCGGCCGGACCCTGAGGGCGGGAAGGGGCCGGGGCCGGGCGGGCGCGGAGGGAGCGGGCGGGGCCGGGCGTGTGTCAGCATCTTCCCCGCCGCCCCGGGGCCGGGAGGGAGAGACAGAGAGAGAGAGAGAGAGAGAGAGAAGAGAGGAGAGAGAGAGCGGGAGGGAGGGGACGAAGGCGCGGCGGTCGGGGGCGGTGGGCGGTGCGCGGCCGCCTCCCCGCGCTGCTGGCGGCCCTGAGGGGCAGCGACCGAGAGGAGCGGAGCGGGCAGCGGGAGCGCCGGGCCGGCGGGGCCGGGCGGCCGCGGTGCGTACCCGCAGGTACCGGGGCACAGGGGCGGCTGCGGGCGGCCGTGCACGGCGGCAGAGAGGGAGGGAATGCGGAGGGAAGGAGGGAGGGAGCTGCGGGGCGGGGAGCACCGCCGCTCCCGCCCTCTCCGTGCCGGGTCTGGCGGCCGGCGGGGAGGCGATGCTGCTCCGCGCTCCCAGCGCAGCCCTGCGCGGCCGCTCCGGGCGAAGCTCGGCGCTGCTTGGCTCTACCGCCGCCCTGCCAGCGCGGACAGTGGCTCCAGAGCGGCGGTAGGTACGCGGCTCCCGCTCCGAGCGGGGCAGCGATCCCGGCGGCGGCCTCCGCCGAGCGGGGCTTTCCGGGGGGATGGGGCTGTCCCGGAGGGATGGCCGCCGGTGGGCGTGTGAGCGCCTGGCTTCGCTTCTCGGATCGCGGCGGGGCCGGCGGCGGGCTGTGGGAGAGGTGAAGAAAGGCCGCACGCAGCGGCGGGGGATTTCGGTGCTCCCACCGGGACTTGCAGCCCGCTCCCGTGGGGTCGGGCCGGGCGCTCGGCAGCAGCGGGACACGCTCTGCCGGCCGAGAAGGGCCTGGGTTTGCCTGCGCCAGCCAAACAAAGCAGCCCCCGCAGCCCTCGGACTTGTTAACAGAGAGGAAACTTTTTCCTCATTAACGTTTTTTGGAGGAGCAGAAATGAAGGATAAATCTGTTGGCCGGTGATGAGAAATAGCGTAGGTTTCATTGGCTTTTTATCTCCTAGCAATCGACACCTCCGCAGACCGCAGGATAATCTCTCTCATATTCTAGATTGTGTCATTCTCTTTAAATTGCATGTTTAAAACAACAAAGGCAGTGACTTCATAGGGAACCGCCAGGAGCTGTTCTGTACCCCTCCTGTTTACTGGGGAAACATTTGGGAACCGGTTTGGTTTTGTAGGTAGGATCAGAAGTAAATGTAGGACATGGAAACTGTAAGGTTGGTTGCAGGTAATCTGTGTCTAGCCATCTTATTAAGGTGTGAGTTTTGGAGAAGGGAATATGAAAGTCTTTGCATGTGGAACTAGCTGGGGCAGTAACCGTGATCAGTTCCTGAAACCTTTTCAGGGAAGAGGTGTTTTGTGAAACTGTGCAGCGAAACTGGGTCAGAATATACAGACATTTTCCTGAGGGTTGAACCTCATGTGAGAAAGCTGTCATTGAATATATATATATTTTTTCTGAGGTGTCATGACTCCCAGGTCATTCGTTTGGGCTCAGGTTGGTGAAATGATGACATTCAGCACCCATTCCAGAGCAGCACTGCTGTCGGTGTTCACATTAAGCATCAGACATCTGTCTGGACTTGGCCCATTCAAGTCTGTCATTGGATGGCCAGAAATAGGTTCTAAAGACATTTCTGCAAGAGTTAACATCAGCCACGGTAGAGATACAAACGAGAAAACAAACTATTTGGGTCTTGTGCAAGAAATACTGATGAGGAAAGATCTAGTCAGGGGATCTTCTGGTAGTGCAGTTACAACAGAAATTGCTACCACTCCTAGTGCTATCCATCGAACATATCTGTTCAGCTTTCAAATGCAGCAGATGTGTTTCACTTGGAGAGTCTTTTTTTTTATCTGCCAACAAGTATGTCTTTCCATGAGCAGTTCTAGAATTTAAGCGGTAATTTAAGGAAAAAAGAGAATAACAGCGAGAGAAAAATACACAGTTTAACTTTTAAAGATACTTTATTACTCATTTTTAACCTAACAACCTTGTTCAGTGAGTGGAAAGGCGCATAATGTATTCCTGAATGGGACTTTTTATTTTTTTTTCTTTTGCTGTGCATGATAGAAAAATGAGCCTTATTTAGATTAGAGGTTTTATATTGATTTTTTTCCTAATCAGAGTGTGGTTTTGTTTTTCTTTAAGTTTGGGTGCAGTAAAATGAAACACTTTTGAATATACTGGATATGAAATGAGACAGGCTGTATCACAGGATGTTGTTCTAACAGTTCAATTTAAAAAAAAACAACAAAACAACTCTTGATTCCAAGACACTTGTTGAGTGGAATTGAAGGCTGTGAGAACCACAGGCTCAAGGACATTTGAGTGGATGGAAGAGCAAGGAAGTATCTGTGTGAAAATGTTGGACAGAATGTTAAAGCATAAGTGAGTACACTGAGTGTATTTTCACCAGGTTAACAGAGCCTGGTGAAAGGATGTGACCCAGTAGTCTATTTACAGCTTCACAGGCCTTTGAAAGTAAAAATGGACCGTGTGGATGAGTGGTAAATAACCACTGTGACTGGTCATCGTGAGCCTGTGATAACTTGTGCATAGCAATGTAAATTGTGCGTACCATTGTCATTTTCAATGCCTTGAAGGGAAGTAGTGAAGAAGCCTAGGAAAGGGAGGAGATTGCATTCCTGGGAAGCTGCCAGGGCACAAATGTTACCTGTTCTGGTGGCAGGAAATTGTAGTGTCTTTTCTTTTCTTTATTTTTTTATTTTTTTTTTCCCTTTATGGTGGGATTTTTTCAGCCTCATGACTCATACAGACTATCACAGAGAGGGTCTGAAAGCAAAAATGCAGTCATTTTGCTGTTCACTTTCTAAAGAGCACAGCAGGGCAAATATTTTTATTTTTACGTGTGGAACAGAAATTATTTGGCACCTAGCTATTTTTCTCCCAACCAAATGCAGGTATGAACAATAATAATTAGTGGTTGTATGGTACAATAAATCTTCAAAGTACCTTCAAATCTTAATCAGCAAACCTTAATAGCATGCTGTTCCTGTAAGGGAGGTAAGTAATTAGATAAAATGAGACTGGGCAGACTCTTAAATGGAGTTTATTGTTGAAGTGCCTGTCAGTTTCACAAAGTTCTTCTTTATCACTGAGGTCTCTGAATGCTGCTGCTCTTAAATAGCTTCAAATATTTATATGTTGAAATACACGACATTATGGCCCAGAGGGCCTTGTTAATATTGACATTCTCTTGTTCAAAGTTCTTCACAGTGAAGGAGACCTTGCACTCAAAAGCCTCTGTAGTGGTTGCTCCAGAGTACCTGTGAAGACTTATTAACCTGAACAAGAGTAAGGTCAGCTTTTTAAGGGGAACAATTTTCTTCAGAAGAGCTTTTTACTTGCGTCACAAACTAGAACCTTTAGTCCACTGATGATAAAACTCAAAGTGATTTTGCCAGATCAGTAGATTGTTAAGCTTAAGAACATAAAGTATTGCTGCATTTTTGGAAGAAGTGTTGGTTATCAGCTCAACAGTCTGTCACTTTTTTTCCTCTGCTTACAGAAAAAATTGGCTGGAATTTTACTGTTTCAAAGTGAGCTAGTCAGTGAGATGGAAAGATTGAAAAGCAAGTCTTGATGTAGGGTGTCATGGTGCAAAAAAATATTTGTAAGCAGTTGCCCCAAGCTGTCGCTTACCATGGGACACGCGTGGATGGAAAGCTGTGAATACCAGGGTAAGTTAATGTTGTGTGTCGCCAGTTAACTATTAATGAAATCTGTGCATCTGTAAAGAAGGGTGGAACTTCTGAAAGAAATGTTTCCCAGCCCCACCTCCTCCTGAAGTACAGAGAAGGAAGCTGGCATTTACAGATGGGAAGGGCACAAGACGACTCTTTGGTGCCGTTTTTATTTCATCTGGGCTTCTCTTTCTCCTCTGCCACTTGAATACCTGGTGAGGAACCAGACATATTCTTTGTGCATCATTATCTGTTAAAATGCTTTCATAAAAGGCAATTTATGGAGTAGGTTGCCTTGGGACAATGATATGCCCTGTGAATTTGAAATCCAATTGGTTGGGATAGAGATCTGCTCCAGTTGTGACACTCTGTAGGAAGAATAACAGACGTGGGAAGGCTTTGTTCTTAGGGTTTCATCTGTCCTTTATCTTTAATGTGTAAATTCAATATGCCACAGAAATGTCTGCAAGTAATATGTCAAGAATTAAAGGAGACCTTTATTTTTGATTGCTGGTATTTATAGGGAATACTGTAGTTTTGCAGGATGTTGAGTATTATTAAGGTCTTACAGGTGGTAGGGTAATTAATGTCAGGTTTAGGACTAGGTGCTGTGTTAGCTCCTGGTTCCTGCTTCAAACAATTGGTCATTAAATTAGGTGAGATGAGGTACTTGGAAAAGAGAGGAAAGCTTCATCTCCTGTTTTGAGGCTAAAATTAAAGCTCAGGGAGAGGAACTGACTGACCTAAAAATGATGAAAATTTAAGTGCTCAAGTTGGGAACTGAACACAAACCGCTTTGTGAACTAATCTGATGCTGTCAAAAACATCATGTTTTTTTAGTAGACTTTGAGACTGTTAATTTCTGTATGCTTCTGCCTTGTCAGAGGAAGGACATGGTTTTCTGGGGTTTCATGGTTTCTTTATTCAGCTCTGGCTAAATTTTTTTGTGTGTGTGTTTCTTGGAGGTTGTCTTCCTAAAGAGCATTTGTCTGCATCTGTGGGAGGAAATATGGGCGGGAACATTCTATAGAGCTGGCTGAAATTTTTGAAAGTGAATCTGAAAATGGCTTTTATGTGGTGTTGACATCTTCTCTGAGTATTTGTGTGATGTGTGAGTACTTGGCTTTAGGCATGTGCATAGAGATACATTGGAAATGGTGGATCTGAAGTCTGGTTTATTTAGAAAAGTAGAAAAGAGCTGGAAGTTTTTATGGGGGACTTTTCTTGAGCAGCCCTGTTGCAGGTGACATATATTTGTGCTGTAAGCTTGAAACTGATGCTGAGCTTCTTAGGAAATACTCTTTTCTCAAGCTAAAGAACTTAAAAGAGGCCTTTTCCTATCAGACTTTTCCTTGAAAGCCAGTTTAGTTTACTTCTTTAGGGAGAAGGCAGTTAGAGCATACAAATTTGCAATTTTTTGGTGTGCTTTTCATCATAATAAAAGCTGGATAAATCAGTGGAAATACACAGGTTCTTGTGTGTTTCATACCCAGTTTCACAACCGCTGTTAAAGCTCTTTTTGGCTACATCTGTATGTGTATATAGATGCAACTGATGTTCTCTAGCAGGCAGATGACAGTAATCTTACAGGCACACTCCAGGATACCATTGTGTGTTGGAATCTTAGCACCATACTGTGTGCTGTATGAAACTGACAATAAATAGCAGCTCATTGCAGTAGCACAGTTTTGCCAATGTTGTTGAAATTGCTATAATTTTTGTTCACTTAAGCGCTGTTTCAGAATTGGCATTGAAAAGCATAAATATTTGCTAATGTAAATAATTTTTTTGTGGTAGAATTGCATGCTTGGAGATGGAAGCTTCTTGGAGTCTCGTGTCTATATCTTATAGTCTGTCTTTATTTTAATTCACATAACAGCCAGAATTCTGCTTATGTAGTGGGTAGGCCCTCAAAACCTGTTAGAGAAAGAACCCAAGGAACTGAGTGCATCTAAGTTATTGCTGAGTACAGACAGAACACGGTTTGTCTCATAATCTCTAGGGCAGTAGACACTCTCATTAGCAGCTCCTTGTTTGCACAGGGGAATTGGTTCCCAGAGATTAATTCTATGTTTCAGATGAGGATTTTTCCCTTTTTTAATATTAATTTCTTCAGCATCTCAATAACATGTGCATATTGCATTGTGGTTTTTTCCAGTTTTCAGATAACCATGAATGGCTACATGGAGAGCATAAAAACCCACCCTAATAAACCTGTGATGCACGTGGTTCCAGGGCTTTCTTAGGGTCACCAGGGAAAAGTAATGGGACTCATAAAACCACGTCTGTTTTACCCTGTAGAACATTGCTGTTGAAATATTAACTACAAAATTTGAAACTTGTAAGCAACCTTATTTGGTTTTGAATGCGTTCCATCTTTTTTGGTGGGACTGTTGACTTTTTTCTGCTAACCACTTCTATATATTGTTATTTTAAAAGATGAAATGGACTGAAGAGAGAGCTAAATTAAAGTCTGAAACTTCAGCTGTTAGAAATAGTTGTGCTTCCTGGCAAAGTCATGCCTGGTTTAAATGATGATAGATTTGGACTTAGATATTGCCTTAAGCAATAGAGGCGTAAAAAAATGAAGCACGTAGATATTTAACCATGTCATACATAAACAGCCTAACTTTTCTACCTAGTTTCCTCATCAGGGTATCAGTGCTCTAAAATATCTTGCTGATTTTCCTTCTCTTACCACAAGTCATCAAGGCACCAGCATTATGTTATTACTGATTTTACCCATTTCTCTTGTCACAGAATTTAGTGTTTCAACAGAGAAAAATTAGAGAAGGGAAGTGGAGCAGAAGTTTTGCCTTTTAGTACATTTACTGTAAAATCAGTAGGTGGAAAATCCCCTCCTAGTGCTTAGGATTATGACCAGTGGAATAATAGTTCTCTTTTCACAAGTCAGTGCAAAAGCTGTATTTGCCTTCAATGAATTAACTTGAGAGTTTAAATCCCAGGCAAGCAAATGGCTGGTAGGATGGTCCAAGTGCTGCTTTTATGCTTTGCTTTTTAATGTCAGTGAGGAACAACACACATATTGCTTCGAGAGACAGCTCCTGTAGTATGTGTCACTGACTGGACAATTGTGTGGTTAGGTTTATGTGGAGCTATCCTTCCAGCAGCCTAATTAAAGACTGTGTGTAACTTCCTTAAATGGGATGCTTCAACAGGTGATAAGTACTGGTTTCTCCTTCAGAAGATTTGTTAGGTATTTCTTTCAAGTGCCTTAGTGAGTTTTAACTATTTTTCAGTGATTGAGGAGGTGCATTTTCTGTTTGTTCTTCTGAAGCCAGTTTGCTTTCAACTTCTGTAAGTCTTGAACACTTAGGAAATGAGTACTGCCTGTATGCATGTATTATGCAGAGATTTATTTGTTAATAAGCTCCCTGTGCACTTTTGGGTAAAGGATTTATCTTGGGTAGGTTTCTTGGAGGAATGAGATTTGGTCCAGCCTTCACAGACTCTGTTTTAGAGTTTTCATGTATCTTCAATCATCTTTTCTGTTCTTAGACCAGTGCCTTGCACCTAAAGGGCTTTCCTCTTAACCATTAGAGACAGAGCTTCAGAAACACTTGCACAAACATTCAGCTTATTAATCAGTGTTAGAAAACTCTACAGAATGTGGCAGCAAACAATAATTGCACATCTAATAAATACGCTGAAATATTAAAAAAAAAAAAAAAATGCTCCAGTCCAGGGAAAACTTAAATTTTTATTATATTTTTCCATAAAATTAACTTTGACATTTATGGTTGACATCGGAATTGATACACCCTGAAGAACGATGAGGCTTTCCCTACTAACTTCACTGGAAATTCGAGTGGGATGAAAGTGGAATGCAAATGCTATTGACATCCTTATTGATACATAACATTGCAGTAGACAATGCAGTATATGTCTGTACGTCCATAAATTAACAGTGCTCCATACAAGAATAGCATTTGTGGGCTGTCAAATGACTTGTATCTGAAAAAGGAAGATATTATTTTACAGGATAGCAAGAATACCTGTACAGCACCTGGAAAATTTTGACCTGGAAGGTCTAGCTTGTGAAAACTCTTAGAAAACAATTATTTTTTTGAGGAGCACACAGTCTGGAATAAAAGGAATGTGGGGTAAAGAATGGGGGGGGAGAAAGAAAGGGTTGGGTTTATTCAAGATGTGCTGGGACACCTTCAGCTTCCTCTAGTTCAGGTTTATGGGCTTTGCAAGACTGTCCTTATCTCATGTGCTGGTGGTGGAGACTTCTGTGAGCTGAGGTTTCTTCCTTGTAAAGATTGGGATGAGTTTTCAGACTTTCATAGCTGCAAGTCCTTTAGGTGTTCCCAGCTTAGTGGTTGTGTTTAAGGTCTTCAAGGGTTACTAATTATCTGATTTCTGTCTTGTGGGTTTTTGTTTGTTTTCTTGGTTTTTTGTAGGTTTTTTTAGAGCTATTTATCCTCTTAGCCCTTCTTATTTGTAAGGTTGTTCAGACTCTGAAAACCAGAATTTTGTCTGGGAAGTCTTATTATAGTGATCTATCTAATAATATTTGCAAGAAATATATACTCTAGGTTTTTAAGGAACCCCAAAACTTTAGACTTACATTTCCTGAAAGAGGCTTCTTCTGATGCTATAATCTGACAATGCTTAGCAAAACAAGCTAATGGTAAAGAACTTTAAATTTTGAACTACTCCTTTTTCCAGTGTGCCCTGTCATTGAATCCCTTGAATGACCTTAATAAAGAATTTAAAGATTATCTGATTATAAAAGATTTGCTAGCTGGCAGTGCTGAAAGTTTGTTTCATCAGAAATATAGACTCATTTATCGAGTGGCTTTGCAGTTAGGATATCACATGTGTGGAACAGCCGAAGGAACAGCCAAATCAGCCTGGAGCTTTAAGCACATGGGCTAACACGTAGAACAGAATTAATGAAATAGCTATGTAAAGCTCCTTTATGTCAATTTAAAGTGTGAGTGCTCACCATGATTGGCACAAGACTTGGGTGTTTCAGAAGTGAGATGCATTATAAAAATTGTCTTTTTTTTTTAATTACTCTTGTTTTTAGAGGTTTTCTGATACCATCGTATCACGTTAGTTTGTTTCAATCTATTGGAAAACAGTTTTGGTAAGAATAATTCTTCTGTTTTTCCTTGATCTCTGATCCAGTTCTATGTTCTCTGTATTTGAGGAATATGGTGTGTAAAGGAAGAAAACTTAAGGCCTGTTTTTTGTTGTTTTGTCACAATAATACACAATACTACACAATAATACACAAAATACATGAAAAAAGGATACACGAAAAATACTAAGGAAAATCCTAAAAGTGGTTTTATAATAATTTTGAAATCTTATATCCATGCATTTCCTTAAGGAGAGAAAATATTTAGTATGCTGGAAAATTGATTGCTTTTGTTGGAAGAAACCCTATTCTGTTATTTTTGGTAGCTGCAAACATTTACTGGTGTTTAGTAAAAGTCAGGCAACTTTGAGGCATGGCTGGGTCCTTCAAGACCTTTAGCATGTTCTTTTCTAGTGAAATTTGAGAAGTTGCTGTCTTACAAACAACAGAAAATACTCTTTGTGAACTGCTTAATTGCAGCTGTGTTACTGGAACAAAATGTCATGTGGAGTGAAAGTGTAAATGTGCTCAGAAGGGGATTAGAGAAGTTAGCAGAACAGAGAACATCAGTGACTATTAGATTTGACTGTGCAGCTTGAGCTCAGGAACTCAGTAAACTTGTGATTGCCAGGAAAGGGGGTGGGAGAGCTGGCCTGATCCAGTTAGTACTTGTATTAAACATTGCTTAAGTTTCTGAACCCACAGAAATGGGAAGCTCTTCCAAATGGAGAACTTCTTTAAATCCTTTCAAAAAAAAAAAAAAAGAAAAAAATGCCCAAAAGCATAATAAGCTTAATAAGAAATCTTTTGCGATCTGCCTCTGAAGCTCATGTGTGTCCACATGGGCTTGACTTGATGTTCAGAGAAGAACAGCTGTCTGGTTCCAGCTGCAATTCCTTCCTGGCTTTTTCACCCTTTGTGTCATGGAATCTGTATTGCCTTTGTTCAGATTGTTAGGGAGGGATGAAATGGTGGATGGTCAAGTTATCAGGGGAATTAATTTTCATGCATATCTCTAGAGTAAAAAGGAAGAGAGGAGAAAAAGACAGGAACACCTTGGTGATATCACAAGTTTAGGTTGTAGTTTTAGTTGTTGAATAGGAAAGTGAAAATATACTACCAGGTAAAATGGTAAAATACATAAGTAAACTGTCATTTTAAATGGCATCACATGAAAAGTACAACAACAAAAACCAATTTGTATGGTCATAAATAATTGGATTCCTTTTACAGATAAGAAACATATTACTTAGGAAGGGAAGGACATTCTGTACAAGAGCCGTTCTTTTAGTTCTTGCTTCCCTCAGCATGAGATTCTTGTGCTCTGTTGATACTAATATGTGTGCTGTGTGTGCCCTTTGCCCTTGCACAGAATAGTTGAAAAGAACATTTTTAAATACAAAGCCCTTAGTTTTGTCATATTGTCAGACACTGAAGGAATTTCTGTCTTCAACTACTCAGTGTTAGTGAGCAGAATAGAATTAAACTGAATTTAACATGGTATGTGGAAAATTCCCTGGTGCTTGCCTAGTGCAGAATATAGTTTGCAATGTTATAGAAAACAGTTTTGTGCTTCACATTAACTGAACCCTTTGATATACACATTAATTATCGCTGATTCTGTCCCACCCATTGATTTTGCTTTGAGAATATTAAAGAGCTGAAGATCACAGAATTTAACTTTTCACCGTAACATGAACTGCTTGTTGGGAAGTCTGCTGCAAAGATGCAAAGTCTGTTTGTTCTGCTTCCCTCTTCAGTGGTTTTGGAGAAATGGAAGAGAAACTATTGCTTGTCTAGACTTTAATAGGTTTTATATATGTATATTTACTTTTTGTGTAGAGAACATTAATTTCAAGGCTTATGATGTATTTTCAGTGATAGGCTATAATAGCTAGTTAAAAAAAACCTAGCAATAAACGACACAATGTTTGTGCCAAGACGTAAGTCACATCTAAAAAGAGCAACTGCTTTTTACAATAGTTTTGGTAGAACCTCAAAGTGGTGTGAAGTCTTCCAGCTCCTTTAAAAGATTTCAGATTTTGCTGTGTGAAAAAAGCTCTACTGACACCAGCAGGTGCCTGGCTATATAGAGCAACTGTAAATTGTGTGTGACTTCTGAGCCCGGAAACTTTGGATTTCCTTCACCTTCCTTTTTTTCCCATTCCCATCTGCCAGTGGGAGAAATTGGGTTTTTTATTACCTTATTGTAGACTGATGGTGTAAAATCAAGGGTGAAGTTTTACAACAGCTTCTATACAAGTAAGTACTGTAAAAGATCCCTAGAAAATAGGAGACGTCACTCATCAGTATGCTAGAGAGCAAAAGCTAGGTTAATACCAGCTGTCTTCAGTTAAATTTTTTGCCAAAGCTCAAAATTTTAATTTGTATCTTTTAAAATGCAGGCTATGAATGGTTCTATAGATTTATTTTCCCCTGAATAACTGGGTTAATATTCAGTGTCTAGGTATGAAATGAATGAAAAAGGGTCAGTAGTGTAAAACCAAGTAATAAAGCAATTTTTTGGTGAAAAAGTACTTTTCTTCTGGAGTTGATCAATGATGATCCACTGAATCCCTTAACTTTTGCCAGCAAGGCTTGGTATCTATAATGATTTTTTAATTTATTTTTCTTTGTGTGAAAGTTTCTAATGCTCCTGACTGCTCCTTTGCAAGCTGGGTATTTCTTCCTAGGCTAAAAAAGCCTATGTGTGCTTTAGTGCAGGCACACTCTCTGTTCTTCTCTCTCAGCTCTCTGAAGTCTTGGTTCCAGCTTTTGTCCACAGTGAGGAATCTATGGATAACTTCCCACTGTGGACAAAGATAATACATTTTCCTGTCTCTAAGGTTTCTATCTGTAAAATTTTGTTCCTCCCCTCCTTTTTTTTTTCCTCCTTGCCTCTTTACATTAATACGAAATTGGGCATTTATTTCTGTAAGTGAACACTTGGTGCTTCTCACTGATTGCTGCTACTACTTTTTCTCAGGTTAAGAGCATATGCAACTAGAGATAAACCAGTACAACTGGTCCAGTTTGATAAACTCATTCAAATTCAGTATTTTGCAAGCAAAGTTTATGGGAGGTTGTTTTGAAACTATTGGTAAAACATTTGAAAGTTTTGAAATCTGTTTCAGACTACTCTCCAAATGGTGTTTTTTAAGTGCTATATTTATGAATTTTCTATGTGATGTATCAATGAAAAATCTCTGAAGTCTTTAGTTAGCAATTAAAGATAGAAATGGGACTTGAAGAGGTTCAGCCCATGTTTTCATTCATACATTTGTGAATTTTTTTTCCTGAAAGCTGAATTATTGAATTAACGTTAATGCCGTTTGTATACTGAAAATGTAGATAATACTTTTCAAATTCCATACCCATTTTCTTAAGTTTGCAAGAATAAAACTGATATACTAAATTCAGAAATGGAAGAAAATTTGGATTGTTGTCAAAGTTCTAGACATACATGTAAAGGATGAAAGTTATGCTGTATGCAGCCTAGATTATATAAGACTTGAGCTCTAATGTTTTGAAGGGAAGTTTGGTTTTGGTTTTTTTGTTTTTGTTTTTTTTTTTAGTATCAGGTGTTTCTGTTTATTTTAGGCGATGGTAGTTAGTGTTTTCTTGGGTCTTCATGCAGTAACACTTAGAGTTAAGCTGTCATACACAGTATCATCAAATTGATTGTGAAGGCAGCAAAATTTCGTGCATTCTGTAACTGGCCTAGCTCCCTTTGGTCCAGTCGTGTGAATAAAAGATTCAAGTGCTGTTATATTATGCTTCTATTCTCCTTTCACATAATCCCTCACTGGGCAGTGGCTTCAGAGATTAATGTGACCTTCTGCTTGGTTCTGTTCCAATACAGCAAATATAATTTGTACATGGGCAGTACCTGTGTATGTCCTCAGACTGACTAGATTTCCATTACTATTTGTAGGAATGTTCTTCAAATAAAAGGAAAGAAGGATGATGCTGTGAATCACTTCCCTTTCAGTTTCTAGTCTTCTAGAGGAAAAGTTTGTCTTTGTTATGCAGCCCAAGGGTGTAATATGGCTTTTTGTCCATCTAATATGAATATTTATCATCCAGACAAAGCAAAACTTCCCAGAACTCTGGAATTTCTTTGGTGATAGCAGGCTTGGTATTATGTCATCGGAGGAGGTGCTGCTGTCTTGTTTTTCCTGATTTTTTTGGCAATGCCATCTGCTGTAGCTTGTTCTGTCCTGTAATCTCTCCAGGTACCAAAACCTTGCGGGGTGCAGATAGTGATCAGATGGAGTTCTTTGTCCATTCCGGTGTGTGAAGCTAAATCAAATCTGTTACACCACTGACTATCTGTTTGTCTTTGCTGTAGATCAGGCAGTCTGTTTTGTGTGGAAGGTCTCCTGAGGAGTTGTAGAAATCACTCAGGTTTTTCATGCTGCTGTCAAATGATACTGAAGCTAATGTTCTTTGTGGTGAGGGTCTTTCTTTACACTCCAAATCACATTCACTTTCTTGGATCAGAAACCATAAGCTTGGTAAGCATTTGGAGCTGGCAGAGATAACAAGTAGACGAATCTTTTGTGAAAGAGAAATGCCAAGTTTTCCCACCTAACAGGAAAAGGACTAATAATCATGCCACCTTTGAGGGCAGTTAAGCCATGGAGAACGTCGCGGCTGTAGGACTGAATAAATCATGCGTAACCGCTGAATTTAAGATGAATCATAAATTGGGTGTGTGTTAGAAATTTGTTCAAGGGGCAGTATAGTCAATTTAACAATTGTTCAGTTGTAAACACATACTGAATCATGCAGTATATAATTATATATTTTTCAGAAGCAGAGTGGCAGGCCGAGGGACTCAAGTTAACTGGTCAGGTTCTGATTAATTTGTATGATTTTGGCACAATGCCATATGTGCTGTGTCAACTCATGTTTTGAAGGAAGATCATGATTTCCTAACCATAGGCATTCCAAGTCTTCAAGTGGCTTTGTCTACTAATTAATCTGGAGCTAAAACCTCCTAATTGCAGGATTTAAACTAGACGGTATAAGCTGCTCGGAAAGGTTTTGGCCTCCATAAAGAGCTCATTTTAAAAGCAAGCTTCCATGACCAAAAATCTTCATGTTTTACATGGAATCTTTGAACTGATGGCTGTCTCCAGACATGCTGCTAAATAGCTGTCACACAGACCATTCAGTTCTCAATACTTGGTGTATACCACATATAAAGCGTTGAATGGGTGAAAAATAGGTAAATTTTGATGTACAGTATCAGTTGCAGGAAATGGATCAGCTATGGATGGTTGGATAAAGAAAATCTGCCTTTAAAATACAGTATTTTTCAGTATTTGCCAGATGGTGGTGGGCAATACTTAAAGACCCTTCTAATAATAGATTTAACAGAGAAGTCCAGGAACTTGGGAAATACTGAAATATGAAAGCACCTGCAGCAGATAATTCAGAATTTAGGGAAATCCTATAATGAACCCATAGGGAAGAATATCTTTCATGTAAAGCTTGTCTTCCATTTTCTGGGTGGTGTGTCTGTTTCCCAGCATGGTAGAATGCACAGCGTATTTTCTGCTTGTTCTCAGATTTCTAAGTGTCCTGCAAATTGGTTACTGGTTATATGCAGAGAATAAGCACAGATTTAGTCTTAAATTCATTTCTGCATGCTTGAGTATAGAAGGAAGTGAAGGGAGAAGGGATCTGCAATCTGAGAGGACAAATGATCAGAAACAGTTTCTGTGGGACGAGCGGGTGTTAGGGAGAAGAGATCTCCATATTTGCACTGTGTGCATTTAACTCAGAGCTCTGGTATCTTCTATGTTGGGGTTTAACTGAATACTGTATCATATAGGGCATGTTGGACCCTATTGGTAGGTCACCTAAATGATGTTACATAGACAGATTCTCAGTTACTAGGGGAAAAATGGAGATGTATTCTGTTCAAGGACAATTTTCTGCTCAGCATCACTTCATGACAGGGAAATATCTTTCCTATCACTTGAAGAGAAATTAAGTGCTTTCAGGAAATAGCAGTTGAATAGGTTATTTTTTTCTCTGGAAAATTAGTTGCTTATGGAAGAAAGGAAGTGCTGTGAAGTCTCTTATGAGGACAGGGGTTTTTAAAGATGATGGCTGCTTTTGAAGTTTTTTGCAGGAATTGGTTCTACCCTGTAAGACTTGCTGGTGCTACACTTATACCCTGTGTGTGTAGAGTGAAGAGCTGGTTTCTGGACAGATGGAGGTCTCTTATTAGAGTTGCAGCCCATCTGCCGGTATCAAATCTGTTTCTCCAAATGCTTACAGAATCTTACTTAAATCTGTCTTGGCCAAAACCTTTAATAGGCTTTAGGGACCCTCTAACAAGGCTTTCAGGTAGTTCATGTTGACTTCTTAAAATAGATCAGTGCTCCTGCCCATTTGTAACTCTCTTTGTCCTTCAGGGCTTTTCTTTTGTCCTTCAACAGAAACTTAAAAGTGACATTTTGATCTATATGGAGTATATGCATGCACCCATGCATTTTATAAAGGCAGTGGGTAACACATGCATATGTGGGGACACGCAAGCTCTTTCTCAGCATGAGTGGGCACTGTAAGAAGCACAGCATTCCTGAAGGCTGACAGGCATAAAGTGCAGAGAGCCAGGTATGTAATGGCACCCACCAGTGCTTCTCATTTCCTTAGGATCAGCTTGCCTTCGTTTGAGGCAGTGTGGACAAGTCAAATCCAGCCAGCTGCCTGTATCCCATCCCTGCCATTCCCCCGGAGTGTTCATGTTTCCTGATGAGACATCAGGGTATTGTCAGTTGTGCTTCTCAGTTGCAGGTGTATGAAGTTGCTTTATAAGATTAGTCACTGATTCCCCCTGCTTAAATCTTTGTAAAGGTTTCCACACCAATAGGAGGATAATATATCACAGACATTTTAAATTGTATTTTCGTGCATGTAAAAAGTATAAATCTTGCACCTTCACCATGTCTGAGTAGAGAGGCTATCTACCTGAGAGCAAAATTACTCTTTTCTTCTGTCACAGAAGAGCAAAGAAAATTCAGTATTCTTTGAATAAGACTTGATATTTGCTGTTGTGCTTGAATTAGCATTAATTTCAATTTACAGGAAAGCAGAGCAAGAATCTCTCAGCTTATGCTGTGGTCCTAGAGACATAGATTTTCTTGTGTGTTCTTGACAGCTGAAATGTAGACCTCTGTTCCATCTTGTCTGTTTTTCAGTCTAGAAATTCAGACTTTCACAATAATAATTAGTCATCACTTGTGTGAATAATAGCTTTACTCCCAGACAGGTGAGTTCACAGATAAGATATCCATGGTGTCATCTATCTGCAGACCTTGTAATGTTCTGTTCTTTATGCTATATCTCCTTTTTTTTTCCTTCTCAGAAATCAATATAAGAAATCATAACTATCTGAGAAGACAACACACTTTTTTCTCTACTGCAACTCCTGGGTGTCTGTGGTGTTGCCTGTGTTGTAGAGCATATGTAATTGCTTAAGGAAATCTAAATTTTCCAGGAGTTGGGAATACTACTTTTTTGGACATCAAAGACTGAAGACTTGGTGCATAATAGACCCTCCAGGTGATCTTTCTCTATCAGTAATTATTTGGACTCATCAACTATTTTCACCCAAATCACAGAAAAAAACGTGTGTGAGGATGTAGTTCAGCTTAGGGCATTGGGTAAGAAAGCCATTGGAGTATTTGTAAGAACCAGGTAGCTGCAGAGGATGCTGGCTGGGTAGTAATTTTTAAACTGGTTGGATTTATTTTATTTATTTTTTTTTATTTAATTTTCATAGCAAAACCCACACAAACATGTAAGTGCAGTTTGGTAGAAATATGGTAAGTGGGGTGATCCATGTGGGAATTTGTTAGCTCTCAAATTAAACGTGTGCTTAAACAAAAGAATCCTGGTGTTGTAGCAGTGCAGCTTCTTTACCTGTATACATTCATATGTGTATGTATATACTTGAGGTAAAGCACTGCTGGAGGAATCAGATGCAGGTAGATGTCATTCACACTTGATTCTGTTATTCAGTTTTATCTCCATTATCAAATATTATTTCCTTTCCAGGCAGGACATGAGGTAGTGTGAACTGTACTATGAATACCAGGAATTTTTCTGGTTGAGTACACAAGTCAGCAGCTATCTTTCTTCTCGTGAGTGTGTAAGGATGCTGCTTTCAAATGAAGAACCCAAACCTTATTTCTGAATCCAGTGCATTTTGCACAAGTATACCATACATGAGGTTATTTTTAACTGTGGAAACACTGCTTTGATACACCATAGTGGTGTATCTGTTATGCTAACTTCTTTTTCCAAAATGTCTGATAGTCAAATATATTTAGGCTGATTTAGGAAGATTGTTTTGCTCAGATCCACCTTTCTCCCATGAAAGGAAGAAATCTCAAAACCTAAGTGAACCATGCAGTTTACTCACCCTAACAGCCTAAAAAGCCATTTGTGGAAGGATTGGATGTGAATATATAGGATTAAAGTCAGGCTTTGAAATCACATATGGTAAGGTCAGCCTTTCTACTTTTTAAGAGTGTGTTGACTTCTGTGTAATTTACAAATATATTGTAAACCTAACACTTTACTTTATGACTAGGGTTGGTGGGTACTAATGATTCCCTTCTCCCCCCCAGTATTGTAGCACATTAACTTATTTTTTTTGTACCTATCTGAAGGACTTTCGAGTGCCATGTTTCAGAAAACATAGAACGCTTAGACACTTGGCTTAATTGTTTGCTGATCCTGTTGTGCTGCCTTCGTGACTGATTATTACATTACTGCAAGGGGAATGCCTTTCCATTCTCTGTTACTGAGACTGAAAGGATTCTGACAGAATCAGAGCCCTTTGGTACTAGAGAATTTGTCTGATGTAGTATAAGTTCATTACCATGGAGAGGACTTAAGCTAAGCTTTTAAAAATCTACTCTTAAGTAAGTTGATCCATTAGTGAAACCTATTGGTAGAGTCGCCGAATTTCTAGTCTGTGGCAATTTATATCTTGGTGTTAAATATTTGAGCATTACTCTTCTCAAACACTGGGAACTGATGATGAATAATATTATAAAATAATTATAATGTACTGAATGAAAAAGCAGTTACTGTACTAAGTACTTATCACTGCTTCCTTCACTTGCTCACCAGAGCCCCAGTGTTTTATTTGTAGATAGCTTTAGAATGTCACAGATGGTGAGAAGCAGTACTTACTGACTTAGAATAATGCTTTCTAGTGGCTCCATGACATTCAAATCAGGTGCCTGCTACTATTTCTGCTCCCCTGACAAAAGCTTTCATTCCCTCTTCAGCTGTGCTGAGAGCTGTGAGTAAGGACAGACTTCAGTCATGACCTTTTCACAGTATGTGAGGAATGCGTGGCTCTCGAATGCAACAATGGAATAACTGCTGGACTAAAGCTGGAGGTGCCATTCTTAGTGCCTTTTGTCTGATAGACAGCACATCATCACTCCATCCTGCAGTAAGATGCCTTTTTGCTTCTGGTTATTTCAGGTCATTAGAAGGATTTAATTTGTTATGTGTGAATGAGGGTGTTACTGTTTAAAAAGTGTCACTATTGCCGAGCTGCTTTGTAGTCCTGAAATTTCTTTTTCTTTTTTTGTTTTCTTTTTTTTTTAAAGCTTGCCTTAGTCACAGGTCTTCTGCTCCTACTTAGCAATTAAAATGAAAGTTGCAAGTATGAGAAATGCATCAGGAGACGTGCCCTCTCCGAGGTGGAGCAGATCAACAGCAAAATAAGGGAGTTGCCCAAGAATCTTACACTGACAATTAAACAAAGAGAGGGATACAAGAGTCATGCTACGATTTATGTGGATTAAGCTTACTTTGTAGTGATAATTATATACTCTTCTGAATAAAATTTTAATATCAAATGTGAAACATCAGCTACCCTCATGTATAAAAAAGCATTCTGCAGTTGCCTAGAAAACATGACTTTCATGATCATTATATACAATTTGGACTGGCTTTACTAGTTTGCCTAACACAAAGCTTCAGATAAACAAGTTTATCTGGTTTTGGTGATGGAGACAGAAGAGCAAAGGAGGGAGTCAACACTAACCCTTGCTTGTCTTCCATTGTGTGTTCAGGCCAATACCAGAAGCTGATTTCTTTCCACCTTCCAGGAAAGCAAGCAAGCACTTTTTGAGCAAAATAAACACTGCTTGTCCTGGAGGTGTGAGCCAAGATTCTTAGTGTGTCACATTCTTCTGTCTTCCAGATATGGGAATATAATACTGATCTAAGGCTTTGGGAGGAGAAATGCTAACATCTCAGCTGTTCATCTGTGTATGCTCAAATAAAAGGCCAAGATTTATACTTCTGGGAGTGTTTTCATACTGTGTTTTCTTACAAATTTGAGCTACTTTCTGTTCCTTACTTAGGAGGACTGAGCTCAAGCAGCAAGCTATCACTTTGAAGAAGAAATGCAGTTTCAAAGAAATTTTCTTGGTATAGGATTTGCCCAGGAGCATGAAATTTTTGTTTTGCTGACATTTTATCTTGTGTGCCTATGGGGGAGAAAAAGGAGAACATGGAAGGAAAACATGTGAGTGGAAGAAGCTAATCTAGTCCATAACAGGAGGAGGGGAGATACACTTGGATGGTAATACAGTCTCTGCTGACCTCTCTAAAATGAAAGAGAAAGAATAGTGCTAAGGTAATATTGGGTAATAAGGTTGAATGAAAAACATCATGAAAGTGTGGAGTTTTTTCACATAAATTTTGGTTCACCTGATTTCTGGCAGCTTTTAAAATATTTTTAAAAAAAGGGGGGAAGTGGTAGTTGGATCCTGTGGGGCTGTGTCCCCCTCTCTTTGTACCTATAGGAGACATGAAAAAAGTGGTTGTGACACAAGGGTTTGTTTCCTTATCCTTCAAGACAATAATTGAGAATAATGTGCAGTAATTAACTCAATAGCAGGGACTCTAAAAGAAAAAAAATTCTTTAAGCACAGTTGACTTGATTAGCTTGTGTATTTGACTTGATTGCATGCTTGACTATTTGCAAATAATGCCTTATTTTCTGGATAGTCTATGCAAATTGGACCTGCGGCTATAGGAAAACCACATTTTATGTGTGGATTTTGAAAATAAGGTTTCAAAGACTACTGAAGTGCCAAGCTTTCTAACTTGGCTCCAGGGTTCTGCACTTCAGCCCAGTTTCAGCAACAGTATTTATTATTGGGGATAAACTAATTGGTATACATAGTCAGATCTTGTTTCGGGGTGTAAGATGTGGGCCAATGTAAATAAATAGGATGGATGCCAGAGTTCTGAAATTACAGGGCCTGGTAATGGCTTATGGTGCTCAGGTTCTGAAATGGGAGAGAGCAGACTTTCCAAACTGTCCAGGTCTAGCCCCAGTTCAGTGTCACTGAGACTTGTGCCTGTTGAGTGCTTTTAAAAAGCACTTCATGCTCAGTGAGTGCTGAATGAAAGTGTCAGCATTTTATTTTCAGGCAGCCAGTCATGGCATAAGAAAGGTGAATTTTAAGAGGTTCTCTTGCATAGAATTGCCTTGTTAAATGTACTTCTGATTCCAGGCATTTATATCTCCAGAGGAAGGGCCAAGAAGGGGCTATTGGCTCATCTGCTAAGAGAAAAGTCTCCTCAGATACTCTCCTCCTGCCACCTTTTGCCTAAGTGTCCCTGTGGAGCAAGGGGGAAATATTGCTCATATTCAGGACAGTTAAGGTCAGCTAACTGTTTTATATGGGACAAATAAGTTGGGTTCTTTCTCCACAGAAAGCATTTTGTACGTATATAGAGCCTTCTAGTTCCCTCTCCTTTGTTTTAAATTTTGTCAAAGCACAAAAATTAGTATCAGAGTATTTTATGTGATTATTGAGAAATTCTAACAGTGTATTCTAGATGTTTTTCACTGTTTCTCGCACATCTAAAAACACCTGCAGAGTTTACGCCTAGTGCAGCTGCCTTTCATGTTTCTTGGTACCATGTTCCTATGAAATATCAAGTGTGAGGTAGTGCAGGCATTTCAGTTAGCTGATGTTAAAGCACAGTTTTTGACTAAAAGTTTTTGTTCTGAAGTTACAGCATTGGGGAAAAAATGGTGGTGCACAAGGTAAGGAAAAAAGCAAGGGATGTGTTACTAAAACAAAAACACCAAGTTGTCAGGCATTAGTTAAGTAGAAGCAATTTAACCTTTTGACTTTTAGTCTGTTTTTAGGAACTTTTTGACAAAAATTACTGTATTACAGTCCTTAATAATCACAGTCACAGCAATAGTGCCTTAATATTTTGGCTGGTGACAGTTCAATAAAATTTGGAAAGAATAGGCCTTTAAAATTTTCTGAATTCTTCATTGCTGTTGTAGACCTTCAATTTAAAATTTAAAACATGTGAGGAAAAATGGTGGTGGTTGGGGGAAATGAGAATTCTGAGCGTTTAACTTCTGCTTACATAAGCAATTAAAAAGTGAGGTGGTGTGAAGACTTTGTAAGTGGTAGGGAGAAAAGTATATACTTACAAACAGCCATTTTGACAGAATTACTCAGTGTGAAGGGCAGCTCCTGTTGTGCTTTCTGTCTTACTTGGGACAGCAAAGGCTGCCTCGTGGCATTGGCAATGTCTGGATCTTCCATAGGTGGTGTGCTTTTAACATGGGCTGCGGGGACTTAAAAATGAGGCTTTTTAAAGCCAGGAGGTCACTGAGCTTGTTTTCGGGCAAGAGACAGAGCCCCATCCCACTCATGGGGGAGTGTATGAGCTGTCTGTCTAGAGGGAGGAGCTGGCAGCTGGTCCTCATGAGGTAGACAGGCTCTTTTCAAAAAGTGTCTGAGATATGGGAGAGGCCTCTGGCTTAGGCAATATTTTTCCCTGTGATTGTGCTGCCTGCATGGCTTAGGGCTGAATGGTGTGGAGAAATTGCACTCTGAGCTTGTTAATACAAATGATTTACACCTGAATTTACTCTTTTGTCCTGGAGCATAAAAGCTGCCTCCATACAATGCAACTCCCTTCCTGTGGAAATAGTATTCCTGTGTGGTCTGAGAGTAAATTCTGCCTCAGAACAAGAAATCTGTCAGGTTCATGTCTGTGCACCTCCAGTGCTAACTATTTTAATTTGTCCTGCCTTCCTGCTCTGTGTTGTGCTCTCTGCTGTGCAAATCTCCCTGTTTGGGTGTGCTGTGGCTGTGATCTGGTGTGAGTTTTGGGTGAGTGGGCAGTCCATGCCCTAGCAGTTCGTGTGGAGTACGTACCACCTAACCGTGAGACTTGCCTACCCCGATCCCATCTCCATGTGGCCTCGTACTAAGATGCCATCATACCTCTGTCCCGAGAAAAGGGGAGTGAACTTGTCCTTGGAAGGTCCACCTTTCAATGTTCTTTACTCTGTCCATCCTTATTACAAGGAGTGAAAGGAACAGGGCACAGGATTCCAGATCTTGCTTTCCTTACATGAAGAGGAGACGGGGAGAAGGCTTGTTGCAGAGAAATGGCTTGACATGAGCTGACTAAGAGTCCACGGAGGACTTTACCAGTGCATCAAGACTTCTTTGCTGGTCAGCCTGGGACACTGAAAAACACAGGGAATCATGCCAGGAGCGTGATTTTGATATGGTATTCTACAAAAATTTTAAATGTTTTTCTCTTAGAAAAATTCCTCAATATAGTCCTTATGTTGCAATTTATCATAATGTTTGGGTATTGCATAGAACCAAAAGCTTTTGTACGTATCGAGCATTTAGGTTTCTGTATTCACAAAGGACTACACACTATTTAGGGTTCCCAGAATCTAAGGAGACAGTGAATTTGGATGAACTGTGTACTACAAATATCTTCTTGTGAAAAAACTTCTGAGACAAACAAAACTGGTGGGGGAGAAATATGTATTGAGCCAGGCACTTCCACTGTCAGCTCCAAATCGGTGCCTGGCTGATGAGAGGTGGGCTGTACAGGTGGAGAAACCTGGCCTTGCATTTTCCTGCCAAGAGCTTCATCCCAGCTTCCCTCAGTCAGTTCCTTGGTGCCAGAGGACCATTTTGTGGGAGGTTCTTTAATCCTCATAACCAGCATGTTGGTCTGCTGAGACAGACAAGCAATGCAGCTTAAAGATAATTTTGAGGAAGAAAAGTTACAGAGAAAGTTACCAAAAAGTTACTGAAACAGATCTGCTTCAATGACAATCCCACTCAAATCCCAGCTTGTGGCCTTTTGCATGTGGCTGTGCTTGTAATGATTGGTTTTGTGATGAATTTTGCTTGGGCTTTCAAAATCAGATTGAAATAGTTTGATTTTGTTGTGTTGTGTGTTTGATTTTTATTTGTCAAGCTTCTGCTATCAGTAAAATGCAAGCAGATCTTGTTGCTTGCGTTGCTGCAGCTGAAGTGGCTGGGTGTGTACATTCATACTGCTTCTTATTGTGATCAAGAAACTGTTTGCTGTAGGATTCTTTTACTGTGGATGTAATGTGTTTTCATGAGTTTCAGCAGACACGCTTATGGTCTCTGTTGTGTTGTTAAATAGTGAATTGGCTTATAGCTGCCACAGAGCAGTCCACACTATTCAGTCACAGCTGAAAGGATGCAGCATTTTGCAGAATGGGGAAAAGGGGAGTGGAGCAGAGAAGGATTTGGGGTGGGGGAGAGGGGATTGTTGTTCTTATGCTTGGCATTCTCCTTTAGAATATTTATCACAGGAAGTTTTCATTTGCAGTTCATGTATTTTTAGTCCCTAGGAGAAGATGAGATCTTTTGATCTGAATTATCCAGATAACTTGATTCTAGTTGTACCTACTGAAATTTGAGACAGTGGCATAAAATCACAGTATTTCCTGGATCAGTGAGACCAGCCACTCGCTCTGTGCCTGGTGTATGTGAATCTCATGCTGACTGGAGGCACAATTTTCTCTGGTTTTCCACGCATTTATTGCAAGTCTGCATTGGTCCCTACCTTTCTATTTTTCATGGTTTATTTATTTATCTCTTTGGGAATTCAGATTTCATCTTTCTTTTAAATGTTACCTGAGTCTGCTTTCCCTTCCATTGTCTTTTGATGATGACTTTTGAACACTTATTGTTGAAAATATATCTGGCTTAGTAAATACGCACAGTAATTGAATGCTACAAACTGGCAAGTTGTAAAATAAGGAAAAATAAGCTGTGCTTATTTTTTGTGAAAAGCAGCCAGCAATATGCAATTTTTCAGTAGTAGTATGGAATTCTAGGTGAAAAGGCTAGTATTTTAGCAAGTATTGTCAAACCCCATATTTTCAGTTAGAAACCGTAGGATATTCAGCCTTTTGTGTTGCCATTATATATAAGCCTGGCTATCTGTAATTAAAAACACATGGAAGGCATAAAGCTGCCTAGACATTTGGGAAACTAAATATAGCCTGTAAGCCTGTCCCTCTTTAAATTTGTTAGGTTAGTGCCCATATACCTGAGCCAGGATAGTATGGTATGATGGGGAGGCTCTGGGTGGGTGATTTAAAGGAAGGGGGAGCTGCTTCCAGCAGTACCATTGGGTCATCTAAAACTGTTGATATCAGTTACTGGTTTCCAGACCATAAGCATTCCTTGTGGAACTGTATTTTCCATTTCCAGCAGCAGCTTTGGAGCCTTTGAGACATAACAAATTTACCAGTGATGACTGACAATACACCTTAGGCTCTTATTACAGCTCAGTGCCTCAAGATCTTCTTCTCTGGGCTTTGGAGAGAAGCAAAGAGAGAAGCCACTGCAGCTGCATTCTCATCAGAAATATAAATTGGCATGAGTACTCAATCTGAGAACATTCCATAGAAAGATGGAGTAATTAAGCAGACACATTATTTATTTGCTACTGAGTTTATTGAACAGATGAAGCTTTGCTTTGCCAGAATATTTAGGGATGCATTCTTCAATTTTCAAATGGTTTTGGACAACAGAATATTATATTGTAGTGTGGTGAAAGTGGTTTAGCTCTTTCAAAAAATACTGCAGCATAACCTTGTTTATCTGGGGAAGGAAATCTTTCTTTGTTTCCTGGGGATGTAATTAGTAGAGTGCTGCTGAGAGCTCTATTTTGCTTTTTTAACTGTAAGGAGAAGCTGTTCCATAGCTGTCAGTTCTATAGCTATTTTGCTTCTGTACATATTTTCTGGTAGTGCTTCTCATAATATGCTCACGAGATGCAATCAATAACCCTGTGAGAGGAGGAAGAGCTTCCTTTCCTAACAACAGCTTCACTGACTTAAACTTATCAAAATCATGTTAATAACTGATTTATTTTAATAAACCTGTAACTACTGATCGATCTGTCATCTTTATAAACAGAGCATGCTCTTGCCCGTAGCATATGGATTAATGCCACCTCATTGAATTTATGGATGTAGAGCCTACAATATTAATATGGATCATTATATTTTTTTAACCTGAGCTTTTCTGGAGTTCAGTTCAAAATTCTTTATCACCATAGGGAATGTTTTGTATTTCTTATATTTGGTGGGAGAATTTTTGTGACCAAGGGCTGAACATAGTTTATTACTACTTGAATACGGCATGCACAGGGAAGAAAAGATGTTATTTAGTCTTACATCAGTCTGTTTATTTTCCAGGTAACATGCATGTGTCACTAGCAGAGGCTCTGGAGGTTCGGGGGGGACCATTGCAAGAAGAGGAAATATGGGCTATTTTGAATCAAAGTGCAGAGAGCCTTCAAGAACTATTCAGAAAAGGTAAGCATTTTTTAAGACTGATAAATACAGGACTGGAAACATTTTGCTTATATTAAGGTGCCATGTAAGTAAACTGCCTTGTCCTTCCTTGGCTCTAAACCCAAACTTCCTGCTCCTAATCTGTCTCTGGGTGAGTGCCTCTCTGCATCCTAGCCCAAAGGTTGCTTTCAACCATCACTTCGTGTTCTTCCAGAATCTGTGACACATCCCATTTCTTGTGGTGATAACTTCAATTACTTTAGACCCATTGAAGTGAGATGGGAACATAGGAAAAAAGTGATAAATAATGGTCTGAGACCATTGGAACATTTTGGTACTGAAGTAGACATAGAAATGGGCACAGTACTGTGCAGTCATGACCAGTGTGCTCTGAAGAGATTTTTTTCTCTAAGGTGAAAACCAGAAAACTTCACCAGAGGGCTAGATATGATTCCCCAAAATGCAAGTGGCAACACCTACATAGCTACTGAGAGGATTGTGGTGTTGTCTTGTACTTCAAAGGAGTAGAAGTATTTCTTGTCCCTCCTCCCTCCAACCTCAGTAGGCTTCAAGCTCAGCATCTGCAATACTGATAATAATACACATTTTAGCACTAGGTCTGAATATGGAACTTTTCCCCTTCCTTATGTTTTCCTTTGTTTCCTTTAAAATCTGCAAATCCTTAGGGCCCTTCCCTCCCTTTCTTGCTCTAATAGCAATAAATGCTTAAGCCACATATTGAACTTTAGCAACATCTTTAACTTATTCTCAGATAACGTGTATGTTCCCATGCTGCATCCTAGTATTTCAAAACCTTTGCAGGGGCCATCCCCTCATATCAGCATGCTATGTAAGCTTATTCAGTTTTATTATGAAAAATCAAAGGCTCGCTCTTTGAAAATAGTCATTGTTTTGCCACATTACTATGCAAGGGACACATCTTTGCTGTTTGGGGCAAAATATTTTGCATTTCTTGCAAGTATTTGATTCAGAATTTTACCAAGATTCAACGTTTAGGTTATTTTGGGCTGGGTTTGTTTTTTTTAAGATTTGGCTTAGCCAATCCATTGAGTCAGACACTGGCTGTGTCTTACACACTGCCCAGACTCTGAGAGTGGGCTCTGTTGGACACTTCACAGGCTCCAGAGAAGGCAGATGTGGGCAGAAACTGCTGTGTGGTACCTGATTTCTGATCACACTTGACTTAGCTTTATAAATATGAATTTTATCAACTTCTCCAACATATTTTTTGCCAGGTGAATTATAGGTAATTTTGACATCCCATTCAAATTTACCTTCTTCTCTTTACCAATATTCTCACAGCCCATGAGTGCATGCCCTTTCAGGAATGCTGAGTTTATTGTTGCAGTTTGACCAACTGACCTGTCCTGCTGCTTCTCATATTGCAAGAAAAGGAAAGCTGGCATCTGCTTTCCTCTCTTTCACTCTTTGTTCTCTCTTGGAAACAGGAGAATTATTTCTTTTAAGAGGACATATTGTTAAGACCTTGACTTATGAGGGATCTTAAATGATTAGAGGTTTACTCTTGTAAACTTCACAGGAATTGACACATGGAGCTCCATCTTCTAATCCACCTACAAGATCACAGCTGTATGAGCACATAGTAGTGAAACCACTTAAAACTTTATCCTGTGCCTCAGTTTTTTCCAGAAGGGAGTCTCCACTGAAAATAAGAGCTTACCCTTTCTTATCCTGAAAGCAGTGCAGAAAAATTGTCGTAATCTGTATGAGGACTGCATGCAAGCATTGACAATGAGAACACAGTGAGCCCTCCTTCAGAAGAACAAGTACTGAAAGATGAGAGCACAAAACAGAAATCTGCCCCAGGACTTCTGATACGTGTTTTTAAGGCAGGGGAATGTTTGCCAGCCAAGAATGGCTAAGGTGGCAGAAGCTTCTGATCTTACTTCCTATCCATGAAGACCAAAACACAAATTCAGATAAAATCAGTGCCAGAAGAATCTGTCTCTTCTTTGGAGATGAAGCTGTTTTATTGAGTTGTTTTTCTGCTAGTTCAGCGAACTATTTTCAGTTGCCTGCTGTTAATTAACCTGGGATATAGCCTTTGGTAAAATGCACTTCAAGAGACTCAAATGAAAGAGCTTTTCTGTGTAGCTGAGTTTGATAAAGGTAATCTAATTCCTCTCAGCAAGAGTTGGATAACCAGACAGTTTTTAATGAAAGTTTGTCTTCAGTAACGAAGCAATCTAGAAACCTTTTTTGTCATCTTGAATATCAGTTTCTATGCTGGCTTATGAAGGTGCTGTTAATGTTCAGGAAGAGAAAATGTGGAGGTTCCTGTAGGCTTGTCTCACTGAATTTTGTTCTTTATTTGTGGAGGACTTGTAGCAAATGGGGGATCTTAAAGAAATCTTGTTTTTCTTGGTCAAATTTCAGACCCATTTCTTCCATGCATATGGTGTGGAAGAGCTATTTTATGGCAGAGTTTCCAAAATTTTTCAGAACTGACTGATCTCTTCTGGGCAGAGGGAGATAGTGCAAGCTTTTAGCTTCTGTAAGATCACAGCATGTTCAGCTTTGACCAGCTCTCAGAAATGCTATTCCTCCCTGAACAGAGTCCTGGAGTCCCTGAACACGCTGTTCTGTAACAAAATACAAGATTTGTTGAATGTTTTGTACATTGTTTGTTAAAAAAAATTAAATGAGGCATATTGTTCAACAGGCTGTGTTCCAGCTGTTTTGAAACGAGGGGGATAAAAAAGGCCATGGAAATAGCAAACTCTTAAATTGCCATCTGTTGTCAGCCTCCCCACACCAGCCCAGGACCCACAGATGCTTTAAGGAATTACCAGCCCAAGTAATCATTTTTGTGTGTGACCCTGGTAGGGTTTTGGTAGTTTGTTTCAAGTTGGGAATACTCTGTCAACTGAGAACCTGTTCTTCAATTAATTTCTTACTGAAGCTAGTTTCTGGAAATTAGAGAAAAATGTCCAAAAAAGGCTTCTGTTACAGATTTGATGACTTCTTCATACAAAAAAGTTTTTCATATCTTTTAGTGAGTCTATCTTCTTATCCATCAAAGCACTGAATAAGAGAAACACAGGATGAAAATCCATTGTCTTCGTCGCTAATTGCATATCACATCATGCCTAATTCAGCAACAGATACAGAAATGTGCATATTTTTATCCCTCTTTGTATTTATGGTTCTAACAGATGTTGAACTCCTTAGAAAAAACTTTACAAATTTATTTCTATCATTATAAAAAATAAAAGCTTAGATTGAAATGCCCAGTTGCTTATCACCAATTTAGAAGATCAGCTCTGGTAGCTGTCTTGTCAGCACATTATAAGCTGTTAAATGAAGGAGAAAGACAATCTAGGACTCAGTTGCAGATCTGACATCAGTTGCATTGGTGATGTTGAGATTAATCTGGAGATTTGAAAAGGCTGATACCAGACCTGCCCTTCTCTTACATCTGTTTAATTATGTGCAGTAACTATTTTGTTGTTGAAAGGGTGTATCAGCTGTTTCAGACATGCCCTATCTTGCACTTAGAACTCCATGAGGTCAAAGGAACAAGTCTTTGAAGTAATCTCAAATGTGAGTGTATAAGCATTAGGAGAGTGCTGTGCTCGCTGCTGCTGAGAATTATAAAACAGGCGTCCCTCTAATTTGCTAGGTTTAACTGGAAAAGATTTATCTAAACTTGAAAGTGGGAAAGCCTTCATATGTCACCCAGGCCACTCCTGTTCTAAAGTGTGCGTTGAGGATTCTGAAAACAATTGGACCTTAAGTTTGGAGACATGTATCTAAAGGAAGGGGGAAGGGAAGAGGGAAAGTGAGTCTGATGTTAAAAAGACAGGTTGAGCAAAGAAAGAGTCTTTGCAAGTTGAATGTCTTGCAAATTTGTATATGGGAAATGATTTATGTAAAGAAAAGTATCATCTGAAAGTGGATGTGAAGAAGGAAGATTATGGTTTTCAGGGATCTGTAAATACTTTTGACTGTCAAACTACTCTGGCTGCTTTGCCTGAGTAAGTGTAAGTAAAAGAAGGAAGGCAAAGTGTGAAATGTGCTGATGGGACTAGTGATGAGTCCAAAGTAGTCATAGACCTAGTTGGGATGGAGCAGGAAATGGATTGGTTTGGTTGACAGGAGGAAAAATGCAATAGGAAGGGGTAAAAAGCCAAATCCTCCTTTCCTTGATGGTCCTTGTTGGCTGGTGATAAATGATTTTCCTTTTGCCAGTACATGTTGGGGAATGATTTTTCTTTTTTCATCGTCTGGTGACATTGGATCTTTCGGCTGCTGAGAAGGAGGGAGATGGGACTTCTGTAATTTTATTGGGGTTTTTAAATTTTTTTTAGTTCCTATTCCTCATCCCTTCCTCCACCTCCACCCACCCTACTCACACTAAAGAGGCTCAGTGACTACTTGCACTCTTTGCAGAGCTCTGCTGGATGTAGTCAGCACTACAGTGTAGTGTGGTGTTTGATTGTGGGGCAGCTCAGCAACAGAAAGTGATCTCAGAAACTAATTGTTCAAGCTGTTTCTTGCTCCAGTATCCTCAGGAAAGAGTACATTTCAGTTTTCCAAGGGGTTCAGTGTCCCATCAGAGCTCTCCCTATCCCATGGTGCCAAAGGCAGAGGGAGCAGAGACACTGCAGTGCTGCTTGCCCTGCGCACCAGGCATGCAGGGACACGCTGCACCAGCCCAGGAGGAGAGGATTTACAGCAGAAGTGGTGCCGTGTGCTGGAATAATCCTGGCCAGGCTGCAGGTGAGTCAGTGGTCTGCCTCCAGCCTGGCCTGAGCATACAAATTTTCAGGATCCTTTGCTCTAGGAGAAATCTTACTTGTCTCAGTGAGGGCTATGGAGGGAAGCAAAAATGTGTGTTGAAAGCCTTGTCTATATTTTTGGGTTGTTCTGTGCTTTTTAGAGATGTGTGTGTATGTGTTCTGTGTGGCTTATGAGAAGTGGGGGAGTAAAGATCCTGAAGGACTGACTGGAATTGTGACTGTAGCTTGGGAATTCAAAATTACCTGCCAACAGTATTGTAAAATAGATCCATTTCAAAATTTGTCTTCATGTCTCTTAGAATGTGGTGGGCCTTTTTTATCTTAGGCTACTTCTATGCTGTTAAAGCACATAAAGGATTTTTTTCCTCTCTCATTTGTTTGGTAGATGCTCTGTAGCTGAGGATTATTTCTGTTTTTATTGTGTTTAAAGCCAGTTCAGTCTCTCACTTTAAGTAAGACCATGCTATTTATCTCTGTCTTGGTACTGCTTGAAATGCTGAGCTCTCACAAGTGTTTTGTTACCAAGTTGCATAGTTCTGGAGTTAACTCAGAAGGCTGGCAGCTCTAGCACAGTTGAAAGCCTATTAGATAGAAAATTGACCGGAGCCATATCCTGAATTCCAGTGCTTTTAGAAAAAAAGGGTTTGAAACTTTTTTTTTTGTCATTTTCCTCAGTATTTTCAGGAGTGTATTACCCTTACTGCTCTTACAAATAATTCCGAAAGCCTAAATAGAAGATGATGCAAATATTATCACTGGAAAATAGTTTCTTTTCTTTTCCTGTGGTTGCTGTCTATTTGATACATTGCATCTTTGCAATTTTTTTTTATCCATGGTGCAAACATGTTAGAGATGTGTTTTTAAAAAGTATTTCCTTAAGTATATCTATGAAGTTGGAGCTTTGAGATTAGTTATTTTGGTTTGTGATGCATGCCTTGAGGAAGGAACTGGAGAATTAACCATTTTATCCTCATCCTTCCTAACAATCGATTAGATTACCTGAAGTTGTGGTGTAGGCTCTATGATCTGCTATGTTAGTTATAGGCTACTGAAAGAGGAAGATGAGAAAATGTCAGTAAAACGGCAAAATCAGTCTTTTTTCTAAACTTACTCTTTATCACATTCATTTTACATTGCTTGAAGTCATGAAGATTCTTGAGTGGGAGTGGATCAATAAATTCACATCTATAGGAGACAAATGCTCTAAAGTTTGTTGAAATTAATATTGGGAAGACTTCAGACTAATTGAAGGAGTTTAATTGTTCTTAAAACTAAATCTTTTTTTTGTCTTAGTATATGTTAGTATATGAGTATAGTCTTAGTTTAGAATATGAAGAATTTTTATGTATTTCAAATATTTATTATACAAAATGTTAAAGTAAGATTAAAGCCTCTACATTTCTTGAACTGCCTGAGTTGGGATTCATAAGGTAGAATTTTAAAATATTTTAAGATGTTGTTTGTTTAGGGTTTTTATATCAGCGGTGAATACACACAGAAGCGGTGCAGAATTCAGTAGTTACCCACAGGATAATTTTTCAAAGTCAAAGGCCAACTAAGGTAATCCTAATAAAAATAATTTTGGAAGCTTTGCTACATAATGTTGTATTTTCTTGTTACATATAATAGAAATGGCCTGTTCATCCTTGTTTCTTTTTTCTGACATCTGAACTTGCTGCCACAACAGTGAACAGCACTTGTTCTGTTTGTTTCAGAGGAAGTGGGGCTAGAAAATTGGAAGACTTACTTGGGAGATCTTTTTACACCTGATATCTGCAAACAGTAATTTAATATCCTAGGAGATTAGAAATATTCTAGATTACAAGATAGTTCAGCAGTCTAGGAACCAGCACTGTAGGAATATCCTGAGCTGGAGAGTGGAAAATGTCAGTGGTGGTGCTAATGGAGGAAATTATTATTCTGCTGTTTTTGCTTACTATATCAAGGGAAAAAGGATATACCACTCAAATGTGTTTCCTCAGGTCTTTGATATATTGTGTAACAGAAGACAGAGCTATTGCCTTTTTGCCTATGAAAAAATCAAACTTTTTTTTTTTTCTGAGTAAAACCTCATGCCTCCTTCAGTGAAACTGAGTTGATTCATGTTTGAGGTGTTGAAAAAATTGTTTTGACTTAAGGAAATGGTCTTTTTTTTGGTCTTTTTTTTTAAATTAGTTTGACAGCAGTATTATCAGACATCAAAAACCTAGCTGGCAAATTGCATATCTTGGTTACTTTTGGTTCTGCAATTTCAGTGCTTGTTTTGAAATTTTCAGGTATTTGTAATATTTTTTCACTTTAGACTAAAAATTACTTCTGTGCCCCAAAACCCTTCTCTTTTGTCTCCTTCTGTTAGCCACTCTAATGAGTATTTTCCTTCCCCACTTACTTTGTCTACTGTCTTCCAAACATTGCTGCTGCAGTAGTGCTATGTTAGGACAGGAGCAAACTCCATTCCTATTGTTGGAATTAGCCTTAATGATATGTGCACTGCAGAAAGGGAATGTTTTATATGTCAACTGTAACACAAATGAAATAACTTCAGGACAGGAGATTGTGAGTATTTTAGCAGGCTCTTCCTGAGCTTGCTGGTATGAATAATAGTAAAGAATACTCATAAAAGATAGGTGTTACTCCCCAGTGTGATTAAAATTGAGGTGGTTGTGGTTATGAAACACCACAAGTGGAAAAGGAAGCATGAATCTATTCTACTAATAGTATGTAGGCTGGTAATAAACTAACATCCAGAAAGGGCATCAAACAACATTGCTTCATTTTCAGGGTGGTTTTTGTTTTTTCCCCTTTTCAATTACAGCTGATCCTGCTGCTCTGGGATTCATCATTTCTCCATGGTCTCTCCTGTTGCTTCCATCTGGCAGTGTGTCATTTACTGACGAAAATGTGTCCCAACAAGACCTGCGAGCATTCACAGCACCAGAGGTTCTGCAGAACCACTCGCTGTCTTCCCTGTCAGATGTTGAAAAGGTACAGTGCCTCTTCCTTGGCAGACACTTCTGGTGGTTTGCTGTTGATCCCTTCACAAAATAGCTTTAAACTGTCCTTTTTGTCTCCCTTTGGTTTGTGATTCATGTAATTTCTTTTGTGAGGGGGGGAAGGGATCCTCCTACTTTGTTTTTGCTGGTTAAAGTGGAATAGTGATTATGGTTGTATGCAGTTGTGAGGAAGAGTCTCAACAAGCCCTGGCCACGTACGTACTTGGGCAAGGGCTGCACAGAATTCCCACTTCTCATTTTAACTCTTTCACAAGGGTAAATATTCAGACAAGTAAGGTTTGTATACGTGATCTCCAGGTCACTGACAAGTACAGTCAAAATTATTATCTTCTCAGCTGTATTCTTGACAAAATTTGTTGTGAATAGTAACTTTCTCCAGAAAACCATTCCCTTGGCTTAGTCAAAGATATTTAGTGGTGGGAGTGAAAAGGAAGCTGAGCTATTTCTATCTCCTTGGCTTTCCTGGATCAATAATCCTAAGAGGAAAGCTAACCACAGCCAGTGTTGTAATCTGGGAACAATTATGACATTTGGCAGTGTTCTTCCAGGAAGAACAGCTCTTACTCCAGAGGAAAGTGGTATTGGCATTGATTGCTGTTGTGTGCACAAGGACTATTAAAACATGTGTTTCTATGTTGAATATTTTGTTTTAGAATTTTTTGTATATAGTCAGTTTTCTTCAGGGCTATATCACTGAATACCTACTGAAAATCCACAATTATTCCCAAACCCTTTAGACATCCTTCTTTCCCTGCATATTGTCAAAATTATGGTATAAAAAATGGTATAAAAATGGTATAAAAAAATATGTTTACAGTTTTGTCTATGGCAAAACTATAAACAATTAGAAACCTAGGCTGAAAGTTTTAATAGAGGAGTAAAAATAACACTGACAAATGAAGACTCAGGTTCAGTTATGTAGGATGCAGCTGCCAAATCCTGCAGTAATACTATTGGAATTGTTTCTTTTCTTTCAAGAGGGACAACACTTCAGAAGACAGTAACGTTACCTCTAGTGCCAACTCTGAAGTTAATGTACAAAACTGGCCTTTAAAAATGGCAGAAAAAATAGTTCTGAATTGACAAGCTTGTGACCTTTGTCAGAACTGATTGCATTCTTTGTTCTGTGCCAGTATGCAATATGCTATTTCTTTTTCCTTTTGAAATAAATGGGAGGACTGTTACTATGAAAAGCCATGCTGAGACATTTCTTAATCTCTAGGAAGGAAACATTCAGAGGGACCTCTGTGGCCTGTAAATGCCAACACAGAGCATTTCAATAGGCGATGACCAAATGCTGGTGCTCTGTACACGTACAGCGCTGATTAATCCTCGCTGATTAGGGCTGTGTGAATTTCTTTCCTGGTAGCAGCATAACCTTGCTTGCTGGATGGAAGGTGATCCCCTTAGTTGCTTACATGGAAGAAGGAAGCTCCCTGAAACAGCTTTGTACAAAAACTGGTGTCCTTTTATGACTTTAATTAGTTGAAGTTAGTAGAGCTGATACATAGCTTATATGTGTACCCCTCTTTTTCTGACTGCTTCCCTTTCCATTCCTATTAAACTCTATCAGGTCATTCATAGGTTCTTTGTAAGGAGTATGTTGACTTTGTGTTTCTTAGGTCACAGAATCAGATTTTGCTTTGCTGACTGTGGTAACTTTTAACACATTTAAAACTTCTTTTTCTTCTGCCACAACTGGCTGTAGTTCACTGAATTAATTTACTGGAAATAGTTGGTTTTTTCCTTTTAGATTCTTCTACTAAAAGCTCCTGAAGGCAGAAAAGCACCTTGTTTTTTAAGGCCTTTTATCAGACAGTGACAGAGTTGCCTTTGTCTTTTCAGTTATGATTGTGCTTGCTAATACAAATTAATGGTGTATTCAAGGAGAAATACCCAAAAAAAATTGCAATCAGTAAAGGAAAACCCCTTTGATTCTAAGACACGCAGTAAATTTGAATCCAAAATACATCTGAGGTAACCAGGACAACAAGCTTATGGGAAATAGAGTAACCAAACCATTCAAAATTAGAATGGAGATTGATTTGGGAAATTAATGTCATGTTGATTTATATATTGTGGAAAATATTTTAAGTGTAATAATACAAAAATTAATTAGAATTTTTGCATAAATGCTCATCTTTTGAAAGCTGTTTTCAGATAGATTAGTAGAGTAGCAAGTTTTAGTTTAGAGATCTGATTGTATATCTCATTTTTGGAAACCTCTTTGGGTATGTTGAAGCTCAGAATCGTAGAATGATGAAATTCCCTGGTTTCAGAGGGGTCCTCAAGGATCATCAAGTCCAACTCCAGATTCCAAAGAAGACAACCCAGATATCTGACTGTTATCCAAATTCTTCTTGAATGCCAGCAGACTTAGGACTATGACAATGTCTCTAATTAAAATTAGCTAACTTTATAATAGTCTTTTTAATTGCTGTTCTTGCATTATTGGGGGAGTGAAAAAGTTGGGGCATTTCTGGTTTTGTTTGGTTTGGGCTTTTTCTTGATTGTTTTTGTGTCTTTTGTGTTTTATTGGCTTTTTCTAAAAAGTTTTGTTTGTATTAATTATTGCTGTGAAAGCATATTTATCTTTTTCTGTGTAGCTGTGGTATATCTTGATATGTGACAAAGTCTTTGTAGTTTTTCAGTTGAAAGGGTAATGGATAATAAACCAGATAGAGAACAATTTTCTTAGTATTTAAAAATGAATGTTTCTGGGTGGATGGGGCAGTGGTATTAACTTAGAAACCTTGATGCATTTTTCTGACTACTGTCCTAATCTGTTCAGATTTTTGTCAATTTATAGATCTAGAATTTAAGTAAGATATTTTGCTTTTAATTGGTGAAGAGGCTGACTTATGTGACCTTTTAATTTATCACTGTCCTTGTAATTGTTGTTCATTGCCTTTAGAATTATTTAATAAGTTTGTTGCTTTATGCACCGTAAATATTACTAATAACATGGTATAAAGAGCCAACACTAGTGTATATTACTTACACAGTCCAGAAAAATTGTGCCTTCTTTCTACATTTACCTGGGGGTTTTTTTGACAGTCACTTACAGAGCCAGCACGTGCTTGTGCTTTTAATTCTGCAGTATTTAAAGGTTTTATTCCCTGTAGTGAGGGGCTTATGCTGAAGACATATTAATCATTAATTGTATGTGTAATGGCAAATGTATTTGTACCTTAAAATACCAGTTGCAGATTAAGGCACTGCTTTAAATGTTTACATTCTTTTGTTCATTCCTTCTTTTTCCTTTGATCCCAATCTTTGTGATTTCATTAGGATAGCCCCTACTTGACTCGTGCCAAGGTCTGCCTTGCCTTGAGACACAAGTTTTGAGGATCCTTGGACACAACCATGCAGTCTTTACCCCACACTAGGCTGATTGTATGAATTACATGAGTTTCTGGCTCCAGTGTGAGATGAAAGCTTAAAATTGAACAGAGAAGATGGGGGACACTGGTTAGATGTCATCTGTTTTGTAGCACTGGGATTTGCTTCTCTGAACCTCATGTAAAGGAGAGGCAGGATTTGAAAGACAGCTGAGCTTAAATACAAAAAATTTATTTCTAAGCAAAATGATGTTAAGTTAGTCAATCTCCTTTAAAAGTCTGCTTTGCATTTCTAGTCTTGTTCAATGAGTTGACAGATACCTTGTGTCTTATGGCAGGTCCATATTTATTCTCTTGGTATGGCGCTCTTTTGGGGAGCTGACCACGAAGTTCCTCAAAGTCAGGTAAGTTTGGATTTGGTTTTGGTTAATATTGCAGCTCCAGACTTGATACTGTTTGACTGACTCTGCATTTGAATTTGCATGGCAGGGTGTCATACTGAGACACTGAGGAGCAAGAGGCCTTTCCCTGAATTTTAGAGAATGGGTCAGGTTGGAAAGGACCAGAGTGGGTCCAACCTCCCTGCCCAAGCAGGGTCATCCCACAGCACGTAGCACAGGATTGAATCCAGATGGCTCAGTGAGCTTCTCTAGGCAGTCTGTTCCTGTCACTGCACAGTACAGAAGTTTTCTTTCCCATACTTGGAGTTTTTCTTGTGAAGTGTGGTCTGGTTTTGCAGGAGAAGGTGCTGGTAGCACATTTCTGTTACTTTCCATGAAGATACATCTGGGCTAGTCTATCCTGTAATGCCACAGGCTGAAAGACAGCAGTTTAAGCTGTAGACAAAGGAGAAAATAATTTGTTTTGGTTTAGGCTTATATAAAAATAAATATTGAAGTAACGTGGTTGTTTTACACATAATAAAACAACTTGTTCTCCATGCTGCCATAGCTTCTGTGAGTCTGGATTTGACACATATAGATAATATATGTGTATAACCTTTCACAATGGTCAAGAAAGGGTATGAATTGTTTGGAACAGGTCTTGCTATTGACTTGTCAGTCAATGCAAACACAGTTGCAGACGGCTTAGAGATGAGTGTTATTACTCAATGTGGTTATTTTACACACCCAGCATAAATCTTAGACTGTCCTGCCAAAACTGACTGAAGATTGATGTGATTCTTTATCTTCCTCAGAGCTCCTTCCCTGTCCCAAATTAAACTTTTAGAAGTAAATACCTATAAGAGTGAAAATAAGATAAAATGCTTCTGAAAAGGCATTTAATAATGGACCTGCAGCTGTGGGAGAAGCAATTTGTGGTTTAGATTTAGGTTTGTTCCTACAAGTTGATGTTATATGTAAGACTAAGGAAGAAAATTTTGAAAGACTTCAGCATTTTAGGCCTTCGGTTCCTAATATTTTCTTTACCAGAGCGGTAGTTGGCATCTCAGTTGTACTTTATTTTGCCTGAATGCAGCTAAGTGAAGTAAAAAACTTCGAAGCGCTGAATGTGTAGGGGTACCTGTTCATAATGGCTACTGTGCCTGTCCCAAAATCCCTAGAGTTTTCTTATATTCTAGGGCTTTCCCATTTCTTTGCTTTCCTGTCTTGTAAGAGATGAAAAGAGTAGTATTCAACAGTAGTAGGAGAGTGACTTAAAGTATGTAGGTGTTGAGAGGAGTGTAGGCATGAATTTCAGTCCCCATTTTCTGTGTTTCTTCCTTTGGTGTTAAGAGTGTAGCAGCACTTTCTCAGTAATGTAGTGGGGAGGCATGCCCTACCTGCTAATAAAACAGGATTTCCCCAAAGACAATGTGGTGAGGTATGCCTAGAAGGAATCTGCCTTTGGGATGTAGTCATGTGGGTCTTCTGTCCTGTGGAGTTAATGTTGGCAAAAGGACAGTCTTGTGTGTGGCATTACTTTTGTGCATTAATTTGCATGTGCAGATTTGCCCTTTTTCTATATTTGCCTATGTTTGTTAATGAGCTGCTTCTCTGCTGGGAGTGTGGCTGAACATGAGATTCTTATCTTATTCACATACATGATTTTTTATGATTAGTTAGAAGTGATAAACAGATAGATGGGAAAAGCCTATATTAATTAAATCGGGGTGGTCCAGAGTGCCTTTTTTATGGTTCACCTTAAGAGTGCACACACAGGGAAGATTGAAAGATTGCAATTGTTTGAAGCACTCTGATGCAAAAAGCTTGACAGTGTTTGTACTTTGTGGATAACCACCCACTTTGGGAGAGTTGCAGATCAGAACGCTCAGGTCGCAAGTGCCTGCGGCACCTGAGAACAAGTGTTATCACTGGCTGCTGCATACCCTGGGGAGGGATATTCCAGTACAGTGTGCTGCTGTATTCACTCAACAGGGAGGGCAGAAAGACATCAAGATTTACCTTTCTTTTAGGCTGTATGGGTGCTGTCCTGCAGTTATGAAGCTCTGCTTCGTTAATCAGTGGCTTGTTTTATTCCTTACTTTTTTGTTGATACTGTTTAGTGATATCAGTGGAATTTGGGAATGCTAACACATCTGCTGCAAAGTATTGGGGAGGTGAGGAACTGCAGAAAATGAGCACAGAGGGTTGTCCAAAATTATTGTGATGAGATTTGAATTTTATACTTGGGTGGCAGAATGTTCAAAATTAAGGAATAAAACTTCCTCTGAGCCTTTTCCCTTCTACTTTATTTTCACTTACTCATTAAATGTTTGAGAAAGTCATTGGTGTCATGATCTTAGAGATCAGGCAGTTTGTTTAGGCTGGATCATTGTAAAGTAGGAATTGAATCCAGAGGCTGAATGTCTCTCTCCTGTTCTACAGCCACTATTTTTCCACCTCCTAGATGGTGACTTTCAAACTGGCACTCAGATAATGTAGGTAATAAGTCTTTGAGTGTCTTTGGTTTCTGATTGTTTCGCAAGTCACTCAGTTAACCAAGTTTAACCAAGTTAAAACTGATTCTCCTGTCTCCCCTGTTCTTGTTTGTCACTAGCCTATCAAGCTTGGAGACCATCTCAACAGCATTCTCCTGGGCATGTGTGAAGATGTCATTTATGCCCGTGTGTCTGTTCGGACTGTTCTGGATGCCTGCAGCGCCCACATAAGGAACAGCAACTGTGCCCCTTCTTTCTCATATGTGAAGCAGTTGGTCAGACTGGTTCTGGGAAGCCTGTCTGGGGTAAGTCTGTGTCAGCGATTGAGGAAATAATAGAGGTGAGCAGGAAGAGAGCAAAAGTGCTAATTCAGAGTCACTCTGCAGTCATTCTTCCTCTTGTTTTGGTATGTTGCAATTTTGACAAGGGTGAGTGTTGAAAGGAGAGAACAGCTTCTCTCCCCATGTAGCAGTTTGTGCACTTGACAGTTCCTCCTGGAACATGCATTCACGAGTTTCTGAGGAGGTCATTTCATGAACTGTCTTCATTTTAAAAAAAAAAAAAAAGTAGGGAGAAACAGGAGAACAAGGGTGATAAACTGTAGGGCAAGCCTTAGACTTGTTGCTACTTGAAATGCTTCAGAAATGATTGCTGTGAGTTTACTTTAACTTGAAGTTATGCTTGACTTTTGGAGAGTTGCTTATTAACAGAAAGGAGGACTGTTTAGGCAGTGTGACAATTCTCTTGCACTTCTGCTCAGCTCTTGAATATGAGAATTGTGGAGGATTTTATTGTCCAATAATGACCAAACTGCTTTTAGAAGTGAAAGAAATTACATGAACTCATCTTGCAAAGTTACTATTCCTGATGGGCAACTTCTCTCTTCACCTAAACCATTACAGCTTAAATTCAGAATAGTTAAATAATTTTATGTAAATAAAGGAAGACCATAATTTGGTGTAGAATAGTAGAATGGTTTGGGTTAAAAGAGACCTTAAAGCTATATCCAACCTCCCTCCCATGGTCAGGGATACCTTTTGCAAGACCAGATTGCTCAGAGCTTCATCCAACCTTGCCTTGAACACTTCCAGGGAAAGAATGTCCACAATTTCTCTGGGCAACCTTTGCCAGTGCATCACCACCCTCACAGTGAAGAACTTCTTCCTAATAGCTAATTTAAATTTACTCTCGGTTTGAAGCCATTTTCCTTTGTCCTGTCACTACATGCTCTTGTAAATAGTTCTTTTCCATCTTGTAGGCTCCCTTCAGGTACTGGAAGGTCGCTATTAGGTTACCCCTAAGCCTTTTCTTAGCCTTTCCTCATAGGAGAGGTGCTCCACCCGTCTAATCAACTCAGTGTCCTTTCTCTGGACTCACTCCAGCAGGTCCATGTAAAAACTGGTGTCTAGAGAGACAGCACTGAAATTGCATGAAAAACGTTTAATTGATAGTTTCTTCATGTATCTGGTTTGGAAGTGCTTGCAGAAAGCAAGAGGTCCCTTCATTTGTCTGATATTTGACAGCAGCTGATTATGGCAGGCCTCCAGAAGTAGTGCTGAGCCTGAGCTCCACAAAGCCTTGTCTAGTCCGTGAGGTATGTCTGTCAGTCCAGTGCTCCTCACTGTAGTGTCTGAAGTCTTGGGTAGTTGCCAAGTGGGACTAGTCTGTGGTTCAGTGAAATAAAAGGCTACAGGGCCTTCATCAGTGGTGCTGTTAAAATAAAGATCCAGGTTTTAAATCAGGCCACAAGCTATAGAAACAACCACTCTGGAAAGTGAGTCATTATTCTCCAAGCTGTTGATGGCCATTTCAGCTTAGCAAGTTTTCTCCCTCCTCTTGTTCTTATCAGCAAGCTTTCAGGGAGTCTGGGTTTAGTAAGTGCTCCCAAATGCTTGTGCTGAAATCCAGCAGAGAGCTGAATCCAGCAACTATGCTCCCAAGCTCCTGTCCATATTGTCAGTGAAGGATTGGGACTAGCAGTTATCCAGTGCTGAAGCTTTGCTCCTTTCCTCTGCCAGTCACCTTTTTAATTCTAGACGTGTCACTGCGTTGGCTTTGCAAGAAGACAAGGAAAAACCCAGCTGAACAGAGCCAAGAGTTGAGGGAGCAATGACAGTATAGCTGTGCTGCTAGGTATTTGAGCACCTTAGCCAGCCGGCCCTGCTGGTTTTAATGATCAGTGCTCTGTGTGTGTGCTGGAATGTTTTAAATTAACAAGAAAAATGTATAAATTTTGTTTTTTCAGAGGCAGACTACAATTTACTATTCCAGGATTGGCATGCCTCTAATCTTGATGGGCTTTATCAAAGGCTCGAGGGGTCTTATCTCTGTAACTGGTCATTTGGTGATGTCTGAAGCACAGCTGAGAGGTCTCATTTGAATGTTTTCATTTGCCATGTTAATTTGCTTTGTAAAGGGCAATATAACCCCAGGCTGATTCAGTCTGTTTAGTGTTAACTGAGTTGTACTGTAACTGTGAAGTCTGCTTGATTTTTCCTTCCCTCCTGCTGTCCAGGTTGCACTCCCACTATATGAAAAGAGCTCACTAAGAATGTTTTGTTGTAGCAAATAAACTCTTCTTTGAATGCTTGAACATGTGAAAGGTTTTCCTAGGGAAGTATTGATTTTAAAAAAAAAAAAAAAAAGTGAAAAGTTAGTGGGAGTAGTTAAGCCTGACACTTGAAAAGGAATGTGCCTGAGGGTCTGAAGAGACTTCTGGCCAATGGATGCATGTGATTTGACACTTGAAATCAATCCTGCAAGGGTACAAGACAGTTCTTCCTGTTACAGGAGAACTCATTGGTAGAACTAGGCAAGTTCTAGTCATGTTGTAATCATGGAAGATGGTTTTGAGTGTTGCTGTCCCTTCAGTTTGCTGTAGGGGTGGAATGTGTTTAAGTTACATCCTTGTGAACTTAATTTATTCTTAGTGGAAAAAAGGTAGACCAAATGTGTAGTTAAATAATGTACAAGCTATTCAAATATGTATAATTCCAGGGGATATGCTCACTGATGAATCAATTTTTTATTAAAATTTTGAACTCCCATTCTCCACTTAATTGTTTGACACAAACTAATAATGTGCATTTACAAAAAAACAATGCTTGTTTCATACTTATATGAGCTTTTCCAACATTTTGACTTTATGTTACTGCCGTTTTTTTGCAGATGGATCAGCTGTCTTGTAATGGAGATAGAAAATTGCAGCCAGACAGGAGCCAGGCAATTCGGGAGAGGCTGAGGGGAAAAGGGCTTCCCACAGGTAAGTGCTTCATTGCAGCCCTGTGGAAGCAAGTTTGGGTAGATTTTGGAAGCAAAGAAATCAGAGGACTTGCTTACATTCACAAAACTCTGATGGTTCAGTGTCTAGGTAAATGTTGGTGATGGTAACAGGTGGTGAGGGCTTCAAGAAAATATTTGTCTTTTTCAGTTCTGTCCTTATGGTAGGAACAGGTTTTAAAGGTTCTTGGCCAAATGTTTTGTTTCTGGAGAAAGGAGATTTTCAGCTGAAGGTTGGTCAGCTAGAAGAAGAGGAAGCAGCTTTTCCTCGTTCCCTCTTTCCTGTAGACTCTGCTCTCTCATCATAGCTCTAATTGCACAAAACAGCTCTTCCTCTGTCCTGGGGAGCCCTGGACTCTTCCCTGCACACAAAGCTCTTTTGCTGCCTTTTTTTTTTTTTGTTGTTGTTGTTTCTGAAGAGAAGTGACATGTGTTCCATCACAGTTCTGCTATGCTTGACAGTGTGAGATAGATAGGGAGGCCAGGTAGGGTTGTACTTTACTTCAGGGAAGTAAGGAAAGAGGAAACTGGGAGACCAGGGAGGAGACAGATGGTTGCTGTTGTCACTGTGGAGGAAAAAGGATAAAGTGATCTAGGTTGAATGCTGGTGTTTGCTATGATTTTTTGCTGTTTAATATCATAGATATTGTTTAAGGTCATTGGCAACATCAGCAGCATCAGCTCTGTGCTAGTCTTTTCAGACAAGAGGATGTAGTCTTCTAAAAGGCTGGTCTCTAAATTTTTCTGGAAGAATTGTGGAGCTGAGCAGGAACATTTTATAAGGCATCAGCTTGGACCAGTCTAAGTCATTGCAACACGGATATGTTGCTGATGTGAGCGAGTTGCTCCTCTCTTCTTTGGTTTTGTGTCAAGCAACAGTGCAGTGAAAAGCAGGAACTGAAATAACCCATGGTGTTGTCAGTGACAATATGAACTGCAGAGGTTAGACACAAGTCTGGCAAGGGATTGGTGGTCTTCCTTTATTGATTATTTTCTTTTTATTATTTTTTTTAAGATGAGGCTAGATTAGGCTACTGTTCGATATAAAACACTTATCACAGTGGTTGTCAGCCCTTCCACTACAGCACTATGTGTTTAGGAACAGTTTCTGGTACAAGCTGTTTCTTCATTTTCTGGCACAAATTCACTGTTCTGACTGCTTTCTCAGGGGCTTTGCTTTCTTACTGGTTCTTTTATTTTTTGACAGAATATTTCTGTGGCAATAGGGAGATCTTTTAGAAATACAGGGTTTGGAACTGGATCAATCTAGTTGACTGGATTCATAAACCATGTAATGTCTGCCTTTTCTGAATTTCTTAAGATCTTTCTTAAATTCTTTCCCTGGATCCCACTAAGTTTAAGGTTTGAACCAGAACCTTATTTTTCTGGGTGCTAATTTGTTTATTCTTTAACCCTATGCTTCCCAGTCTCCAGTGTTGTCCAATAAACAGTGTCTTTAAACACCTTTGTTCTTTTGCCAGTACTACCACATTCAGTATTTTTTTCAAGAACTTTATTTAAGCCCAAAGCCTTACTACCTCAAGTTTTTCATTTCTATGCCCTCTTTCTGTCACCTATTCTGCTTTTTATTTCATAACCACAATTAACCGTGTTTTGGTAATGATTAAAATATTTGTAAAGTTTTGGACACATAGCAGGATTGTCTTTAAAGTCTTTTCTTACTGCATTAGCAAACTCTCATTATTCTTTTCTTTGTTGTTTCTAGTTTTCCGTTCTCTAATACAACTGACCGGTCTTTTGTTGTTTTGTTATTAATTTTCTTAGAAAATCTTTAACTTTTTTTAAATGTTTGTGGTTTGAGAGGTTTTATTTCTCTGTCCATTTGTTTTCCTACCCACAACTACATTTAAACTTTTTAGCAGATTTTTCTTTCTCCTGAAATAATGCTTGTCCCCAGTGTCTTCATTATATCTTAACAAAAACCCTTTTGTTTTAGGTTCTACTAAATTTTGGAGATTGCTGTAGTAGCTCCAGCCAATATCTTCATAGCTTTCTGGGTCGGCACTAGGGTGAATAACATGTAATGTCTGAAACTTTCTCTGGAGACTCTGTCTTTAACTCTGAGGGAGTAGACTAGATGATCCAATTTCTGTTTTTTTACTGTATTCTCTAACTTGAAAAAAATTTCATGGGTAGAATGTTTTTTTCCTCTTATTCTTGGAGACTGAGTCCACTTGGCTCCTCTGCTATCAACCAGTAAATTTAACAAAGAGTTTTAAGCAACCTTGCTCAAAATTACTTTCTGAAAGTTCTCTTTTTAGGGAACTTCATACTTTCTGAAGAGTTCTAATTTAATAGAATCTTTACTCAAATAATATTTGTGAAATGAGAGAACCTTGTAACCCCCAGACAACAAAGTTGGCTGAACAGTCCTCATCCCTTAACACCTGTTGCTCACTGCAAGTGCTTGCATTTGTAGAGTGTTACAGATAACATGTGGCAGCCCAGGGAATAAGTGTTTGTGCTTCACTCTTCCAATGCAAACATTATATTGTCTGCATAATTCCAAGCCTGGTATGAAAGGTACAAGTTATTAATGAGATGCTCTTGAATACTTGATTTTTTTTTTTCTCTTCTTTTCAAGATGAAATGTCAATGATCAAAACTGTTTTCACTTACCTTGTAGGGTTTATGATACTTTGGTGTTATGGTTCTGTCTTCCCCCATCCCTAGAAGCAGAAAATATTTTTCATGTTTTCTGATATTTGAGTCTTTATCTTTTCCTTTTTTTTTTTAATGAAAAGAAAGATAAATTGAAATCACTCATTCCTTTGTTTTATGTGTTGCCTGACCTGCTTCCACTCAACCATTTCCAACTTCTCTGTATCATGTTATTTACCTGTAAAAATCAATTTTCTCCTTTTCCTAAGAAGCTTTACAACCTTCTTAGCTTCCCCAGAGCTTTCCCAATTCTGATTCTGTTATAAGTAACTTTTCCTTGTATGCCTTAATAGCACCTTCTTCTCTTTATTTTGATCTTAGGTACATTGCTTGATCTCAGCTTTGCTGAGACCTCAGGGAATTGTAATATACAAAACAGAACCCCTGAAATATCCAAACCACTTCTAGCTGTTTTCAGTTCTGTTTTTACACTGATGTTAAGTACACTGAGTCATGTATTTGGAAGTTAGTGAGGACCCAGTGAAATGGGTGTCTGATATTAATGGGCGACAGCTTGCATTTCATTCAGGGCACTTCAGTGCTTGTTATTTCTTTTTCTGCAATGGTGTGCTGCTTTGCCGGTGCAAATTCAGTCAATTACAGCACACATCAGCTGCCCTTGGGGCACAGCTGTAAATTTCAGGGAAAGTGAGCTGTAGAAATGCAATGTTGATTATATTGGTTGATAATCTCATGGATTGAGGAGCCCTAAGTAGAAAGCCAGATGAAGGTTTAAGAAAAATGTTACAGTTGAGAAAATAAAAGCCAACAAAACCAAAACAACTCAGGAAGGCACAAAGTCCTTTTTCCCTGTTTGGTCACTCTGCTATTCTGCTGCTGTGTGTAGCTGAAATAAATACCTATTAGTCCAGTGGCAAATTTGCAAGTATTTAGAAGGTCAGTAAGCTACTAAGAGAGGATTATGATTTTGAATACATCTTTCTAATGAGTTAGAAGTCCTGTGAGTCATCTTTTGCCCTTTTCTCAGGTTTAACAGCCTCTAAGAACACATTTTAGTTGAAGTTTACCACTGGGATGATTGGAGGGGTGAGGTGGGTGCACATACGGATTTGTATAACTTTACTAGTCACTTCTGTAGAGTATTATAAATAAAATTAATTCAGTGAGCAGAAATCTTTACTGGAAAGGACAGAAGACTTGGGTGATATTCACGGAGGTGAAGTTCTGTTAAGTTGTGAAAATCTTAGAATTCATAGTGAATAGAATAGCTGTCATATGGAGAAAAAGGCAGCATAAGGGGTAAGGCATTTATTGTGAACTTTAGAGTATCGGAAAATTACTTGGAGCATGTAACTTAAGATAGCTGATAAATTGTGTGAAGTTCATGAATATGAGATGGTTCAGTAAGAGAGATGTGCTTGTAACTGGAGAGTAGCCAACTAATACCTTAGAAATTTGCAGTCTTTGAAAAATGCTATGATTTTTCCTTTATTTGAATTCCATTTTTATTAGGATCAGTTTTTCATTCCATGTTAATCCACTGTTATAATTGCCGGGGCTTTATTGTTGACTTAGGATAAGTGTTTTGAAATTTTTCCACCTCACATGTTTAAATCAAATATTTTGCTCACCTTATGTAACCAGCTTTGATATTTTCAGCTATTCATTTCTATCTTTGTCTTCAAGATAATTATTATACTCATCAACAGCTTTGTGATAATATTCTCCTCAGTTAAATTTCTTTTTTGTCTCTTTCATGACTCACTTTCTGTGGCTATCTTGGTGAATGAGTTTTACAGCAAGGCTGGCTGCTGAAGTAATTTATTGTAAATTAATATTACAGAATGTTTGCTTTTAGTCAAGTTGTATTCAGAACACAGTGTCTAGAAACTGACTTAGCCAGCAGAAATAAAAGCAGTAAGACCTGTCATGAGTCATCTGAACCAATGAATTACTTCATTTTTGTACTTAAAAACACTTTAGACCTTAAAAGAGTTCTTACATCAAGAATTATATATGAAAGTTACTTAATTGTCTTGATAAAGTTCTTTTGGTGTGACAAAAGATTTAGCATCTGTCAAACTCATCTGAATATAAAACAAGAATTAATTCACTGTGTTACTCTTTGCCACAAATTATCCTTGAAAAGGATGTGTAGGCTATTTAATGCTCAGCTGAAATCTCCTTAGCATGTACTTGCCTGGAAACCTGCTTCCCAGCCATCTAATACCTGAAATCCTGCACCTCATGTGTTTATTTGCAAAGTTTCAATTTAAGTTGATGATCCAAGAACACCAAGGACAGACCTTTGCCAGAGATGTTTCATCTTCTAAGGAGATGCAGCTAACAGGTGTTTTGGCTTTCCTGTCGTGAGGATCCCTGATGTTAACTTGACTTTTACAATGTGGTAGATCATCACGAGTCCAATATTACAGTTGTATTCTGACCTTTTTCTCTGCTTAAAATATGTGCTACATGAATGAAGGCTTGAAACTAATGTAAAAGATCATTTAGATTCACCCTAACTGTACACAATAGAAAATACTTAGAAATAGTGATCAAAATGGTTAATGTTGATCAAGTCTTTAATTAGACTGTATGCACTATCATGTGTAACAAAGATGTTAGGTGTTGCAAACTGAATGAAAAATGCAAAAGCTAAGTGAAGCTGCTTTTAATTTTAACAATATTCTAGTGTCTAATTACCACTCCATATATCAACAAAAAACCTCTCAAATAAGTGAAAACATACCCTTTTACCCTTTTTGCTTTTGATCCAGGGAAGTTAACTGTGGATTGTTTTAGTTCCTGAAGTGGGTGAAAACACAACTTTTAGTCTGTAAAGAAATGGCTTATAGTGATGACTTAAACATTAGTGATAGCTTAAACATTATCTTGATAAATTCAAACACAAAGACTTAAATTATCAAAAACTGCAGCACAAACTTATTTCCATTTACTTGAAAATCTGTCATCTGTAAAAATACTAAATATACTTTTCTTTATTATTTTATTTTTTTAATTTCCACTGTCTCCTCAGTTCCAGAAAAAAAAAAAGAACTGAGTAGGTGGAGAATAACTTTCAGAGTTCAGCAAAACCAAATGAAATCCAGATGAAGATTTCTTGTTGGAAGAAAAAAATAAAAGGATTTCATCCTTTTTCACTCCAAAAGCCGTGCCTGTTTTCTTCCAATAAGTCTTTGCATCTAGCAGTACTGGTGGTTGGCATTGATAGAGATCTTTTAAATTTAGGTATAGTTTCTCCAGGTATAAGGAGCTTCCAGCCTAGCACTATTGGAAGTGCTGAGGACAGACTCAGAACTCTGAAGATGAAACAAGAGCAGACACAAAGATCAGTGAGGAAACCAATCCAGGGATGCCAAATGCTGTTTCTGTGCAGAAAAGCAGCTGTATCACTGAGCTTCTCCTGGGATAAACAAAAATCCAGGAAGGGAGTAGCTAGGTGGATCTTTTGCCTGCTTGGTTGAAAAATGTACCAAAAATAACCCGACCCATAAAGCTGAGTGGGAAAGAGCAGTGGTTGCGTTTTCTTGCAGACGTGCAGAGGAAAGAAAGAGGTAAAATGTTGCATTTATGAAATATGAAGTGCTGCTTGGCAAGGCTCACTACCACTGTTCTGAACAAGATGGCTGTTTTTTGGAGCTGTTTAGTGTTTTTGATAGAAGAGCTGTCAGTCCAAAGCAGAATGCAAATTTTTATACAGGATTTCTAACTTGGCCATTACATATAGTGCTTCCAACAGTCCTTGTGTCCAGTTTAATTCTTCCTTCACAGAGAATGCATTGTTTAGGAGTACTTCCATCTGCAACTTGGATTCTTCTCAACAATTTAGAAAGTAAAAGAAAAGAGGGGGTGCCATTCTTAGCAGTCAACCCACAGGCCACATCTGGCTCTGTTGTCTTCTGTTTGGCTTTTAGCCTGTCCCAAAGGGATTGCAAACCCAACTCCTCCACCAGCTACCCACTCATATTTTAGAAACTAACCGCAGTGTCTGGGGAGAAAGAGGTTTTTTCTGTTGCTTTGTTTTCTGCACAAAGATGGCGTGGGAGATGTTTTTTAAACTCCTGTATAATAATTTCCTCTCTTGAGACCTTCCAATCTGGCAGTGAATGGTGTGTGTTCTCATGCACATGTGGGTTGTCTTTCCCTGGTCACGCAGCCTCTATCTCTTCCTAACCAACCCCCACTCCCATATGTGTGCATCGACATACATCCACAAGTCAAAATCCATAATGGAGTTGAAAAATGTTTTCTGCTTTGTTCAGACAAAAGGAAGGGGCAGGCAGAAAGGCTATAAAGAAAATTGAGTTGCGTTGAAGCAGCAAAAGCAGATACAGTATGTGATAGTACCAACTGTGTTTGCACTTACTTAATTGCCTGTATGATCAAGCTGTACACAAGTAATTGCAGACAGACTGGATTTAGTTAGACAGCAACTCTTTCTCAGAGGAAAATCAACCAGATTACTGTCAGCGTGAGTGAAAGATGGTCTGTGAATGAGACTGCTGTAAAAGAGGGTGTAGTTGCATTCACAGCTGAAAACACCAAAGGAAGAGGGAAGCAAATTTATGGTTATTCAGCAAATGTAACATCTGGCAATTGAAGGTGTGTGTGAAAAACTAGTTTCATTTTAGTACCACAAGGGAATTTAATCATGAATTCCTGGTGATTAATTGCTATTTTTATTTTATGTATTCCCTCACTATATATTATACATTGGAATCATACAGTTACTGTAATTGCATTTGAATTATTTACAGTAATTATAAATAATTGCACTAATGTAACATCAAGCAGAGGATAAACGCCCAAGGGCGATATGAGGAATCAAGAACCCATATGCTCTTCAGATGAGCGAGGAGGAGAGTTTAGTGCAACAGAGAAAGAAGCAACTGGGGAAGGGGAAATATTCCTTTTGAAGTTGCTTACATGCTGCAGCATCTTAATTGCTAATGTCTTGTCCTATCACCCTCACTGTCAGACAGGGAGGCACTTCTCTGTCCTGTTACACACCTGGGTAACTGAAGCCTGGAGTAGCTCTGTGTGGTCTCAGGTAATATGATTAATGTCTTTAGTCGAGCCAAGATACTTGGGATAGGTCTCCAGAGTTTCCATTACAAATACAGACTTTTTTTTTTTTTTTTTAGGAAGAGGAAGGTCATAATATGAGTCTTGCATTATAAAAGTACACAATTTCCCTTATGCAGGTTCCTTTTGATCATTAGTTAAATATTTATTCCTTATATACAGGTTTTTTTTGCTGGTGGTTCTTTCCTTCATTTTTTCACACATTTCATTATAAAAGCTGGGGGAGAAAAAGCTGAAGAATAAACCACATTCTGACTTAATGAATTTGGACTTGAGCATGCCATTCAACTGAAAATCCATTTAAAAGGGTAATCCATGGTTAAAGAAGGAATATTATTCCAGTCTGCTCTGTTTTGGAGGCATACTGTTTTCTGGAAGCTGGATACATGAGCCTTGTGCTGAAAGAGACTTCCTGCAGTCATTTAAGACTCTTGATCCAAGTAATGCTGAGGTAGTGGAGGAAGTCCAGGATTAAAAAAGTGAAAATACCTTAACAGTTGATCGTGTGACTTACAAAGTCTATAATAGTGCTTCAAAAAAGGAAGAAGGGACAAGGACAGATTTACATTATTAAAACCAGAAATATTGGCTTGGACTGATTGCTGGTTGCCTAATCCAATTTTACTGCTGGTATCTGCACTTGAGTTACTTCTGTATTGAGAAGCCTTGCCCTTGATCCTTGGCCTCTGCGCTCTAGTGCTAAAAGCAGAATGCAGTTTTGGCTGGGATAAAGTACACGTTTGAAAGTTCTCTATTGCTGCTTTGTTTCAAAAATACAAGATACACAGGCTGTGCACTCCTTGCCCCAAAGTCTCTTCTTTACCCATTTCTGAGGATGATTTTTAAACAACTCATGTTGGCACTGTCCGTCACTTTGGGCAGAGCTTGTTGAAATAATGTAATGTCGAGAGGGATGGGTTTTGCAGAGGTGGGAAGAATTGGCAAGGCTGATGAAAAGCAGAAGTGTGAATGGGGAGAGTAATAAAGAGAGTAATAAAGGACAGATGAAAGACTTCCAAGAGAATTTTGCAGTCTCAAGCCTGGATTCTGAGGCCAGCTGTAGATTCATTTTGGTACTATGTAAAAATCTCATGCTGACTGCTTAAGTCAATGTTGATCTAAATCTGTAAAGTGGAAGAGCAGCGTGGAACACCTCCTGCACTGCTTCCTGAAAGGACAGCTTATCTCCTGTCTCATCATGCACTTGTCTGGTTGAGCGGCAAAGCTGTAGCCATGAGTACTTCCCTAGTAGCCATGAGATAGTGCTCATGGCCTTCACTTTTTCTCATGAGGGGAGGCCCAGTGGGTGGCTGATGTGCGCAAGAGAGAGCATCTCTTGTGTGCTGAGGCAAAGGGGCTTGTGTCTTCAGTGCCTCTCTACAAACAGGAAATAGCTTCTGGTATATCCAAGTCCGTGGGAACCACAGATATGGTGAGGAGGATGCTCCTTTCCCCCAGCACTCTTTTTGAATGACAGGTGGGCTCTTTTGCTGCAGTTCTCACCAGCACACAGCAAGACAGGGTTGTGTCTCTGGGGTGCCGTGGTGAGGATGCCCCAGGTGCTAAAAGCGCCTTGTGACTCTTCTCATTGCACGTGATCCTGCAACGAGATCATACTTCAGTGTGCAGAGACCCAAATGATCCTTTGAACCAGGAATGTTCTTCTGAGTCATGACTGGTGCTGTACCAACTAATCCTGTGTGCATAGCTGTGGCAGTGTATTGGAGTTGCAGCTGTCTGCTTCTCTTGGGTATTTTTCTACTTTGTTTGCCTTTGTTTTGTTCAGTAAGGTCCCTGCACGTAAATACTTTCAGTGTTAAAGAAGTGGGTGTTTGGGGTTTTTTAGCAGTGTGTAGAGGAGGTTGTTTTGGTTTTTTCAGGCCTAAAATTATCTTGGAACTCCCATTACTGGCAGGAGGATTCTCAGAGCTCCTTTTGATTTGCATTTCTGTTGGCCATCTTAAAAAGCAAACTGCAGTGTTTGGCTTTTTATCTCACAAGTGACTGAGTTAAAATCCTATTCAGGAATGTTTATCCTTGGTGCATGTACATGAATGTGAAGTTTGTGTTTGCAGAGTGAATATCATCCTGCTGTTTTAGATGGATGGTAGGACCTTCACAATGAACACTTACTTTTAAAAGGCTTTTTTGTGTGTGAAATGTATTATACACATTTCACTGGCCTTAGGATGACGTACAGTCTGAGAATAAGGTAATAATGTAATATTTAATTGACCACAAAGATAATTATGTTTAGTTTAGTATTAAAGCTATCTTTGTAAAATATGAAATGAGGCATCAGGTCCTTTTAGAAGATTAGTTAATTCTCATTCTCAAAAGTATTTCTTATTTTCTTGGTTAGAGCATGTGGGAATTGTGTTTCTTACAAGACACCTTTTAGACAATCCAAACCCTAACATTTAACCATTGTGTATTTACATGGTGGTAGGCAGCAAGGGGCTACTTGGTTACGTTTGGCTTGAGTCTTGCTGGTTTTGATTGTTAAAGGTCACAGAAATAAAAACTACAAACTAAAAGCACACTCCCCTTTTGAAAAAGAATATCAGAGTTGAAAGGTGTTTACATCTTTAAAAGCTATGAGCTTTTAAAGCATTAGTGACTACATTTCCAAACATCCCTAAAGCATTCTGTGAAATTCTGTTTGGAAGGGTAACACTCTAGATGAAGATTGTCAGGAGCCTGCTATTCGTGCGGGGCAGTTAATTTCAATCGATGCAGGAAGGTCAATGTAGCATTCTATAAGAGTAGTAGATATAGCACAGTGATTACTTTGAACTCATGACTGCTTGCTTTTGCAATGAATTCTTCAAGGCTACTCCTTCTTAAAGAATGTTCACGGGAATATCACCATAAAGAGGGAGCTAGCTCTAAGGAAGACATCAATCACATGCCAGGCTGACTCCACCTGGGTCAAAACTTCTTGGTCACCATGACATGAAATATCTCTCTTCAGAGACCACATATTTGAGTTATGATTTGGATATGGTTCCAGCTCTGTCTGCTTCTTTTATTCTGGAAGTAATTTCATGAGAAGGGAGAGTGAGAAGAGAGGCTTCCTAAATATCTGCAGATGCATGTATTATTGAAACTCAAAGGGTGCAGACTCATAGAATCATTTTAACATTGGAAGCTTTGTTGGATTTGTTTCTGAGTATTCTTTATCAGGAGAGACTATAGTCACCAAAATTAGTCATTAGAGGAAGATCCAGGATTTTTATAATTCCTAAGTACATAGTCATTCTTTTCTTACTGCTGACTCTATTGCAGGACATCTGTAAATCTGTAGAACAAACCTGGACTTGTTATTAAAAACCTGTAGGCGGTGTATTTGGGTGTGAGAGGAATGGCTGATTTCAGATTGATTATTAAGTAGTATTTTTGGTGATTGTCCAGGCTATTTTGAAAATGAAGCTAATGAGAAAACAACTTTCAGCAATTATGTGATACTTTGGGGGATTTTAATGTTAATACTGAATTATAGTAGGTCTTAATTTTTTTCTTGAGCATTTTAGAAATAAAAGAAATAAAATGGTCATCATGTATGAAGTAGTTGCATTTCTGTCTTCGTTGACTGAGGGAGCCCTTGGAGTAGCCTTCTCAATGCTTTGCTTGGTAAAACCAATGCCCAAGCACGTTCATCATATATTTTAAGTAATTTGTGTTGGACTCCTGTGTATTAGGTAGAAAATTACATGTATAAAATGTCTCCTTATTCCAGGAAAAACATTGGCTGTTGATGCACCTGATGGACACAGAGCTCACTTCTCTCAACAGACCACCCTTAACAAAGGACTTAGCAAGTCTATGGGATTTCTGTCCATTAGAGGAACACGAGACGAGGAAGAGTTTTTCCAGGGCATTTCTGCAGATTACAGTTCGGGTCAGGAAGATGTTTTCTGTCCTCATAGGTGTAAAACCAGTGAGCTTGAGAAAAAAGGTCACCTTCACACAGATGTCCCTCCCAAACGGAAAATATGGGCTTCTTCCACAGATTTGCTTTGCTCTACTGACAAGGCAGCTGAGAGGGACCATGCTGGAGGCTCTCACAGGCACAGCCATCAGTGTGAAACATTTACAGTACGGACTTCTACTACTGCCAGAAACAAGGAAGCAAGATACTCCGATGGGAGCATAGCGCTGGATGTCTTCGGACCACAAAAACTGGACCAAACGCGCCACATGCCTGAGACATCAACTTCTGCAGCAATATCAAGTGCCTTTGACAGGATAAGAGAGAGACAGAAGAAGTTGCAGCTTCTGAGGGAAGCTATGAATGTAGAAGGTTAGTGAAGCTTTTTGATTTTCTGAATATTCCAGTCGTCAAACAAAGATTTCTTGTTATGATAAATTTTAGTTCTCTTGTAGCAGCTCTTGAAACAGCTGAGGTCTTTGCTTCATCTTTTTTTACATAAAATGAAGTCATTAGAGCATCTGTTGCCAATGAAGATAAATGTGGTTGTCCAGATTGCTTACTTAGAATAATTGACCTCTAACCAGTTTCAAGCTCATCAATTACAATTAGGAAAAAAAAGGTGGTAACAGCCAGTTGTCAAGTAATTTCTCTCAATGGAAGATTCTCATCTCCAGCTATTAGAGATGGATTTATGCCCCTGAGGAAAGGCAGAAAATTTCATCTCCAGATCTCTGTTTTTGTGTGTATAGCTCTGGACTTAAGCCCTTGAATATGAATTTTTTACTTTTGCCTCGTGTTCAGATCTTCAGTGGGAATACTTCACACAAGTTGCATCAGTTCATTAAAAAAAAAAGCATGGGGGAAAAGCAGGTCTTTGAAATTGTTATAGAAGTTATATTGTTATAAGAGTTATAAAATGACCTTGATGCAGTACCCTGTAAATGGAACTGCATGTTTTATTTGCTTTGGTTTTGTGGGGTGATTTTCAGGGTCTGTAAGTTTGAGACAGCTGGATAGAGCTGGATCCTGCTTGTGCTGGGCCAAAGAGCATAACTTGGTCATCCAAGGTGTGTGGTACAAGAGCTGTGTACATTTACTCAGGTGCACTCAAAGACTCATGAGTTAGCCTGCCTGCTGTGTGACAGAAGGGAAAACACACCCTACCTTGGCCTCCTTCTTCTGCCTGAGGTGCAAACACCTCCATATTAAGGATAGATGATAAAGCCTTTTGTCAAGGTTGAATTTCTGAAAATGCCTACTCATGCCCTTTGTGGCCATCTTGGGATATGCTTGTACTGCAATTAGCAGGGGAAGCCAATCCTTTCCTGTGCACATGAGCCTTTTGTTCCAGAAAGGAGGAGTGTTACCTGGCATAGGCAGGTTAAAAAGCTGCTGCGATTTTGGTACAGCTGGAGTTCTCTCGTGCTATAAAATCAGCATCTTTGGATGAGGGTTATATTATCATGTGAAGAAATGAACATAGATGAAAGCAGCACTGGGGAGATACCATTGTTTATCTCTGTAGCAGTTTACTATGTGTTGTTACCTACCAGGATGTCTGATGAGGTACAGGGAAGCCTGGTTGGCTTTTGGTTTAAGACTCTCAAAAAAATGGGGTCCATCTCAAGTGTATGAGTCAACTTGGATCATTGGAGATAGGCAGCTGACAGGGTTTAAGAGGAGGCCACTCCCAGCATTGGGAAAGCTCAATAGCCTTGTTGTTCAGGAGTGCAGCTTTGTGCAGGTTTGTCTTGCACAAGAGCAAAACCAAAAGCGCGGCCAAACCCATTGATGAGCAATGGGCTTATCATTCTCATTCAATCGGATTGGGAGACGGCAGAAAACAAAACATGCCCATGCCTTGCAAACTGAGATAGGTCAGATGTGTGAAACTACTAGATTCATGAGAGGAATGGGTGAAAGTGCAAAGTAAACTGGGAACTGGGCCTTAATAGTCACAGAGGCTGAGTGACAAACATGTGCAGGGAAGATTGAGGTAATAGCCAGTGACTCACTGCCCATCCTTCTGAATTACTTGCTAGGAAAAAAGTAAAGACACTTTCTCAACAGGTAGCTGGGTTTCACAGTTTTCTGTTTTCAAGGAAGGTGTATTTCACTCTTGAAGGTGTGAATGTGTGCTTTACTGTTATATTTTATTCAATTGTTCAATTTCTTGGAATAGAAACTAGTTGTGAATGGGAATTTTTTAATGAGCCAGTTTAAAAGAGTATTCTAGTAAAATGAATGATGAATGCTTTTTCACATAAGAGTTAGCTGCGGTTATGTCTTACAGGGCTTGAGAGACCTGACTGGAAGTATCTATTCTGCCTTAGTGAGGGGATTCACAAAAGTCTTAATACATAAAATCTGCTAGTCTATTAAGATTTCTTTCCCTTTTCCTTCTTTTGTTCCATATGTTTTACTGTTCCTCATCTTACATTTTTTTAACACCAGACATGTCTCTTGAGATCTTTCATAAGAAGTCTTTTGCCAGTTTCATCTGTCAAAGAAATGAAAAATAGTCTTGATTTTATGTATTCCTGTTGTATGTAATTTTGAAGTACTTAGTGGGTAGACAGATATTTCCACATCCAACACTATCAAGTGTCAAGTGTGTGTGGAATTACTCTTCTGACCAGTGTAACTGAGAGGTATGAGTGAAAAAGGGAGGAGAATAACTTACATGATGTAAAAGTTCATGCAGTTTGGAGTAAGGGTTCAGTTCAGTTTGGAGAGGGAGGAATGGGCAAGGAGTCATGAGAAGCAGGGTTATGGTTGGGTAGCAGAGGAGACGCAATCTGCCTTCTCTTTGGTAGGTCTGGGGATATTTTCAGTTCAGTTGAGCCCAGGTCTAGGTTACAGCTAAGCCTGTGTAAATTGTATTAAGCCTCTGCTTTTGGCTGTATGCATTGTTTTTCTCCATTTTTGAATTGTGAAGTGACATTGGACTCTCTGTGAGTTGAATTTGGAGAGATAAAACTTCCCTCCTCAAACTACAAAGGAATTTAAGTGACATATGGCTTATTTTTCTTTAACTTACTTTGGGTTAAGCTGGAAAACTTTTCTGTTATTCATAAAACCTTAAGGAGCTGACTGCCTTGGAAAAAGAAAATGTTCTTATGCACAGGCTCTGGTTTGCCAAGCTTTCACTCAGAACAGATTTTTACAATCTAAATTATAAACTCATGAAAAGCAAAGTTTATAGTGGAAAGAATGACAGAGCTTTAATTACAGCTGTGCTGTAATACTTTGTAGTGAGCTGCAGACCATCTGAAGAGTACTATAATATACTGTTGGAACATCTCAGATTTAGCCTCACAAGGCTTCCAAGGACCGTGTCCTTGCGACTGCCTTGCTCTTGAACTTGCTGGCTTATGTTAATCTGCTGTACAGTTTCAGGGTTGAGGTTGTTTATCTCTTCTGTACTGAAGGTGATTGTTTATGATTAGGTGCCATTTAGCCAGATGGGGGCAAGGGCAAGAGTCTGCTATTTGACTTAAAGTATAGCTAATTCTGATCACTAAGAAGAGAATCCAAAAGTATGTGTCAATTTTACCAACAAAGTTCTTCGTCTTTGCCCTTTTGTTCCTTCTTGGGTTTTTATGGAGGTTTCGTGACCTTAGAATTGATTAGAGTTATAAAGTTATTAGGTGTTAAACCCAAACATCTTACCTGTACCCAGAAAGCAGGTTTTGTTTTTGTTGTTCTTTTGAAACTTGGAAATTATTGCCTGGCACCTGCTGATAGTGTCCCATTTCTTTCAGAGAGGAAGTAATACTCCTTCATTGCAGCTCTAGAGTAGGAAGGTGTCGTTTGTTCTCCCATGCTCCAGGTTTTTTTACCTTTTCTCCCGCCAAACTGATTGTATCTCCTGACACTTGTGAAGTATGCACACACTCAAGTGTTCCTATCCTAGGCCTGCCCTCAAAGGGCTCAGTAGCAAGGCACAAGGCTGTGAGATGGTAATGGTAGCCTTGTCTGAACCTCTCCTTTTGCTTAGGCAGCTCCTCCTCCACTCTTTGTTTTGTGTGTATGCATAATTCAAAGTGAAAGGGTTTATGTGTTACTTGAGTGAATGGGTATCCTTTTTTTAAATTTGTTTAAATGCAGTGTTGTTTATGACAATGTTCTAAGTGAGATCCATGAGGGAACATAAAGCTTGCCCATGCCCTTGTGGAATACAGGAGGACAAAACCAGTTAGGAGAGCAGTAATATAGCTGGCTGTGGGTTGAAATAGCAGACAGGGCAAAAAAAGATGGGAGGATACTGAAAAAGTTGATCTTGCTGAAGCTCTGGAATGCTGAATCCAGGGGTGGGGAAATAGAGGTGGTTTGGGAATGTTCTTAAGCCTTAGTTAAATGTTTTTGCAGTTGGGAACCATGTGAATTCCAGACCCACAAGTTGTGTTTATTCCTCTCTCTTTTTACCTTGATTATTTTTTTCTGACTGAAAACCCAGATTATTAAATCCTCAGATCTTATGGGTTTTGTTCAATTATTGCTCTTGCTTCATAGAGTCAGCAGGAAGAGGCAGCGATAGTCTGTGTTTCCAGACAAGAGTCTTTTCCTCCTAAGTCTTCTTCCATGTGTTTATCTCCCAAAACTAGTCTCATTGGCCACCTTGAAGACTCATTTGGACCCCATTTATAAAATTTCCATGTTATGACAGCCTGTGTTTAGCTGGAAAGGATGCAGTTAAAGGTTACAGTTAGGGATACTGTAAATGCCTGGATTTTAGATGCTCCCTTAGTTTGAAGGTGCTTTTTTGATTAAGGGAACATTTCTGCAGGTCATCAGGCAGCTGTTGGTAGCAAATTTATCCCAGCAGATTAAGCCCTGGAGATTTGAATTTGGGAGCTTCTTTAGATGTGGGTTAAATGGGAAATTTGATTTAGGAGGGAAAAAAGGAATAGTTGCTTTACAAACCTAGCACTGTGAATTTATTGAAGTGCACATTCTCCCTTTTTCTCTTGAATTGTATGTTCTGAGTTTCTGAGCTCACTGTGGGCCATTTGAGTCATGCACAATGGCACATCTGTTTGCATGTGAAAGGAAAGGAAGGGGCAGTCTGCTCGTGGTGCTGCAGTGTGATTTAAATTCACTGGTGGCAAAATAGATTATCATGTGGTTGGTCTGTCCAGTAGAAAAATATTCAGAAATCATTTTAATGAATCTGAGAGGTAGGATGATGTTGGTAGGGCTGATATTATTTCGGTTAGAGAACTCCAGCTGTTAATTTTACTGAGACAAGAGATACTGGCTTTTCAAGGAAGAAGATATTTGTGGCATATCTGTAAAATACATGTAGTATGGCATCAGCAACTATTACTTTGTGGTGAGTTACAAAGCTTAACATCAGGCAGTAAACCAGCTCTTACAATTGCATAATTGCACAGCAGAGTGGCATCTGCTTTATCTCATCTATCGAGCTTTCAGCAGCTCACACAATCTGAGATAGTCAATTTTTGGTCAATACATTACATTCTCAGTTGGATAAAACATTTAAATTAAAACAGGCAAACAACTTTGTTAGACAAGCTCTCAGTCTGGGCCTGTGTTAGTTTACATACCTTATCCCAGATGGCATGATCCAGATCCAGAAAACAAGGGTGTCTTTCTAAATACAGGACTCTTGAGTTCTCACCAGGCCCTGGCATTGTTATTTTTAATGTCTCTGTTTTCCTTTCAAGCCATCACTAGAGATGTGTGTTCTGTGCAGTTTTCCAAGGCTACATTTTTTGTCTGTAGATTAGATCCTGCCAGGCCCTGTGCATCAGACTGGGCTCCCTAGGGGGTTGCCTGGATGGCTGGTGACTTGGACTGCATGTGTAATACATCTTTTTCACATAGAATGTGAGTGTGGAAATCTTGCAAGCTAAAATGAGCCTGCTCCCCTGGAAGTCTGAATGGGCTAGTTTCCTTTGTCAGTTGTTGGATGTGAATCCTTGCCAGGAATTTGAACTGGATCTCAATGTCCTTCCTGTTAAACCTATACTGGCTTGCATAAGATAGTTCAAGTTTTCTTAGATGAAAAGAGGAAAAGAAAAGGAGAAACACATATGAATCTAATCTATTGATTTAACTCATGGGAAAGAAGTGAGTCCCAGCTTCTTCTGAAGGACAGTTAATGTGTTTTAAGTGGTATTATAGTACCACTCTCCTGTAATAGACACCCACCAGTAAACTTCAAAGGGCAAACAAGAGCTCTCTCCCCATCATGAAACTGTCGGTTTAATTCTGCCGCCTTCTCTGCGCCGCCAGAAATAATTCTGTAATGATGTGTATTTGAAAACCTGTGTATCTGATGTGACTCGTGTTCAGAATAATGAAATTCCAAGCTGAATGTGGTTCTCTGATTTCTGTTGAAGTTGGCTGAGGTGAGGCTCTCTGTAAGTGACTTGTCTGGGCTTGCACGTCTCGCCTTGCGTAAATAGCGCATTTTGTTATTTTATGCTGCGTGAGGTGCCTGGGAGGTTGTGCTCTGCTGGTTTTGATAGGGAACTTGAAAAAGCACCACTGCATCACTAAGCAGCACAAAGACAGACTCTTCAACTTGTAATGCATCATCTACCTTTGCATCATTGAGCTACCACGTGCTTGCTTCATTTATTAGTACAAGTTTTATATATTCATTTTAGTTATAAACTCTTAAAATATGCTTAAACTCATGGATTTTTTTCTATTGAGGTATGAAATAGTTCAGTGTTCTGGTAAAATACTGTAGAACAGTGAAATGTTAGGGAGGGTAACTGATGCAGTTATTTTTGCTGCAATGTGCTTGGTGTCTATAGAAGTTTAATCAGTTCTGAAGTCTCTCTTCAGTCACCAAAAATTTTTACAGAAAAACAAACAAAAAATCCCCAAGAAACTAAGGCAACAAACCAAGGCCGTTCAGATTTCCCACAGAAAATTGTAAATATGGGACAGAAGTTGTTTTATTGTAGTCTTTAGCTTTTGCTGTCATTTTTCAGCTCCTTCCCAGCCAAGACTGACTAGAAGTTTGTCCTTGCTTTTGAAACTTCTGTATGAAAAGCTAAACTTTAATTTCATCCCAGAACTGGGACTTTGTGACCTTTGGAAGCCAATTCTTAATTAGAAGCTTAGCTTGGGCATGATCCAAGTGCCTTCTTTGAAGTTAAATCCTAATATGATACGTTATACTTGAGGAGAACTTGCTGGAGGAGATGAGAGAGCATAAATTACTTGGATGACTGTGCAAGCATTATAGATAGAATATTCTCAATATTTACATTTTAATTGAGTATTTGCAGGTCTGCAGTGCACATTCTGTCTGTGCCTCAGGAAGGAAGGCAATTGGTTAAGAGAGGGTACAGTGCTGGGGGGATGTGTAGGGGGTGCACACAGACCTTTGTGTAGGCCAGCAGAGAACTGGAAGGAAGATGCTCCAGTAGCAAACAGTTCTACATCTGTATGTACTTTCTCTAAACTGACCAAAATGGATATCATTCTAGAGGATTTACATGGAATTTCAGGATGTAGCTTTCTTAATTGACTTTAAACTTTGCCTGACAGTCATAAACCTTGCCTGATAGCCCAGCAAGGAAAGGTTGTTGAATGCCTACAGCAGATGAGAAAAATACCTTTGCTTGTGCTCTTGGGTTAAGTTGGCGTGGTCTTGATTAGTGTGAAGGATGTGGCAAGACAGGAGCGTGGTCCTGTCTCCAGCTCTACTTGTGAATAGGTTTGAGCTTTGTTGGGCCTTATGTGTGGGTCTGTGACAAAACTGAGATAAACAGTGTGTGGAAAACTTGCTTTTTGTTTCTTGGCTCATGGACTTCTTGGCCTATGGCATGGCACCAGCTCCCACTAACAGGATGACTCAGGAGAAGTCAAACACCCTGCAGAGTCCCATATCATGCCAGCACCTACAAACACTTGTCTCGTGGTTTAACTGCATATTTCTGTTTTACCACGGGTTTGGTATTTTCAAAATTTAATGTCTCAAAGAACTAGAATGGAGCCATAATTTGTGTGCAATTTGAGAAGCCTCGGCTGCTGACTAAGTGGAAAAAAATAAGTCTGTTTAAAAATCTCATGTCACATTTTATTGTTCCCTCTCCATCATCTTGCTTCAAAGTCAGTTCAGCAGACTTGAAAAACCTACAGCTAATAAAACTACTGGGAAACAAGAGGTCTGGTTTTAGTTAAACATTTCAGTAGTGTAGCTCCAGTGTCATGTTTGGATTGATGCCTCACTTAAGGGCTGGGAGCATTTTAAAAACACGTCTCCAAAAGCTACCCACTGAATTTGGTTTTTATTTCCCATGGTAGGCAAATAATTGCTAGACTGGGGGCAGATTTGTTTGTTGTAAAATCCACAAGGTTGAAAGTAGCCATTGTGAAAGATTGAAGCAACCTCACTGCTCCCACACAGCCCCAGTGGATTCTTTTCATCTTGCTTTAGGTCCACATTACTCCTTTCTGAGAGTAGTGTAAAATGCTTTTTGGATTAATTGGGTTTTATCCTGCTAAACTGTGCAACTGGGATGGGCTGGTGAGACCTGCTGGTTTCATAACTTGATTTGCAGCTTTCTTAAAGATTCCCTACACAGCCCAGGTGAGATGGTTGGAAATGGGGGAAATATTGGCTTTTAAAGATGAAGGTTTTGGAAACAGTCCAAAGTGAACAGGAGCTAGTCTTTAGTTCTTGGAGTACTGCATTATCTTACTTCTTTTCATGCTTTTTTCCTGTTTGGAATTTTTCTCTGTAGGAAGTCTATATGAGTAGTATGGTTGACTAACCTGCCATCTGACCTAATAGAAGTTATGCAGCAAGTTTACTGTTCCCTCAGAATTTTTCACCAGATGTTTTGTTGTCTGGGTGTGGAAAGTTGGAGCTTCAGATTTCTTTGTTGCAGCCTCCAAAAATATCTGCTCACGTGTTCCCCATTTTGTATTCTTGCATTGCCTATTCCTTGCTGTAATGACTGGCACTTGTTTTCACAGCAGTTACATCTGTTTTTTCTATATCACTGCTTTTGTTTTCAAAAACATTAACTATAGTCAAACACGAAACAGCCTTCTGCAAATAAGGACACCTGAGGTTTTTCTGTCTCTCTTCGACAGTGAAGCATTGGTATTCCCAAGATGCAGAGACTTTTTTTGTGTGTGTGTGTTCTGCTTTTATGCACATTCTGTGGGTGGTTGTTGGCTTGTGCTTAGGCAGGTTCTGGGAGATGGTTGAAAATGTCAAGTACATCCCCCCTTCTGTGGAGCCCTTTGCTCCAGTATGTTATTTACATAATCCCCTGAGAGTAGGAACTGAGACGGCTGTATTGATTTCTCATCACATCAATTTAGCTGTACTGGTTAATTAAATATCCTCTAGGGGCTTACTAATTGATTGTTAATCATATTTTGTGGATGTCAAAGATGAGCTGAATTATAATTTGCCAGTGCTTGCTTTATCTCTGTGGGTATTTTTCTTTTCACGTGGTAAAAGAACCAGGGATGGAGTTCTGGTGATTGCTTTTTACATGCAAGAGGTGCACACCAAAGTTTGCAGGAGGGAACTGATTTTGTCTTGGGTCTCAATGGGAGGTTTTTAATACCAGTTTTAACTTGGAAGTGATGTTGAGGGAGGTTCAGAGGAGGTGGCTGTACTGGGATAGCCAAGAGGGACCAGGCTGACCACAGACCCCTCAGGCCATGGGAACAGAACGGGACTGCACAGCATCCCCTGGGTGTTTGCTTTGAGGCTCCATAGCCACAGAAAGGCATTTTAAAATGGTTTGATAATATTTTTTAAAACTTCAAATGTTTGTGTTTGATTTTTACATTATGACTGTTGCTTCCTGCTTCTGATACCTTGATTTAAACTTTCAGAGCCTTTGAGAAGGTACAAATCTTACCACAGCGATGTTTATAGTACTTCGAGTGAAAGTCCATCTGTTATTTCTTCAGAACCAGATTTCAGGCAAGGTAAGACCTATGTATAAAAACCAACCAACCAACCAACCAAAAGCCCAAAGGAAAAAAAAACCTAAAGAAAAAAGTTCAAGATGAAAAACAGACCCCAAAAGCCTTTAGTAGGAGTCTTGATACTTGTCCTGATACAGAGTTTTAAGATGATGAAGTTACAACGTCATGTATGGATCAGCATAATGTGCAGTCTGTTCAGAAATGAGTTTGACATTTAGCACTCTGGGAGGGAACTTGATAGGAAAAGCTGGAAATAGTTAACTTTTTAGAAGTGTTTTTATTTAAATAACATGCTGCAAAAAAAATTATGGAATTGGTTGTACACAGTAGCAGGGAATTACAAAAGCTTTATATGGGACATCCATAATATAATTACATCGGTGGGTTTTGCTATGAGGGTTAAATGGTTTATAATTTATATGCCAAGGATTTCAGTGTAATGCAAAAGTACTATGTAGTGCAGGCTGTTTGTAAGATAAATTTAAGTAGTTTCTATTAAATTAATTGCTTGAAAAATCAGGAGATGATACAAAAGATTGTTTGCTGAGGTATGGTGGGAAAAATCATCTTTGCAGAATTGTTATAAAAATGGAGACAAATAATTTGGTGAAAATTAGGAAAGAAAACAATAGGAAGATGGAGTATACCTGCATTATATGTATTCAGTATGCACAGAATTCCAGCCCATCCTCCATGTACTCACTGTTCTCTCAACCTTCTTTGTCATTGTCTGTCCTTGTGCTTCCTGAGCCAGAAGCCTGAGGAGCAGTAACAAATATTGAGGCTCCTATAATTTCCCTTTGCTTGCTTGCAATTCAGAACAGACTGTTTACATGTTCCAGTCCAAAGTCAACAACTCCTAATTTTGTACAGGCAAGATAGAGCTGCCTTCTAGTAGTAATGTATCTGGGCTCAGTGAAATGACTGTCAAAAAGAACTATTTTTAAAGAATGTGGCTTTAGTGTGTTCTGCGTGAGCTCTCCTGCCAGCTCTGTTTGCTGAGGGTACAGTAAGAGGGGGAAATGAGGTACTATGCAAAATCAAGCTGGAAGTGTAGTATTTCAGGTGAAGCTACAGGCAGATCTTCCAGCAAAAGCTGTAATTTTACAAAGAGAATCACAGGTTAATATATTGCCAAAAGGAAAAAAGCCCTATAAGTTATAATGAGGAGTCAGATTCCAGGGATAATGATTACAAGTTCAGATACTTCTTTCTTAACTCCTTTTTTCATGTACTGGATGCATAGTTAACTAGCTGCTCTCTTTCTGGTTTGGTGTAGTTTTGTATGATGTCTCTGCCATGTGTTTGTCTCAACTCAAGGCTGACAAAAAATATGTGTTACCTTGGGAAGGTGTCTGTGCAATTGTGTGGGGTTTTTCTGTGATTTCTTTTCTTCTTTGACTTCCTTAGAGTTCCTCTTCAAAGGACTATCTGCTGTTTTTGTTGGAATAAAACTGTAAAATAGCTCTGAAAACTGAAATCAGCTTCCTAATGTTAATTTGTTTGAAACTGTAGTGCCATTGTGCAGAACAGATAAATACAATTTCTTCTGAGTAATGTCATATGACTGCTAAATCCTTGAATTTTAGATGGGATTACTCTGTGTGCTTTGCTGCCCAGTTAGGTATTAATTTTTGTCTCTTGGTTTGCTAGTGAGAAGAAATGAAGGTTTCAAGAGAGATGATGCCAGTGGTGTGTTATCAGGTGCCGATGATATCTCCACATCAAGTCAAGCTAATTCTCAGAGAACAAGGTAAACCTTAGGAAACAGTATGTCTTGGAGTGCTTTTTCTTTATCAAAGAATGTATTCTAAATCTGCAGGTGAAGTTTTTCCACTCCCATCCCTGTTTCTGGCTAAGATTTTAAAAATTGCCATATAATACTTGAATGAAAATAGCATTTCAGAATTATATATTGCATTCTGAAGTAAAAGTCTCATGATGCGCTGCAATGTAGAGGTAAATTGGGCACCCGCATTCAGCTCCCATGTTTAATGGAGGCTGGGTTGAACTCTGTCAGGTTGTTTACAACTGTCAGGAGGTCAGGGGCTATGTTCTGCTTGGAAAGATTTAATTATTTTTTAATTTTACTTTTCCAAAATAAAGTTTCTGAAATTACTGATATGAATACAGATTTATTTGCATGAGGGTTTTTTCATTTAATAAGGAAATGGCAACATGCTTATTTCTTTGAAATAAGTCAAAAGCCATATATTTGCTTTGGTTATTTTGGCAAAATCATAGTTCATGTTTTTGTGTTTGGAATAACTTTTTTTGGTACCTCAGCACTTACTAAGCAGCTAATTCAGTATAAGTTTATGCTTCTCAAAAATTACTTTGCTGTGCAGTGTATTCAAATATCAAGTATTCACCTGTGTGAGTTTCATTTTTTCAAATGCCATTCATCAATAGAGCTTTAAAAAGAAGATTCTGCTTCAAACATCACCTTAGTACAGCATCTTTTTAATACAGCAGAAGCACATTTTGCCTTACCTGTTATGTTTTGAGAATGGTTCCACTCTAAAGGTTTGAAAATTTTTATTGACATTGACCTTTTGGATTTAAAAGTTTCTTCTGGTCTCTGCCAGATACCTAATCACTTTGGAATATTTTATCAAAATGATGCAGATAATTTTTATAGCAAAGGGTAAAAAGTAAAGGCACGTCTTTCTTCCCCCCTTCCCTCATCACATCACAGCAACAAAGGCCTTCTCTTTTACTTTGTATGCTCTAGATCAGGAGAAATATTGCTGCTGTGCCCAATATTCTAGGATATTCATAGGTTTTTGGCATATGTTGGAAGGGAATCCTGCTGTATCCTATCAAAGAAACTTGGAAGTGTGTGGAGATTGGGCCTGTGTTGAGTGATGTGACACTGCTGGTGAATGTGTCCTCTATGTTCATTTAAAGCAAAGGGTGATGTCGGTAAGTAGGGCTTAGAGCCATGCTTTGAACATGGAGATGAAAATTAAGTGTCTGCTCCTTGCACTGTATTGTGTGCCAAAAACGATCTGGGTAAGGCAGGGTCTCAAATGAGCTTCATCTCAGTGCAGGCGAGCACGAGTAAAGTTCCTTGGAGGTTGTACAGCTTTTGGTTTCCTGCTTTGATTGATTGGTTTCCTTACTACCTGCACTTTGCCTGAGAAATGAAGAGTCATCTAAAAACCTATCTATTGGCATTTCTGGCAGGGAAGAAGCATTAGTTAAGCATTCAGCTTAACTGAATCCACACAGTTGTGTTGTCAGGAGTGTGATATCTGTGTAATGCTGCATGTGTTAGTGGTGTGCAAGCAGTGGGAATCCAGCCTGTCTTCAGAGAGTATATGTGCTTTGACTTCTGAAAGTTACTGGTTTGTATTCCATGTAACCCTGTTCAAGAACTGTACCTGTTAACTTTGTGTTTCATTCTGTTCTTAGCACCACACTAAAATGTGTGGCTAATCATATTATTGTCACTGTATGTACAGAAACAAGATATAGCTTATCTTATTCTTAAGTTATTGTCTTAACTTAGTCACCTCTTTTTTATTATTATTTTGGTGATAACTGCGAAGCCAATCTTCATTCTCCTTTGCCTTGAACCCAGGAAATTGCCCATTCAGCACCAGAGTTATGCTTCCAAATAAACCGGCAGTAATTTGCGGATGCTGATAGAGAACTTTTGTTTCTATTTACAAAGTATTTCAGAAACAGAAAGTAGTATGTGGTATGTAAATGAGTCACATTGTAAATGAGTCATTGTTGTAAATGAATCGGGCCTATTATGCAAGTGAAAATGCTGAGGTAAAGCAGTGCATAGTTTCTCATGGTTTGTTTCACACTGTTATGTATTACTCTGTTAAGGCTGGTACCTTTCATGGATGTAATTTCTGTATGTGTGAAATCTAGAAGGAAAATATGTTTTGCAAGCACAGCATAGACTTACCTGTTGTACTTAGCAATGGAATGAATTTTACCTGTATGTAACTATTTTTTATTATTTTTAAGTATTTTTTAGTATTTTCTTTTAATCTCCTGTATCCTTGGCCTCCACTCTGATACCACTACACTTGCACAAAAATATCGTGGTAGGGTATCACAGGTAGTTATTTACTGATTTTCATAATTGTTCACCCATTTTTATAGGTGAACAAGTTTGGGTTTTTTTATTGATGTAACTACCAGACAGTACATATATCTAAGATGAAAAAAGAAGGCTGCCAACTGCTTTAACTAGATTTTTTTTCAGACCTACTGAGAAACAGGACAGCAGCCACAAGCATAATTCAGTCCTGTAGTAACGTTTAGGTTATAGCTCTGTTAATAATACAAGCTGAATAGAAAACAGTGTGCTCTCTCTGTCTTTCTGCAGCAGCTCTTGAAAGATTCCAATGCTAACAAATGTAAAAGGAATTCCATCCAAGATGGTAGTTAGTTAAATGGGGGATTTCTAAGAAAGTAACTTTATCTTTTTATCCAGGACATTGCATGTTGCTGCTTTAAAATGTCCTGTTTTGCAAAACACCGTGGCTTTTATAACTTCAGAAACCTCAGGTCTCAAGTAAAACTGGTGATAACAAGTGGCTCCAAGGGCCTGGATCTCAGAGTTTACATGCTTTGGCTGGTCATTTGATTCCAGGGTTTGGGGAAGTATATGCAACTTAATCCATAACTTAAATTCCATCAGCACTTGGGAGTATGTTTCAGTGTCTCTCTTGCACTCAAGAGATACCATCTGTACTTCAGTACATATTAGTTTTACTGTTTCTGTGACATATTCTTAGAGCCAGTCTGGTTAATTATCCTGATGAAATTAGGTTGTAAGTCAAATAGGAGGATTTGGATTTGAGCGAGGTTTCTTTTAAAAGAAGCAGCAGAGCTGTTCAGAGTTATCAGAAGATGCAGCTTGTGCTGTTTGTGTGGGCTGGCCTGATGTTAAATTAGCAGAAGCCATAGACATTCAGTATTACCCTTCTCGTGGTCTGTGACTGTTGTTATCCTTTAAGCTTCTTGGAATGCATTGTGGCAAGTGGCTTGTGTCTTGTTCCCTCTCTGCTTTTTGTATTCCTTGTTTTTTTTTCCTTTTTTTTCTTTTGTTTTCTTTTTCTTCCTTTACTATTTCTTCCTTTTTCTCTCTAGGAGCAGCAGCTGACATGGATCTCTTCCTTCTGTTGCCTTTTCCTTCCAGTAGATTTCATTTTCATATCCTTCCTACCTTACCAAAAGGCATCCATCTTTCTCAGTCTATTCCTGACCTTCCCACTGCACTAATCATTAGGGAATGCCTACCTGCTTCCTTTCTTCCAACTTCCTTCTCTGATCCAATACCTGCTAATTTCTTGGTAAGTACACCAGGTGAAGAGAGAATTCACTTCCCTTTGTTTTTTTTCCCCCCAAGTGTCAGCCTTCCAGGTTTGTGCTCCCCTACCATCTGCAGTTAATAAGCAGCTGTGAGATTCTGGTTTGCAGTCAGACACTGATGAAAATACAGAGTAGCAGCCAAGTACTTGTCTGATGAAGCACCACACAACACACACTTCTGTGATGCTATCTGTTAGGAATGTAATTTAGACTTTTTTTATTTTTCTATTTTTTTTTCAGTAATGACACTGGCATATTCAGAACTTCACAAATGAACTCTCCTGTACATTTCAAAAGTATTTCATTTTCTGTGGGAGAGGTGTATTCCTTGTCTTGGAACATAAAGACTGAATCTTGTTGCTCCCCATAAAAACTGGCAGTCAGACCAAGCCAGAGTTAATTGTACTGACCCAGGATGCTGAAACATGCAGATTTATGTTTGGTGCTTATGCTTATGTACTAAGACAGGAAAATTTTTAAACCCTTAGGTTTTTGAGGTTCCTCCATGGACAACCCACAACCACCCCAATTTTCAGAGAAATTAATAGATGTCAACAGAAATAACAAAACCAACCTAACGATAAAAACTTCTCATTGCTTCTGTTGCACAGGGCTATATGTTTTAAAAAAGGCAAGGTTTTCGCAGTAGGTGTTTTCACAGTAACAAGTTTGTGGATGGAGCCAGTTGCAACATGTCTTTTTCAAATGTCTTTGATAATTCATAGATATTTATGTTCAGAAAGTATTTGTTTTTGTTTTATTTCAGAGCCCATCCTTAGACCTTGATCTGAAGGGTGCTTGTGGGTGTATTTAACTTAGGGTTTTGTCAATATTCCCATATATGTTGATCCTAACATGTTTCCTCATGGTGAAAAGCTAAGCATGAGCATGTGTTGGCAGGTCTGAAGCCTTTTCTCATTTCTTTGTCCTTTTTGGTCCATGTTATTCAGTCTTTTGTAGAAAAAAAACAGAGGAGGGAGAAGGGGGAAAAATGCTATGAAAGTCCTGCACAGGGGAAAGGATTACATTAATACACAGAGGGGAAAGGTTTACATTAATACATTTGTTCATTAACTACTCTGTATCTTCCCTGAAATTGCCTTTGAGGAAATTCAGCATTGTTCTCTTCTTATATTTAGCTCTTCTTATTTTAAGGCTGGTTTTGTATGCTAACCAATGACACTTTAGTATTAAAAGTATTGGTATTTGTTAGTAATGTTGTAAAAAGATGGAAATAAAATTTGCAGTCACATCTAATGGTTTAGCATATATAAGTGTACTGTCTTGGACAGGTGTGTTTTTCTCTTAGTTTATTAACAGATTTGTCACTCATCAAATATATCTTTAGGTTCTCCTAGGAAGTAGGTATATAAATTTAATGTATTTTTTTAAAGTCTGTATATTACCTTACCACAAAGGGCCCTGGGTCACTCAGTGCAGAATTACTCTGTATTTATGTTTATTTCTAAACCTGCCTGCAGTGATACCCAGGCTTCTAAATATTTTCTTTGCTTTTTCATGTTTTTCATTACTCAGTTTGGGTGGTATACTTAGCACACAGTTTAGAATTGCCAAAAAAATGAGCTTTTTTCATGAAAGACACCTTAGTTTTCTCTGTCCATTTTTGTTTAAGAATTGCCTCTGTATATTATGTTAACAGGGAGAGAACATTGTATTTTCTTGGTTTAGGATTTCTACAGAAGGCTCGAATGGTTTTTGTTTAGTTCAGGGTTTGAAGGTATTTTTCTGTGAGCATGGGACAGAGGGAAGGGGAGTGGAAGTCGATTTTATTTTTCTTGGATTTCTCAGTTGTTCACTTTTCCTATTCTATCTATTTTATTTTTCAACTCAAAAATGGCTTTTGTTTATCCAAACTGGATGTGAATTTCCTTCCTTATGTAAGGAATAAATTTGATAGGATGTTTGGTATAAATACTTGCAGAAAAGAAGTTGCAGATGTGTTGCTGTGGGTTTTTTTAAATACTGATGCATTTTTTATTTGTTTTTTTCATTTTTTCCCTCAGATTATAAATTTAGACTCTTAATTTAGTTATTGGGGTGACTATATCAGCCAGGCCATTCTTGGGAATTTAAAAAAAAAACCAACAATAAAACAATTTTCAGCAAAATAAGATTACGGAAACATTAGTGTGTGATATTTAGAATACTTTAGTATATAGGATGTTACTACATAACATTTTAATGTAAATATTTCAAGTTGTACTAATTCTCAGGAGAAATCAGGGAATAAATATCAGGCTCATGCAAACAGAAAGTGTTGAAGCAGTATTTATGTGGAGAAAGTACACTATTATTTCAGTTTTTTCTTTAATGACATGTTTTTGAGCATGCCTTTTTCACAGTCCCCACATGAACACAGAAATTAAGATATTTGCAAAGCATTAATACTTTCCTTCTTCTTGTGCATCTACTTATTTTGCACTGATTCTCTGGGTTTGTAGTGTTGAGTATTTTTTCAGACTGCAGCTGAGCCTTTGTTTTCATACAAATAAATGTGACAGCTCTGCGGGCAGCTGCAGAAACCTGGTGTGTTTGCTTATTTTCTACAGTGATGGATTGCTGCACAGAGACAACCTCCTGGCTGCTGAGTAAATGTCTTTAATGCAGTACTTGATGACTGGTGGTGTGCTCTGGGTTTCCACTTGGGGAAGTGCTTAAAGCAGCAGAATGTTTTAGGCATACCTGCTAATCTGTCAGCCCCTCTGACTGTCCCACAGGCAGCATGAAGCACCGTTTGAAGGCAAACTAATAAGTCAAGAAGTGATGCTGAAGCGCCAGGAAGAAGAAATGATGCAACTGCAAGCTAGGATGGCTCTGAGGCAGTCCCGGCCCAACCTCTACCCAGGGGATGCAATCAGATCCTCAATGCTTGATATCACCAGAGACCCGCTGAGGGAAATAGCCCTGGAAACAGCCATGACACAAAGAAAACTGAGGGTAATGCCCTGAGCTCAGGTGAACTCTTGTTTTCATTGAAACAGAGCAGTGTCTCGACTGAAACTTTCGTATGTGGGACTCATAAACCAGGTCCTGTAATAAGCAGTCATCAGCAGATGAAACCAGGTGTGTGGTGTTGGCCTACTTTCACAGGGTAAAACTTCTGAGATTTTGTGGCATTAGTGGCTACAGAGCCTAAAGTGGCATCAAGAGATGCTAAAACAGACAGCAAGGCTCGACAATTGCATCAATTAAACAGTATAGCACCCTAACAAAGGTAAGGCATAGGTTTTCTCCTCTATTCTGTGGTGTTTTCAGCCACTTCATTTGCATTTCACTTCATGGAATGTGGATATGCCCCGCCAGCATCAGAGGTTATTAAATGAAAAAGTTGGGAAGGTAAAGAGAGAGAGGATTCATTTGGCTCATAAGTTCACCCAAATCCCTGTGCAAATCCCTTTTGATCTCCCAGCTGTCTTGGTATGTGGATGAAATACAGAATTACACACAAAGAGGGAGACAGAGATGTATAGGTAAACAGTGTCTTTTGTGTAGAATAGATGATGGCTTGATGCCCTCTGCTGCTACTTGCAGTGAACTGGATTTTGTTGGGGTTTTTTTAAGTAAAGATGGGAAAACTTGAAACAAGACTCAGGAACTTGCTGCCCTAGTACAGGGTACTAATTCCTGTATCTGTCTCCAGTCCATCACATTAAGATGAGTTAGTTCATGTAGGCTTTAACTAACCAGGTTGGTTCCCCTCTCTGTCTCCCAACCCTTAAGAGGTTTTTGTGAAGATAATTTGCATACAATACAGAGTAGGTAGCAGACAATTGCCGAATTTTAGCCTTTGGTCCCTCTTTTGCATTTGCAGGGCAAGAGTTGACTGTGCCTCAGCCTGTTGTTCCAATAACACAGTGTTCATTGATACTCTCTTGTGATTTGCAGAATTTCTTTGGCCCAGAGTTTGTGAAAATGACGATTGAGCCATTCATCTCCTTGGATCTACCGAAATCTATCTTGGTAAGAAAGGGGCTGTTCAGCCATCTGTGGCAGAAGAAGTATGTTGGTTTAAACCAACAAATGTGTTTTTATCACAAGTGTGAACGTTGAGAGATTTCATTTTACAAATTGCAGACTAAGAAAGGCAAGAGTGATGACACCAGGCGAAAAGTAAGTGTGATGCTTCTGAGTGGGCAGAAGCTGGAGCTGACCTGTGACACCAAAACAATATGTAAAGATGTCTTTGATATGGTAGTTGCCCATATTGGCTTGGTGGAGCATCACTTCTTTGGATTGGCTACTTTAAGAGGTAAGAATAACTGCTAAATTATTTCTTCTGCCCTTACCTCTTTAAGACATATTGGGCTTATTAAGTCATTGTGTGTCAAGGGAAAACTTTGCTGTTTGATGCCCAGTTTCAGAGTTATAGATCTGGTCTTTATCCTCCAGCTGGTGCAAATACTTGGTTTTCATGCTTTTACCCTTGTGCTTCTTTTTAATGTTTGTGGCAGACAATGAGTTTTTCTTCGTGGATCCTGACATAAAGCTAAGTAAAGTAGCTCCAGAAGGATGGAAAGAAGAACCGAAGAAGAAGAACAAGCCTCCTGTCAACTTCACTCTGTTTTTTCGCATAAAGTTTTTTGTGGATGATGTCAGTCTCATACAGTGAGTGTATGAAATTTTTTATTGCCCCTAAAGCCCTGAATTTATGGATGGAAATTGAGTATTAATCAGTACTGGGGTGCCAGAGGTGGTGTGTGGTTTTTTTTCATGGTTTTGTTTTATATTCCTGTTGTAGACATGCGCTGACCTGTCACCAGTACTACCTGCAGTTGCGGAAGGACATCCTAGAAGACAGGATGCACTGTGATGATGAGACAGCCTTATTATTAGCATCTCTAGCTCTCCAGGCTGAGTATGGAGATTATCAGGCAGAGGTACATCATCAATTTCACCTTTGATCTTGTTTAGCTGTGATCTTGCTGCTTCATTAAAGACTGGACTGTGATGTGCCACATGTTCTCTGCAGCTCCACCCCAGACTGGAAGCTCAGCTGATAAGCTCTTGGCAGGTTTTACTGTGAGCAGGTGTTCCTGAAGTCTGACACAGTTAGTTGTGGTATTCAGTGCAAGATCTGTGTGTTAAAGCCTTTTTTTTGTCAGTGGAAGTAGAGTCAGGCTTGAAAATGGAGAAACTGATATGAAAACAGTGGGTCAAGATGGAGATTGTGATTCCCTCCCCTTACTCAGAATCTTATGATCCTCTGAATTGTAATGTACAGTTGTTTGTAAAAATGGATGTTTGTGCTTCAGTTGGGCTCATAGGGCAGTGTATGGAGGTGCCATCACAAAAATGTTTTGTGTTTTGTGTTGCAGGTGCACGGCTTGTCCTACTTCAGACTAGAACATTATGTCCCAGCAAGAGTGATGGAGAAACTGGATCTGTCCTACGTCAAGGAAGAGCTGCCAAAACTGCACAGCACTTATGTGGGTGCTTCTGAAAAAGAGACAGAGTTAGAATTTCTGAAGGTCAGTGGGCAGCAGTTGGCTTCCTTCATCTGTGGCTTAAGAACTCCCTTGTTGGAATATGGGTGCATGGACTTCAGGTGAAAGCACCGTAAAACAACTCAGGCTCTGAGTAATACTGAAAGGAAGAAAGCTGAAAAGATTTTGTCCAAAAGACACATCATAACAAGCCAAAAGAAATCGTAACAGATGGGAAGTTCTCTCATTTTTTCCAATCAGTAGTCCTAGCTCAAGCCAGCTAAAAGCATCTCCTGGTCCTGTGTTTGCTCTAAAGGAAGCTGTGTTTATGAGGCAGCACACCCTGTATTCCCCATGTGTTTTGTGCTTTCTATAGAGAGCAAAAGCCTATAAATTACAAAAAAAATCATTACAGCTAATACTGCATGTGATGCTTGGTATGAAGCAAGCCAGAAGCATTACCAAGGAGAATTTTTTGTGCAGGTTCTATGTAAGATGATAGGAAAGCCATTATCCACAGATATATTTGGAGGACCCATTGAGAAATCTAATTAAGGTGTTTGCTCCTGGGATAATAATCAGGTTCTCCCTCGATCAAAATCAGTTCAGGGAGCAAAGGATTGCTTTTGAAACACCAAATAACCATTACACTGTAATTCCACAGCCACACTACAGTTCCACCATCTCTGAGTAAGTGATGGAAGAGGCACTCAGTTGACTTTGTCCATTCCAAGTCTGTTGCTTGTTTTATGGAAATGTTCTTGTAACTTATCCACAGAGAACAAAGTAGGGGACATGATCCTAGTTAAAACCTAGAATGGCTGGGGGTGTGGTGGGGGAAGCAGTTAGATTCCTTTGTTTGATTCATTCCATCAGTCCCTTACACAGTACTGAAGAGACAACAGGGGTGAATAACTAAGAGTGCAAAGCAAATGAAACTGCATGTGATAACTTCATATGATCACAGAATTGCAGTGTTAATTTAATTCTGCTTTTAGAAAATGTGTGAAGAACAAGTGCATCTGTCTAGTTACAATTCCCTGCTAACAACTGCTTTGTGCAAGTTTGATTTACTCAGATGTGTTCTCTGTTTATGCTTTTCCTGCTTGATTTTAATAAACATTGGGTTTGTCTGCTCTAGCCTGGCAGGTCAAGAGGTACTACCAAGCCTTAAAACCCTCAGCTGATGTGTATCTCTCACAATAGCTGTAAACTATAAGTGGAATCACCAGGCAGAGCAGATTATTTTTGGTAAAATCCATACAATTATATACACACGTGAAAACATTTATGGAGCGCTATATAGCATTCGTATAGTGGTATGAAAACTTGTAATGGCCCTAAACTCATACTCATAGAAGTTTCATTGCATTGATCTGTGCAGTTGTGTCAGAGGCTCACAGAATATGGGGTTCACCTTCATCACGTGCTGCCTGAGAAGAGATCCCAAACAGGAATCCTTCTGGGGGTGTGCTGCAAAGGAGTTGTCATTTTTGAAGTTCACAATGGTGCCCGCACACCTGTACTGCGCTTCCCATGGAGAGAGACAAAGAAAATATCCTTTAGTGTAAGTTGGTCTCTTTTCTGTGTTGTTGTGTGTTGTCTCCAGTTACTGTGAGTCTTTTGTTGGTTATTTTTGCAAATTAAGCTGCAATTTACAACTTTACAGCATAGTCTGACTGTGTTGTGTGGCAGTCATATTATGGGATTGAAATATGAGTTTCTGTGTTTCAAAGGTTTTATTTTCACTATGCTTGCATGGACAAGCATAGTGAAGGAGCACCAGACTGAGAATCCTGTGTTAGAGGACTGAGTAGAGGCAAACGCCAGTACTCAGTATAATCAGGAGATGCACCTATGTTGCTTTCCAAGTTATATTTCCAAGAGTAGTTAAGTTAAATGATAAAAGATAACAGGCTGACACTTGATCTGGACAACACCAGCCAACTTGAGTGGATACACCATAAGATGGTGATCATGTGTCAGTTTTTAATGAGGCATTGAGCTTCAATTGAGCTTACCTTTATATAGGTTTTGGAAACAGTGCTTCTGTCTGATACTTCATTGAAAAGTTACAGCCTATTTCATCTGAGAGATGGTTTTAACTAAAATGGATAAATTCAAGTTAAAAAGTTTCTAAAAAAGATAAGTTCAAGACCTGGAACATTAACTGAAAGATTTTGTAATTAGATCAGCATTTAGTTATTTTTATTTTAAATGGCAGCATCCCTTGTGACTTCCTCAGAGGCCTTTGAAAACCCCATCCTGCAAAATGTAATAGTTCTGGTTGTCATTACTCAGCACGAACAGTAACAGATTAAATAATAAAGCACCTTCTCATCTAGCCCAGGAGTAGCTTTAAAGAGCTACTTTATAAATCTCACATTACCTTTGGCTCCTATTTTAATAGAAATCTCTCCCATCAGTGCATTTTGCTTCAGGCAAGTTTGAACGTTGTAACTGTGCACAAGCAAATACAGAATTCTTTGTAGGCTAAAAGAAATATTTTGTCTTCAACTTTTTTTTCTTTCTCCATTGTGTAGAAGAAGAAAATAACTTTGCAGAACACATCAGATGGCATCAAGCATGCCTTTCAGACTGACAATAGCAAGACTTGCCAGTACCTTTTGCATCTCTGCTCTTCCCAGCATAAGTTCCAGTTACAGATGAGAACCAGGCAGAGCAACCAAGACACTCAGGACATTGGTAAGGACTGTGATGCTGTGTTAGTCCTTATTAGCAATCTATATGTATTTTTCTAAGGAGAAAAACTGAAGTGGAGTTTCAGTAATTCTGCTGAGTGCTGCTTATGTGTAGAACTACATTTGGAGGGTTTATACTACATAGAGACTCTAGTAGCTAAGTTTGTTTAGATTTTGTTTAGGTTTTGTTCTTGGTGGGAAAGGAGGTGGGAGAACACAGAAAAGCTGGCACACAGCAGCTCCTCTGAACTAATAGGAATGTACAACCAGGTCACTAATAGTACTTCCCTCTTTAATTAAAAAGACTTTTGCCTTTTCTTTCAGAAGTATCTTGAAGGTATTTCAATAACAGGACTTTTACCTTTTGCTTAATGTGAAAGGGATTGGTTTGATAATGTGGAATTAATGGTGTGATCATGGGAGTGTGAGTAAAATAGGGAGCATTCCATGATGCTCCATCTCTAAGTTGTGGGTACAGTTGTCTTTATTCCACTTAATGTTTGGTGGACCTGGTAAGGAACAACATACTAATCTGCTTCCTTCATAATTCCCATTTCCTTCATAATTCCCATTTCCTTCATAATTCCCATTTCTTCCATAATTTGTGTGCATAATAGAAAATGCAAAGGCATTCTTTTTAGATAGAAAATATTAATTGGTTAATGTAATCATTGAAAAAAACCCTCTGTATGAATTTCTTCGCTGTTTGGAGCAGAGCTCACTTGGCTGGTTGGCCTTCAGCATGGTCTGGAGGTGCTGTTTTGGTCAGTCTGCCTCCTCATGCTTTCTTTGTTCCTGTTACCTGTCTGCATTCCACTTGCTGTTAATCCAGACTTCCACTAGTGTAGCTGGGATGAAGTTTGACACCATTACTGTGGATATTGTCACCTCTTATTTAAAAAAAAAAAGGAAAAGAGGAACGGTGGGAGTGGGAAAAGGCATGTGGCAACTATCCACCTTTTTTTTCTGTTCTGTTGGGCTCAGCCAACTTCAGGCAAAGAAATATGACCAAGTGACTTAAAGCCTTTGTACCATTCTCTGATTTAGAGTTTGCTTATCCTGAATTGCAGAGAAAAGCAATGCAGGAAAGGCTTTCTTGGCTAGGTAAACTTGATTGCTCTTAACAGATGGAGTATCTGTTGTGCTGTGGGAGTCTGGAAAACAATAGTTTGCTTCTATGCAGTGCAGATCACTTGGAAATCAGAGGTCCCAGATTCCACCAATCACTTGTAATCAGATGCAAACAAATCAGCATTATGGTTAACTCCAGAACACTGACTATTAAAAGTAAAAACAAAACAAAAATTTTGCTGTTGTCGTAACTTTACTAAATCTAAATCAAACCCTTAATATGTTGGTAAAAACTGGTAGTTGGAGACACTCAGCAAAATAGTAAAGAAAATACATACATAACAGTAAAGAAAAGGGCATTCCAGAAAGGGCATATGGAAAAACAAAAAAAATGAAATAAGGGTTAAGTCAACCTTACAGATGATGAGTTTTGAGCACATGAGATTTTTCAGTTGTGGGATTGGAAGAAGGTTTGAAAAGCCCAAATCCTATATAATATAGATAATGATGTGAACATATTCATCTGAATTCCATAAAAATTTCTGTTTGAGGTTCTCAGAGGGTAAATACAGTGTCAAGAGAAAGATCTCAGCATATTTTATTAGGGTACTCTTCCTCATGATGGGAACATGGCAAGTGCAGGTGTCATGGATGCCTTCTGTCAGAGTCAGGAAATTGGGATTTGTGGATTTCTGCTTTGATTGGGCAAAACCATTCTTCTGTAGCTTACGTTGTCTGTTGGCTGTGGCTAGAAGAGGTGCTTGGTGTGGATAAGGAAGTGGTAGTTGTATACTAATTCAAGTGATGAAAGGACAGAAAAACACCTTCACCATCTCTGTGACTGAGGAAGCTGGAGGTACTGTGTCACTTAATTCCTGCCTGAGGTATTGGAGGCAGTAAAGTCTTTTGGAATGGCAGGACTGAGGCTGCAATTGTCAAATAGACTCTTTTCTAAATGCCACAGTATTTACCATTAAACCTAGTGGGTAATGTACTAAAGAGTAGAATTTTTCCAGTGCAGCTTCCTAAAGCATCTTGTTTCCTACATGTATGTAGGGTTGAAAAAACCCACTGCTTAACCCTAAATCATAAATATATATGCAATGGAGGGTTGCTTTTCCTGAGACTTCCCTGTGACCTGACTCCAAGACATCAGTGAAGTTTATGAAGGGTTCAGGTGGCCTGATTTCCTTTAAAGTCTCTAACCAGCCAACAAGTTGCCACAGCTTATCAAGTTCCTGTGTGAGCGCCAAGCCACAAGAACTTAGCTGCTAGCCTAAGGAGGCAGTTAGGGTAATAGAAAGGAGCCCTGCTCAGCTTTGTTCTGAATTAAGAAGGGTTTAGGCTAAGATGTATTATCATGAATTTGCTTTCAGCTAAGAACATCCTCCCAGACAGTTCCCACGACTCAGCTGACATTAATTTAATTACAGTCCAAGACCTGTTTCTTGCTGCTGCTTAAGGGGATCCTTGCTAATGAGTCAAAAAGTCTGGCAAACCCCAGTCAACACCTTCTGTTTCGTGCTAGAATGTTTGTGGCAGGGGAAGTCCTTAAGTGCACCTGAGTGGACTGGTGCTCTGTAACTGGGCAAAGATGCTTCCAAGCCCTCATGGCCTTGCAGCTGTACTGTAAATGCGGAGGGGCTTGTGCAGAGAAAACAAAGCAATGATGGATGGAGGTTTGGTAGCATGTAATAGTGTGGTGGTGGAGGAGCCCTATTTGTTCAAATCCTGGAAAAGGCTTTTATAAGCAGATTAAAGGAAGTGTAGTCTTCCAGGTCACTAGGCTTGAGGATATTATTTGTTTTGCAGAAGGAGATGATGTGCCTGTGTATAAGGCACACCAACCTGAGAGGGAACATGAGTCTTCATGCTAATAAGAGGACAGATATTCTGTGTTTTTGGACTTTGGGTTAGTGTAGTGTCATGAACTCCAGACTTTGCTTCCTGAGCAAACTCCGTGGTAGGTGTTTATATATCTCTGATGATGGTATATACTGCTAAGCATCTCAAGAAAATACATTTTGTGTGAGTTGGCTGTTTAAAAAATGTTCTTTACACAAGGTGGTCACACTAGCTCTACTGAATAACTTCAACTGTTTGTGTTTTGTTTGTTTGTTTGTTTTTTAAATTTCCACAGAAAGGGCTTCGTTTAGGAGCCTGAACCTTCACGCAGACTCTGTCAAAGGCTTCAACATGGGCCGAGCCATCAGCACTGGCAGCCTGGCCAGCAGCACTCTGAACAGACTCGCTGTTCGACCCCTGTCTGTCCAAGCAGAGATCCTTAAGAGACTGTCCTGCTCTGAGCTCTCGCTCTTCCAGCCACTTCCTGGCTCTGCAAGGGACAAGAATGAGAAGAGTCTGTGGGAGGAAAGACCCAGAGTTATGAGCAAGTCTTTTCATGATCTGAGTCAGAGTCACATCTCTGTTTACCCCTCGAAGAAAAATGTTATTACTGCTTTGGACTCTTCCCCCAAAAAAATAGAAGATATAATGGGAAGGGTCTTTCAGCAAATGCCAAAATTTGATACTGGATCAGCAACGGGAGCATTAAAGCCAAGCAAGTAAGAGTCTCTCTGACCACCCTGCAGTATCTTTGTGTACAGTCAATGTACATTTTGCATCAGTTTTGATTTATTATTCATGCCATTATTTTATTACATTGATCCTTCCCTCTCCCAACTTCCTCTTCCCTCTGTCTGGTTCCCCTTCTCTCCTTCTCCCCTTTAAGTTCAAAATCTCATGCAGGTTTAAGTAGAAGCCCTGAAAGAAAGAAAAATGAATCAGACTCATCATCCATTGAAGATACCGGTCAAGCCTATGTTGTAGGTCAGCATGCAAAAAATAATATTACTGTATTTACTAACTAACCTCTAAAATTGCTTTGGGTATAATGCTTTGATATATTTATTAAGAGATGGTAATATTCTGATTTGAAAGTGGGGGCAGAGTATCACATGTTAAAACAATCCAGGCCATTACTGCAGTGAAAACAAAAAAATCCTCCTTTGGCCAGCACCAGTCTGTGCACAGGGGTGTAAAGTACAAGCTGTAGCAGAAAAACAGCTTCCAGGTTGTCACTTCAGGGGTGTCATTTGATTGTATGGATCTTCTAACAATTTGTTAGTCCTCACAGTCTGTTTGTGAGGCTGAACTTTTTTAGTGTTTTCTGTGGAAAGGATGCGGGAAATGTTTTTTTGGAAGTGACTGTTCGGTATCAGCTGGCCAGTACCTCTAAATAGTAACTCCACGCTTCAGGGTTTTTTTCTTTTATTTTGAGGTTTGTTTTTTTTTTTTTTTTGTTCAGATATAATAAATTAGTTAAAATTTTTTGCAGTACACTGAGTGTTTCACAAAAACACTTTTGTAGTGAGGTAAGCCAGATGCACTTACTCCATTTTCTTGACAAGGATTGGAGTGCATGCAAGTAGCCTTACTATTAACTGAAGGAGAGAGTTGACATTAAAAAAAACAAAACCAAAAAACATTCAGAGCAGCTAAATAGACTTAAACTAACACTGGATTATTAAGCATTAATTTTTAATATCTGTGTGTTACCAGTTTCTGGTTCTAGAAGATTCCCTGTTATAACAATGGAAACTACAATGACTGAAATACTTGCAGCCTTAGCTGCTGGTTGGCTTTGCTGTAGTTACATGACATCAGAAAAAGTGGAAGATGGTTTAGTTTCTGGGGATGGGGGGTTATTATAAACAAACTAGAAAAAAGCAAACAAAGCAGAATGTGACATCCCATGTCTGCCCCCAGTGCACTTGAAGTCAGGACTGACTTGGGAATGATGCATTTTCAGTAGTGAGAACATAAATGCTGAAGAGTGAGATGAGGCATGTGGGTTCTGTAGTGATTGGTTTTACCCATTTACCCTTTGCCTTTAGTTTTATGATTAATATGATCATGTGCTTACCCCTAATCTTCTGGGAAGCAGTTCTGGTGAGGATTTTAGCTACATGTCAGAAAGTCCTGCTGAGTCACACTGCCTGTGCTGAGGGACATAGGTTCTTTGCATGGTGAAACATATCAGATGAAACACTGGGGTTCATATGTTTGAGAAGGCCAGGGCTGCTTTCCTGAGAAGCTTGAATTATCTTCCCCCCCTTTACTTTAATATATTGGTACATTTATTATTTTATCCTCTTTAAAGTAGGGCCATATTTGCTTGGCTGTGATCATTTTAAAGAAAATATGATTCTATACGCAAATGCTTTTAAATAGAAGTAGTTCAAATTGCTTGTTACTAAGCAGCTTATTTGTTCCTTTACAAAACCTTAAAAGAGTCCTGTTGTGTTTATTAGGTTCAAGGTGTTCAATATCCAATATTGTTAGAAAATTTAGTCTTTGATTTAATTGCTTAAGATCCATTACTTTTAAATGAAGTTAACCATAACCATAAGGGCCAAACCTCTGTCCTCCCTTTAATTCATTGCCTTTGCATTAGCTACCATCTATCTGAACCTTAAACTAGAACTAAAGTACATGAGTAATTTGAATTTGCTAATACAAAGCTAGTTTTATGTTTAATCATTTTTAAAATAAGTAGTTTTATATTGTGAATGAGCTCATGTGAGCTGTGAAATAATTCTTGGTAGCTTTTGTATTTTTTTAAAAAAAATCTATAATAATGTCTAAAACTTCCATGCATGTCACAGGTGTTAGCATGAATACTTCAGAAAATCTTCTGTCATCAGCAGCATTAAAAGAGAGTGGTAAGTTGAAAAGTAATTAATTCAGTCAGTCTGTCACTGGCAAATGCTTCACTGTTCCACCTGTCCTGTGTCTTTGGTATTCTTAAGTGCCTCTGCCAGTTAGCTAGATGCCTTTCTTAAATGCAACTCCTAGTACTTACTTTGGATTGCTTCTTGGGGGAGGTTTAGACATCTTTGTGTAGTATTTTTCAAATATGAGTAGTGTCAGTTTAGTTTGGGACTTGAAGGGTACTCTTACCTACCAGATCATGGTCTTGAAAGCTCATTTCCTTCACTTAGGAGGTTACTGGTTCTGTGTTTTCCTTTTAGTTCTTTCACTCTTTAGGCTTGATGTGGTTTTGTGGGAGAAAAAATTCCTTTTCTGGGTGATGTGCAGTCTGCTGCACTCTCCTGCATCACTTGTTCTCTCCTTGTGCCAGTGTGTGGAGCTCATTAGGTTCCTGCAGCTGTGGATTGCCCCTTCCCCTTAGGACAAAAGTACCCCAGGCACTCCTGGAACAAATGAATGTCTTCTCTAGGAAGCAAGTCCATGAGTTCAGACTTTCAGTATGTTGGTGTTTCCTGAAGTTTCAGGAGATTGGGCTTGTTTATTTGTTTGTGTTTTGTTTGCTTATAGGCGAGTTTTTTTGGTTGTTGTTTGTGTGTGTGTTTTTTTTCTTCACCAAAATATTCTCCTTGGGTCTCTTAAATCCCTGGGTCTACTGCAGCCTGATGGGAAGCCTCAGGAGTCAGAGTTCTACTTTGAGGATGCTAAAATTTTAGAAGAGGTGGAATCAGCAGCCTGTGGAGTTGCAAAATGAGGAAGTAAATTTAAGCAAGAGAAGTTTTAGTAGATGCTTCTAATTTTGGTTGGTTTTTAATGAAGAGACATCATTAAGAGAACTCACTGAGTAACTTTCAGTAATTTTATATAATGACCCTCTGTTTCTATTTTACCAATGTGTTTCCATCCTCCCTTCCTGTGAGCAGAGCACATAAACACAGATCTAAATATTTTCCTGAACTGAGACTAATGAAGTTGAAGATTCTAGGGCTCATTTATGTTGTCCCCCCACAAGATTGTGCTAGCTGTTTTTCTTAGGAGGAGTAAAATATCTTAAACTGTTGAAGATGGAAGTGAGTTAGAAGGGTTGAGGAGTTGTTTTACTGTCTTTGGCCATGGCTTAGAAGATGAAAATTGGCCCCACTAGATCAAAATGGCTTTTCAAGTTATCAGAGAAGTAATATTTTTTAATAGAAAAGAACTTCAAAGTAAACCTGAAGGGAAGTGATGAGATAGTGTCTGATGATGAAATGTTGGCTTTACAGTTGACTCTCTTCAAACAACACAGAACAGAGTTGCCACACCAGAGAGAGAGATCACTTTGGTGAACTTGAAAAAGGATGAAAAGTTTGGCTTAGGTAAGTGGCTTTAAAATTGCTGTTGACAAGTATTTCTAGAACTCATAAACAAAACAAAGCTTTCTGGTCTGTACTTAAGCATTTATTGTAAAGCAGAGTAAAGCAGTGCAGGCAGTAGCTGTATTTTGAAGACATTTAAAATGCACTCTCTATGATGTTAAACAACTCTGTTTTTCACTTTTTCCATATTGTAAATGTAGGATAGTATTATAAACTGGTTATCCTAGAAGTTGGCCTTTGAAAGTTTACCTCTGTGCTCAGTATAGAATTTTGTCTCTGTGGAACTTCACCACTTTGAGCTGTGGCAAATGCTTTAAGTGAATGCTTTTATAAAAAAGACACAATAAAAGCATTATGTGCTAATTGTGGAGTATTTTCCTTACTCCTGTACTATCAGATGGAACACTGATTTGATGTTTAAGGAGACTGGGAGATGAGATATTTGCATTACATTCCATCCTCTACCATTGAGTTTTTTTCATAATTTCATAATCCACATAATTTTTTTCTGTATGAGTAATGAAAAATTTGGTGTCAGTGTTATGCTTTAGGAAGACTCCATAAAGTGTCCTTAACGACATTGTTCTTCATTCAAAATCAGACCATAGTATAAATTTGGGCAGGGGGGGGAAAAGCCTACAAGAGACTAATACTTAGTGTTTACACGGCACAGTAATGTACAAATTGAGCAAAATGAAAAACAAATTCAAAGAAATGCACTATTTCTCCTCTTCTTTCCTGATGAAATTATTGTACTTTGCTGTTTTAACTAGAATAGAGAAGACATGAGATGATCTGCTTTGTTTATTTTTTTTTTTTCCCTCTGGAACATTCATCCCAGGTTTACATGGTAGAATGAGCAGAATCAATTATGAAGCCTCAAAATAAAACAGGGAGATTGAAAACTCAGATCTTAAGACCTGGGTCAAACTTCTATGTGAAACATCGAACAATGGAGAAAACCGTAAATTTTTATGTGATAGAAAAAAAAATTTATCTGTTCGGCAAATATACATTTCATGTCACCTCTTTGTGTGTTTCTCTTGCCAGAGTTGTCTTCTGTAGCCTTTGCTGGAGTGTCCTGAACAGACAGACCAAGTCTAAATCAATTGCTTAAAACAAGCATATACAGCAATCAAAAGGCTTTGCTGTTTATTTCCACATAGATTTAAATTTGAGGTGTCTGGGGTTTTTTACTTGACATTTATTAGAACGACTAAGCTTCTGTTTTTTCTAAAATGTGGACTTGTGTTAAGTTACACAGTGATCACTGACATTTTTGCCTGCTTTGGGCCTTTTTTCCACAGGCTTTCAAATAGTTGGTGGAGAGAAGACAGGGAAACTTGATCTGGGAATTTTTATTCATTCAGTTATTCCTGGAGGGCCAGCTGATTTGGAAGGAACTCTCAAACCAGGTGAATAGTGTAAAATTACATCTATGTCTCTGGGTATCACAGTTCCTTACAATGGTGACCTTCAGTTACCTTCCAGATAATTTCTGAAAACTAGTGATACTTCTCTGTTCAACTATACAAAAACAACAGTCATACAAATCAATGTAAAAAGGATAATGCTTGAAGTAGCAGAAAAATTGAAATTGTATATTAAGATCAGGGCTTTAATTTCCATTGTCTGCCTTACAGATACATTTAAATTAAAATTTTTAAAACTATGTATCCATACTTTGATTTTTGAAAAAAGCAGAATGGAGCCATGTACTATAACCATAACTATAGTGTGAGAGGAGAAGAAAAATGTATTTTTATTTTTTTTTTCCTTCTCATTTTAGTCTGTATCACAAACTGAACTGCATATTGCTCATCTGACTTCTGATTTTGCTTTTTTTCCTGTTTGGTTTTTGGTTTTTTGGGGGGTTTTTTTCAGTAAAAGTGAAGGAAGAAATCATAATATGTAAAGATGTGGCAGAGAGGAGATATAACCAGTTTTTGTGGTCTGGTTTGGGGTTTGGCACTTTTTTTTTAATGTTTAGAGTTCCCTATTGCGGCATCACTTTAAGTTTAGTAATTTTTAATCCACTCATTGTGTACAGGTTGTCAGACCTGTACTCCACGTTGTCACTGATGGGTAAAAATGTAGGTGTTAGGCTGTATCTGAACAAGCCCTTTTGTGTGCAGGACACCGCCTCATATCCATAAACAGCACGAGTTTGGAAGGCGTCAGCCACCACGCAGCGTTGGAAATCCTGGAGAATGCTCCTGAGGATGTGACACTTGTCATCTCCCAGCCCAAGGACAAGCTGTCCAAAGGTAGGGATCTGCAGTCTCTCCTGTAGGCAACCCTGCTAGCTTGGGCTTGGAATTGTGTTCAGAGACAGAATGAAGAGGTGTTTTAGGGTAACCTTTGGTGAGGATACAGTGTGAAAAGAGAGGTTTCTGTGGAGTGTTCAGGCGGGTAAAACCTCACTGGGGTGTAAGCTGAGAAAAGGGAGTTGTGCTGCAGATAAGGTGTTGCCAGCTGCTGATGGCTGTCTTGTCTCCTGGTTTTCAGCATCGTCTAACACTGCTCATATCAGCAATGGAGCCAGGGGTTACTTGAGGAGGCCCTCTTCAGTGCAGGACAACGAGGCAGAGTCCTCTTCAGAAGAGCACAACCGGTGCCGCGGTCACCAGAGGCCTGTTTCAGGGAGCCTCTCTGGATTGTCGGGAGGCAAGCGGGATGGAAGCATGAGCTCCCAGGATTCCAGGACCGAGAGCGCCAGCCTGTCCCAGAGCCAGCCAGCCGGCTTCTGTGGCAGACGTACGAGTGGGAGAGCCCCGCAGGAGGCTCAGCATTACAGCGAGTCCCAGGCTGGGGGCTCCAAGGCCATCGAGAAGAGAAGATCCTCATCGGACAGTACACGAGCGAAAAATAAAAGGCCCGGGGTAGCGGAGCCTGTGGAATATTCCGACCGAGGGGATTCTGACATGGATGAGGCCACTTACTCTGGCAGTCAGGAGCAGCAGCCATCTAAAAAGGCACAGTGGATTTCATATGAATATTTCCCTTCAGTGTGATAGTGGTATTGAAATAGCTGTCTCTGGGTGTCAGGATGTGAGGGGAGAGCAGCCTGGCCTAGCCTGCACCTAATGCTAGAAGCTGATTTCTAATAGCATGGTGATTTTGTTCAAAATAAATGGAGAAAATCACTTCTGTAACTTGAAACAACTTTCCAGCTTTCCAGTGTCACAGGATGGGTCTTATTAGAGGCAGACTGTGCTTTGGGATAAACCTATAGTGCACTTGCTGAGGCTGTAGGAAACCTGCTTTCAATTCTGTGTGTTTGTCCAGTATATTCATAATCCAGTCACCACCCCCAGAGGTAAGTTTGTTCACTTGGCAGATAAATGAAGTTTTTCCTAGAGGAGAATAGGAGTGATACAGCTGGAGTGGGTAGCAGCAGAACTCATTGTCTTCTGGGATTGATCTAATCCTTGGAAAAACTGCTTTTGTGTATTAAAATTCACCAGTGAGTCATGCTCTTGAGCAGACACAGCTTGCTGCTTCACCTTTCCAAAAGTGCACAATCACAGGTACTACAAATTTATTTCCAGCTTTCAGTGATGCCTCTGTTCAGCTGATGGAGGTTATTCAATTAAATTGTGGCAGCTCCTGCTAATTAATCCAACAGGCTGTAGGCTGCTGTAATGCTGAAGTACTGCAGTTTGTGTTCTGTAACCAGCTCACTTGGACAGTAAAGACTTGGCTGCTAAAGGCCAAGCATGTTTCTGTGCTAAACCTGTTCAATGGCAGGAATGGAGGAGTTAAAGCAGTGAGCCTTGAGTCTTACTAATTGGTACTTTGCCAGGTGGACTCCTTCTGGCTGTGTCTGACTCAAAACCCCACCCTTTAGGGTCTTAGCTGTAAACATCTGTTCTAAAGGCAAATCATTGTCTCTTTTTGTTTTTTTTGTTTCTTTTTCTTTCTCTTCTTTTTCTTTTTTTTTTTTTTTTTGTAAATAAAGGATTCTTCCTCATCGAATACAGCAAACAAAGTGAATTCTAAAAAGGCTTCTGCAACGCTTCTTAAACCTGGAGATATCTTTGAGGTTGAACTAGCAAAAAAAGATAACGGCTTGGGAATAAGTGTCACGGTACTGTTTGACAAGGTTTTTAGATGTTTTCTCTTTTTCTCTACTCCCAGCAACCCATTAAATTGCTAAATTACAAGGAAGCAAAACATTTTCTGGAATCACTTTAATTATATAGATTTATTGATGTGTTATTAGTCTTACCAAAGCTGAAAAGTAATACTATTTATATTAATTTTGTTGTCATCTGCCCTTTAAGTAATTCTTGTTTTTGTTCTACGGTGGAGCCCCAGAGTCCTAATAGACTCTTATCAGAGATGCTGCTTTGTGAGTACAAAAGGCAAGATGGTCTTTGTCCCTTGCTACCTAATCTTGTGGCAAATTTGCAAGGAAGGGAGACCCTCCCAGACTGGCACAGCAGGCAGTGGAAGCAGTAGTGCTATTTAAGAGTATCTGTGCACGCTTAATCACGTTCACTATGTTCAGTGTTCTCCCTCTGCTGGAGAAAAGGCAGAAAGCAAAAAACTACTTAAACCCAAATGAGACCTGGCTGACACTGCTTTCTTGCAGTATGAGGCAAAAATATATTTTTTAAGACTGATTTCTCTTCAGGCTATAGGATTTTGAAGGTAGATTTATGTTTAGGGCCTGTCATACTGCAAAGTGGCACTTTAGGGAAGAGGAGAATGATTTACAACTGAGATGAACATTTTTTCCACTGCATCTGTTCGTGTAATAAAAATTAGATCTTAATGGATTTTAGTATTCGGCTATTTTCAGTGGAGGAACAATTTGCAAGGCTAGCACTGTTTCCATATATATGGCTAGGACTGTAAGAGGAGCAGAAGGAAATTCTGTTAATTTGGCATCCCAGTCTATTCAAAGTCATGTTCCATTGCTTGAGACAGCTGGAGAAACAAAGGCTGAGCAGGAGTTGGTAACTGAGTAGCACCAGACCTGCTGTATGCATGCACTGGCTTTGTTGAGATGTTAGAAGATGCCATCCAATGCAGAGATTTCCCTTAAGGGGTGACCAGGTGGTGTCTTCACTGCCCTTTGCTTTTCCAGCCTCCATTCTGCCTCTGCACTGTTTTGTTGTGCAGTGGTGATGAGGAGAGGTGTGCAGTTACCTGTGGGTTAAGTTCTCACTTGTAATACCGGGTGCTTTGGGAGTGGACATGAACACAGTGTTGGTCTCCCTCTTCTCTCCAAGTCTGTGGAGCAAACTGAGCCAGAATCACACAATGGTTTAGGATGGAAGGGACATTTAAAGAGCATCTAGTCCTACCCCCACTAGGCCCTCCAAAAACAATGTCAATTCAGCTTGAGCAGCTTAGACCTTCAAACTTGTCTGAGCCAAGAGAAAGCAGCACTCATTAATTTCCTGTTACATCAGAGAAGTTGTGTTGGAGTAGGACACTGCATGGTTGTGCATCTCCTGCTTTGGCATGCTGTGATCTTGCACATCTCTGAGCTTTGGTGTGCATGCAAGCATGTAAAGTCCAACAAAATGCAGGCATGTTTCTGCTGAAGGACATTAATTTGTGTTTTGTGTATTTGCATTGTGATGCACTATGTTTGTACAGTCTTCCCACCCCAACTTCATTCGTAGCAAGTTGCATGACTGCACAGAACATGCTTGATGTAACATTTTGGTTTTGATAGTTTCTCTGTTTTTTCTACACGTCAGTAGCCCAAATGCTTCCTAAGAACAGTTTTCCTTGTGTGACACTGTATTTAATTACTAAGTATTCTAACTGCAAAAAGACTAAAAATCCTATTTTTGTTTTCTGTTTAGGGTGGTGTAAATACTAGCATAAGGCATGGTGGTATTTATGTGAAAGCAATTATTCCCAAGGGAGCAGCTGAAGCAGATGGCAGAATAGAAAAAGGTAGGATTTCCATTCTTTCAGTGGGGACTCTTAATGTGAAAAAAGGGCAGAGGACTATCTCTGGGGAACCTGACAATATCCTCTGGCCTGGACACTAGCACTCTGTTTGCCTCCTGTCCCTGTACTATTTTCACTGGGAAGAAGAACTCTTTTTCCAAGCTGTTGCAGTTGTCATTTTAAATATTGCCTTGCTAGCTAATTCTGCTGGTGAGGATTAAAAAACTAATGTAGAGCAGCCGCAGAACCAGCAATGCTGAGGCTGTGGACAGGATAAATAGGAGATAGCCTGTGGGATTTTTGTTCTCTAAAGCAGCCTATGTTGATGGAGAATGCTTCTCTGTTCCAGGCACAGAGAGAGAGGGCTTTGTGTTACTTGTGGCCTTCTTGCTTGGCACGCCTGGCAACTCAGTACAGAAAATGCTGTAATTGTTATGGCTCTTCTTGTTAGTAAGCCAGGCCACATTCTTCACTAAAGTGAGCATTCCTAGTGTGGACTAAGATCTGTTTTAAATAAAGAGTCTGAGCTTTCTGGCAGGCTGTGACTCTGATGGTTAACCCTTGTTTTGACATGGGATTATCCCACAAAATCATTAGATTGGAAAAGACTTTTGAAACATACAGTTTATTTGCAAAGTTCTTTGCTTGACTCAGAACACAGAAGGGAGGGAGAATTTCCTTAAATAACTGTTCTTGTTAGTTCAGACTTGAAGGTTTCTGTGAATCATAGATGTTTTATAGGTGATACTCTGCCTACTTTTTCTTAAATTATTAACGTAGGTGACCGCGTGCTCTCTGTCAATGGGATTAGTTTGGAAGGAGCTACCCATAAGCAAGCTGTTGAAACACTGAGAAACACAGGCCAGGTGAGTGGCTGCTGGTTCTACTCCTGTTTGTGGTAAGCCAGTTCTCTGTGAGGGAAAAGAGGTAAAAGAACCCTGAGACTGGAATTCTCCCCAGTGTTATCATGGTTACTTTAGGTTTGCTTTCTTAGACTTCTTGGTTTCCTCACACACCTGAAAATAGCCAGGAGTGTACACATTCAGAGCTGCTGAGGACTACTATTTGTGCTCACTTTATAAAATGTTTTTAATTTAATTCCCTGTACAAATATGCAAGTGACACTATCTTTGACAGCGCTTAACACCCTCATAATTTCATAGGAAGAAAACCCTTTCTTACTCTATCTTGCAAGTCCATTAGTGTATTTTGGAGATCGTCATTTAACAACCCTTAAGAAATAAGGAGTAATTGGAGGGTATATATGGGAAGTATCTATAACATTTGCTGATGTGAAAGTCTGGACCCTGAGAAGTTAGAAGGAAACACATACTCTAGAATCTGCTATCTCTGTGACTGTTGCCAGTTAACTGGAGTTTTATCTCTTTAGGTGGTGCACCTGCTGTTGGAAAAAGGTCAGCTGTCAGGGGCCAAGGCTCATGCTCCAGTGACACCACAGTGCACGCTCCCAAATCAGGTGGGGCAGTGTGAGCCACAGGAGAAGCCAGCAACAGAATCTTCAAATGCCAAAGATTACAGCTTTGTCACTGCAGGTCAGGTCACACAGAGCAATTGTCTTAACTGTCAAAGCATCCTGTAGTTCCATAATATTTCCTTCACTTCTTAGGATGGGAATGGAGCGGGTAAGAATCGATACCAAGCCCTTGCACATAATGCAGTCTCTTTCTTTTTGTGCTGGTGTGCTTTTTTTTTTAAGTCTTCCCTTCACATCTTGGTTACTTTGTTTAATTCCCATTAACTGTTTGCTCTCTCACTGTTTCATGTTGTTTCCCAGTTTCAGCAGCCTTAGATGTCAAGGTTGTAGCAAGGTTGGAGAAAAGGGGGTGCTGCTCTATCTGGTGATGCTAAGGGGTGCCATGGGAATTTAGATATGTATATATAAATGAGTACTTCTGTGGGTTCTGAAGTTCCTGCCTTAGAAGAGAGAAGACATAAGAGCTAGATGAAGAGAGAAGGATTTGTGCACCTGACTAGAGGTTGACATAATTCAGCCTCTCTTGCTGGTGACTTGTGCAAGTGAAGGGAAGCCTACCCAGATGGCAGAACCCCTGCAAATACCTTGGGTCTTCCTACATGGGACCCATCCTGTCTGCCAGGAACTCCAGTTGCTGCTGCCACTAATGCCTGATCAGTGGCTGGAAAGGTTGTGTCACTCTGTGCTTTAAAAGGTTCCTTAACAGACTTCCTAGGGAATAGTCCTTTGGAGACACTCTGCCTTTCTGCATACTCATGTTGTCAGACCGAGCAAGCAGTCTGAGAAGTTGTGATCAGCTTTTTGTCCTCTTTAACCTGGAGGGATCTCTTGGGTAACACTTCTGTTCAACTCAGTGAAAGAACCATGTGAGGGAGAGATTGCACAATGTCGTGTCTGGAATAAGAATACCAGACACTCTTTCCATGGCCATGTGCTAGGAAATAATAAGTTAATATTTCTTTTACAGAGAACACATTCGAGGTAAAACTGTTGAAGAACAGCTCAGGCCTTGGGTTCAGTTTCTGCCGTGAAGATAACGTGACCCCGGAGCAGCTGGGATCAACTATTGTGAGGGTGAAGAAGCTCTTCCCTGGGCAGCCAGCTGCAGAGAGCGGGCAAATCGAGATTGGGGACGTCATCCTGAAAGTGAACGGGGCATCTCTGAAGGGTTTGTCCCAGCAGGTTTGTACCTATAGTAGTGAAACTCATACTGTGGTAGTCCTGCAAGTCTGCATCTGACAGTGAATCCCTCTGTGGCCCTAGGAAGTCATCTCTGCTCTGAGGGGAACATCTCCAGAGGTCTCTCTTCTCCTTTGCCGGCCGCCACCTGGAATACTGCCAGACATCGATCCTTCACTGCTGGTAAGGTGTCCAGCATGTGATTTTTTTTAACATTATTTGCTATTTAAGGTTCATTTATTCAATCTGGTGTGTGGGTGGGTTAGTTAAATGCAAGATGCAGATGGAATAACGGGTGGGGGGAGAGTGCTCACAGAAGTGTGGTTCTTGGAATGAATCCCTCAGGACTGCAGTTTTGTGTGAATGTTAAAGGAATGTATATCTTTAAAAGCTTTTTCCCTCCATGAGAAACAGATTGAATACAGTGTTTCTGGGGCAGAGATTTATTTACAGGCCAATGTTTTGAAGTTGATATCAGATAGAAATTGGATTATTTCTGTGAAGGATACTCTACAAAACACGACCTTGGTGTTGATGTATGTAAAAACAGGGAAGAGGTTGTCATATTTACCTCCTGGAAGTTAGAGGTGTCCCAAAGAATATTTTCAAAATGCTCAAGTAAATAAATTGGAAGAACAGAAGGCCATTTTAGGATACTTGAAGAAGTGGAAATGAAATGCGTTTCAGCAAAAGAGAGTGTAGAGGACAAATTGCCTGAAAATTAGGCTTTCCATAATGCAGGAAAGTATAAAACTAATGGAGACAGATCTTCAATTTAAGTTTGTCAGGGAATTCATCACAGCACTAAGCCTGCCAGAGTTCAACAAGCATTTGGACAAAGCTCTCAGGCACAAGGTATGATTCCTGAGGCTGTCCAGTGCAGGGCCAGAAATTGGACTTTGATGATCCTTGTGAGTCTCTTCCATCTCAGGATACTCTGATTCTGCATTACTTAAACATTATTTTCAAACAGTAAAATCATTCAAGTCTGACGAGGTAAGTTTAAATGCATAAACAAGAATTTAAGTGAAATTAGGATTAGAATGAGAGATAAGCAACTGAGCAAACTAATAACTCAAATAACTATTCCTGTAACAGACTTGTTTGTGATATGGAATAACAGGAATTTTAATAGAACTTTAACAGGAATTTTAATAAAACAATGTATATCTTAAAAGAAGAGGAAAATCAAAGTTTCTCTTTATATTATCACAGATTGATGTGTTCATGTACACAAGAATGTGGCCATGAAAGCATAAGTGGAGCTTTTAAACCTTTTCTGTCTGCTGGCTGACATAATTCTTGGGGATATACGACAATTGGCAAAATTGTTACTCATGGGAGTTAATAACTTGGTTAACAGTCACCCTTTGGGATAAATTATCCTAGTTTTTGTAGTTTGTTATAGTTGCTTTTTGGTTGACAGCTTCTCTGTTTCCCTCCTCTGTGAGACTGGTTTTACTTCAGTATCTCTGTGAGCCTCAGCTTCTGGTTGGAAGGTATTTCATGGTAGTTGCATAGAAGACTGCCAGGTATAGATTAAAAGCATCTATCAGTAGGCTTTCTGAAGCTAAAGTATTTTTGTTTTCCTCAGATGAATTTAAAGGTTTTTAGCAGCATAAGTTTCAAAGTTTTGTACACTTTGTCTTGGCCACGTTGCATGGAACTTTTTGAAACTGCTGTGATATGTTTCCACAGTTCAGTCAGTAGCCACTGACTCCTTGTTTTTGGTAATTTTATGCAGTCTTTGAAACTTTCTTTTGTCATCAGAACTGGATTATGATGAATTAAATGCTTTTTCTCTTGTAGACCCCCATCCATTCGCCCCAACAAGTTTTTCCAGAGGTGAGCAGGGAAGTTTCAGGTCCATCAAATGGAGAACGAGGCGACAGCTCAGATGAAAACGAAACTACTGATCTGAGCAAGAAACGGCTAAAATCTCCCTCCAGAAGAGACAGCTACAGCGACAGCAGCAGAAGTGGTGATGAGGAGGTGATGGAGTCAGCAGCACGGGTGGGCCTTGGCTGGAGTTCAGCGCTGTGCCACAGCTCAGGTGAAGCCGAGGCACGGGCACAGAGTCAGTACGAGGCACACCCTCCTCAGAAGGACACTGTTCGCACCATCCTGTATCCTGATCAAGAGGCTCCTGGCAAGGCAGAGCTTGAGGACAGGTATGCTGCTGATAATGATCCTCATCACCCTGCAGAAATGTTTATAAGAGTATTTTATTGGACCTATTCATAGAAATACTTCTTTTTGTTTGCTTTTTAGAGCTGCATAAAGTCAACCTTGGTTCATATATTAATTTATGAATGACAGCTATATTGTACTTACTCCTGTTTTTCTTTTTTTTCTGCTTTATCTGTAGTGATCTGCCTTTGGATTTGCCAGTGATCCCAACCTGTAGAACTGTGCCTGATGTTACCACATCCATGTTAATAAATGACTGTTACGCTACTCCTGTCTCTGAGCTGACTTCACACCTGGGAGAAATAGATTCATTACTCACCCAGCTGGAAAAAAATGCTGAAGAATATGAGCCAGTAATACACTATTTCTGTCTTTCAGGAGCATAAATGTCCTGCTGTGGTTGTTTTAGCCATAATTTTGAGAGCGGGTAGAAATTAGGCACATTAATTAACAAATGGCATAGTTGTAATTTATACCTGCACTAATCTGGGTGTGTGCCTTATAAAGGGCAAATGCATTGCCATTTGTAATCAGTTAATGGCAGCTGCTCTACCAATGTCTGCAACCATTTTGTTTCTGTGTGGGCTCTTGATGAGCAGATTCATTTCCCTCTGTGTATGTGCAGACATTCATGTGTACATAGGTGGATTTGTATATGTCCATTTCATGGGCTATTTCATCCTGGAAACCTTGGCATTAAATATTTGCCTGCCTCTCAACCATGTACTCAGAGGAAGCTTAAATGGCAGATATCTTGTTTCTGCTCTTTTAGTTTCAGGTGGTTGTTCAGAGGTCAGAGAATAAATTGAGTTATTGAGGGCATCAGGAGACCCTGTTCTTCGCTGCATTTATAACTGAATCCCAAAGACTTCCTGTTCCTGCTGCAAGATAGAGCCTATTTTTGAGGCTTTTCTGAGAAAGCTTCTTGACACCACAGAAATATCTTATGTATCAGAAGGGACTTCCATATCCTCACATAATCTGTTCAAAGATTGAAAAAAATTGAAGTTAAATCTTGATACGTCCCAGTTGTGAGGGTCTTCCAGGTTATAAAGCTCTTCTAGCCAATACTCTGTTTTGACAAGAAACTGCATTTTTCTTATCCCTTCTTCAGAAGTTTTTCTCCATCTTTGTTGGTTCTCTGTGATTTTTTTTTTTAAGTGCAAATGAGGCAGATCTGTATCTTTAAAATCAAAATTAATGCAAATTTAAATGGGCAAAACACATGCATGTGTTCAGTTTCAAGATAAGCTCTATGGTGTTGTGCCTCACTGTAGGAAAATACATTCACTTACTTTGTTCTGAATAATTATGGATGTGTTGAGATATTTAAAAATACAGAGCCTTTCTGGCAGCTAGATAAGGGCGTCAAATAAGGTGTAAGTTTTGATATGTGCTGTCAAAATTTTGTTTAATTCATAGATCTTTGGCCCTGTGTTATTTCCTTGCAAAACATTATTTGGCTCTGTCTGAACTCATTAGAGATGCTTATTTGAAGCAGCTAAGCTAAGCCTGATAAGAAATATGTCTTTGTTCCAGGCTTGTGTCCCACTTAAATCAGGAGGTGAATCAGTTGTCTGCTTCCAGCTGTCTTAAATTCAGTAAAATGTTGGTATTTCTTCTGATTGCCTGTTTGTGAAGTTTGCTGTTTTGTCCCCCTAGGAAGTGGAGCTCCGAGTGACTCTGACCAAGTCAGAAAAGGGCAGTCTGGGTTTTACAGTGACCAAGGGTAATGATAGTGTTGGCTGCTACATTCATGACATTGTCCAGGATCCTGCCAAAAGCGATGGGAGACTACGGCCTGGAGACCGACTCATAAAAGTGAGAGAATTAATGTTTCCGTATACAGGGGTTGCGTGAAAAGGACAAAAATAAAAGTGAACTGTGTTGTAGGGCAGGTCAAATGTGGTTAAAGGACAAAGGCACGCATCTTCTGAGAGGCATGGTTCAGTAGCACTTGGGAACAGCAATAAATGTGTCTTCAGTGATGCTGTCTTACTTGGGACATAACAAGGACACCTGTGTTGCTTTCGTTGTTGCAGGTTAATGACATCGATGTCACTAACATGAGCCACACTGATGCAGTCAACTTCCTCCGAGCTGCCCCAAGGACTGTCAGATTAGTGCTAGGGCGTGTTCTGGAGTTACCAAAGATGCCAGTGTTGCCTCATTTGCTGCCTGACATTACACTAATGTGCCATAAGGAGGAGCTAGGTAACATGGAATTAATCTGCTTTTTGCCCTAAAGAAAATCTCCCCTCTCAGCTACAAAGAAACCTTGATTTTTATTGTTTTCCCCTTCTTTCCCTATGAAGGTTTGTCGTTATCAGGAGGCCATGACAGCCTTTATCAAGTTGTGTATATTAGTGACATTCTCCCCAAATCAGTTGCTGCCAGAGAGGAGAGTCTGCATGTACTAGATATTATCCATTACATTAATGGAGTAAGCACACAAGGAATGACTCTGAAAGAAGCCAAAAGAATGCTGGAAACTTACCTTCCAACAGTGGTGCTCAAAGCAACCAGGTGTGTTCTGGAAGCAAATGCTTCCCGGTGCTTTTTGGTTTTCTTGCATGATTGTATGAGTGTATGTATGAGTACATGAGTAAAACCTGCTCCTGGTATGACAGGAAATTCACCACACGTTACTGAGGACTGACTCCACAGAAAGGGTCTGTAAATTCACAGCTTTTTTGGTGCTTCAGTGGAGCACAAGGGTATGTGGTACTTGCTGTGCTTTGTGCTTCTTGGGAACACAAGGCTGTGTCCAGCTGTGAGCTACAAGCGTTCAAATAGACCCCATGCAATCCAGGAGGAATTAGTCAGAGACCCGCTGTGGCATTTGGACCCTCACAGGCCCGTGAGGATGGATGGGATTCATCCAAGGATATGAAAGGAGCTGGCAGGAGAGCTCACCAAGCTGCTCTCCATTATTTGTCATCACTCCTGGCTCACTGGGGAGGTCCCAGGTGACTGCAGGTTGACCAGTGTGACACCCATCTGCAAGAAGGGCTGGAAGGAGAATCCAGGGAACTACATGCCTGCCAGCCTGTCCTCAGTGCTAGGGAAGGTCACAGAATAGATCACCTCTAGTGTGACCACACAGCATGTACAGGACAAGGGGATCAGGCCCAGCCAGCTGGGGTTCAGGAAAGGCAGGTCCTGCCTGGCCCTCATGACCTGGCTTTCATGACTGGGTTTCCCATCTGGTGGATAAGGGAAAGACTGTGGGTGTGTCTACTGGATTTAGTGAAATCTTTGATACTGTCTCCCACAGCATCCTCCTGGAGAAGCTGGAAGCCTGTGGCTTGGAGAGATGCTCTTCACTGGGTTAAAACCTGTCTGGAGTGGGAGAGCAATGGTGAATGGTGCTAGTGGGGTTTCCCCAAGGATCAGTATTGGGGCCAGTCCAGTTTAATTTCTTTATTGATCATTTGGAAGAGGTTATTGGATGTGTCCTCACTCAGTTTGCAAATGACACCAAGTTGGTTGGGAATGATTAGCAGTTTTACCAGTAGTACAGTTTTCTTCAATATCTGATGATTACAGCGATTTACTTATTTTTTTAATAAATATTCTTGTAAATATTTTTTTTTCACAGAGATGGTCATGCAGTGTTCCCAAAACACAAAAGCTCTGAGAACTCAAGTCTGTGGCCAATGAAAGCTAATGGTAAGATTTGTGTGCTTACTCACAGCAAGTGAAGTTTATAAAGTTATATGAAGTTTATAAAAATAAAGGAACTGATATGGGTTGTAAGATACTATCCTTGTCCAGCTTATTGTGACCAGCTCCAACAGGACTTTGCTTATCTTTCCTCTACAAGCTCCATGAAAAGAAATTCAGCAATAGTGTCTTTATGCTGTCATTTCTTGTGTAGTTTAGAAATTCCTTCTAATATAGAGCAGAAGGGTTCCTTTGAAGAAGGACTCAGATGTCAGATAATATTAAAAAATAAAGTGGTCAATGATGGGTGTTTGTGTGATTGTATCTTCTACATTTTGAGGAAAAGGGAATCAACACTGTTCTCTAAGGTGCAGGTTTCCACTGTAAGTTGTTAAATTATTTATCAACATTTCGCTTTGCTTTGAGTTAATTACTTGTATTAGCATTCATGCTTTCTGATCCCATTAAACAGAATGTTCAAAAAGCCATCATATGAAGTGTAGTCATTCAGATAGAAGTTTGGCAATGCACAGAAACCAGGGAGAAATGCTACTCGTGCTTATTTTATAAAAATAATTACTGGGGGATAATTTAATTTCAGATAAAAAGTTGTTGTTATTTCACTGTTTTTGTTTAGGTTGCTCCTGTGGTGATCCCTGTGATAAAACAGAAAAGTCAACTGATGCCTATGGGCCCAAGGTAAATGCTTCTCTCTTGTGCTTATTACCATTAACCAGAGAAAAGAATATTCTTCAAACACTTTTAAAACTAAATAAATGAATGAAACAATCTGTTGATCAAAGTATATAAACCCACTATTATCAACTGACATGAATAAGCAGTGATCATAGTAAATATGTTTTTTTAATTGGTCTGCTCTTTCTTTGGCACTGCCTTGTTGAAAGACAAATTGTCTTATGAGAAGGATGCAAGGCTGTCATCCAGAATACTCCATTCAGCCCACAGTTTCTGCAGTTATTATATTATTTCATATTATATTCACTAGGTGGTTTTCTTTCTTTTTTCCCTTTAGTCTTTCCTTAGAAATGCTGTGTTGTGGGACCAAAAGTTCTGAAGCTTGCATACATTTTGTAGGGATTATAATAATGTTAACTACTACTATATGTTCTCTTGTAGAAGCTGCTGCTTCATCAGCATGTGGGGTTTTTTTTCTTAGTTGCTTTAATTTTTATTTTATTTGCTCTTGCATGTGTAACTTCCCATCCATTACCCGGGTATCTCAGATGATATGCATAGAGGTTTTATTTATTGCTGAGGAGAGCGGAGAACTTTTTAGTGGTTTTTTTCTGCTTCAACAAACCACCAGGCTCTTTAAGAGTTAATTTGTACTGTTCTTTGTTTCCTCAGGTCAATGGCAATGGCATCCTAGGACCTTCTCAGGGAAATACCGAAAATGATATCCATCACACAAAAACACTAATGAACCTCTCAGGAGCAGAAGATGCACCTTCCCTTGGTTTCACCAATCAGATGTCAGATTTTCCTAAACACATTGACAAATCAGGTAAGAGGAGGTGAGATGGGGACTGCATTGTTCTGTCTTTATTGTACCAGTGCAAGAGAATCGTGGCATGGTTGAATACGCTGAAGTAAGTAAATGTGAGGCTGGCAGTCGCTTTTAGAAGGCCATTTCCAACCCTTGTGCCTTGCTTTATAGGAGTTAGTTGATGTTGAAAGTAGTTTTACAGAAATTGGATTTTCTGTTAGAGAGAAATAAAGGAAGGCCATGGTAACAGCTAGAAATAATGTCTTGTGTCTACCCCTTTAAATTAGTTATCCCAAACTAGTCTATATTGGGAAAACTTGTCATTTTGCACTATTTGTCTTCAGGAACAGAGTTTCCAGATGATGAGTATTATGATGAGGATGACCACAATGAAGTTGTCCAGTATCTGTTGGATGTTGTAGATGAGGAAGCCCAGAACCTCTTAAATCAGAATAATGTGACTTCAGAGGCTCAGAGTCTTCTACATCTCAAAAAGGCTGCATCAGAAAATCACCTGCCAGGTAACATGAGCCATTGAAAAAGAACATCACTGACAATAAACACTTTGAAACAAGGTGCCAAGTAAGCAGTTGATTTGTCAGCCGGCAGAGTTGATTGATTTTGATTTGATCTGTGAACTGGAAGTTTCCCAAGTTGAATGCAGACAAATAGTTGCTGATTATCATGAATTTGAGATGAAATGTAGTAAGTGCAGTTCTAGTTTGAAAAATCTGAATTTTGCTATAAGTAATCTGGGAAAATTATTCCTATTATAGAGTTGTCTCTTGAGTGAAATTCCTATTGTTCAGGTACCTGGTCCTGCAGCTGCAGTCATGTTAGCATGCTGAAGCATTTCAGCATTTCGTTTATTTCAGATTGCGCAACTTGGAAATGTGTTGAGATCTCTAAAAGCCAAACAATTTAACAACCTGCTTTGTCTCTTTTAGAAAGACTGTCTCTTTTTCAGTACTTTCTTCTGATTGAACACTTTTCCTTCTTTCCATCTCCTCAGTTTTACTTGTTATTAACTCAAATATAATGAGGAGTAGGAATTGTAGTTCCTTAGTGGTGTCACACCATGTATACATGCTCCAAAAATTCAAGCAAGATACTTGCTACTTCTGTAGAGATTCCTTCTAAAACTCAAGATACACCCGCCAAAATCATAATTATTACAGGTCATGAGTTCAAGATCTTTGGATTATTGTCGTTGGTCATTGCAATTAGAAGTTAGGGATCACTGAGGTTCTGGCTGGGCAAGGACCTCAGCTGAGGAATATAATTGGAGCTCCAGTACTTCCAAATTCCTGTAGGCGGTCCTTTGTGACTGAAGATGAATTGAATCCATAGGGTATGGCAGCAGAGTGCTTCCATAGCAGACAGATAAAAGTCAGATTTTTTTTCTGGCATGTCCTATTTACATTTTGTTAATAAACAGAGTAAGTAGAATCCTGGTTTGGCTCTACTGCTCGTCTAAATCTAACTGAACTGAAGAAAAAACATTGTCATGTGGAATGTGATAACTTAGCTGCACCCTGTGCACCAGTTATGCTGTGACACAGATATTCTGTGCAAACAGCCTCACATATCATAGCAGCTGTTACAGTTACAAAATAAAGAAACCTAAAGTCTGATTATTCTGTACAGTAAGAGCTCTTTTCCAACACACTGGTATCAAAGGGACTTAAAAAGTGTTTCTTGGTTTTTCTGGCATCTGTATTCCCTGTCTAGTTCCAAACAGGTGGAACAGGATTCACATCTGAGAAAGGGTGGCTCCTGGGCATTTTCTGGTATGTTTATCTTATGTTTATGTTACCCTGATTTTCTTGTTCAGTAGAGATGAATGGAAGGGTGACAGAAGATAAGTCTGAGGACACAGACTGTGATGGGTCATCTTTACCTGAAGATTTTTCAGAGGTAGGATGGCAAGAAGCTGGCAGATGCTCTTTCAATTCTTTTCTTTGTTGGCATAGAACTGGTGGAAGTAACATGGCATGTTCTTTAAATGAGAACATTACTGTAGGTAGTAGCTTTAAATGGCATATAAACACTTACTTTAAATAGCACTTGATTATCATAAATGACCTATATAAGAGAACAAAGCATATAGTTATTTTACACTATCATATGAAGTCCATCAGCTTCTTTTTCAAAAATAAGTTATTATATTATTTCATATTATGAAATGGGTGGTAATAAACTATCTTGTTAATGTTACTTCAGCTGTTTAATCTAAAATATTTCAGTGACTTCTGCTCAAAGAAGGGAAGCAGTCAGAGTGAAAATTTAATGCTGTGTAGACTTCACTGTTTCCAAAATGTGGATTTGAAATTTCTTTTCCTGCTGCTGGAATATCTTGCTAGGATAAGTTCATTAGCTTGAATAACTTCTATATGTGGTTTACTCTCTGTTATTGTGTGTCCTGTTTTACATCAGCACTGGATGCCTGGGTTTTGTCTCTTGTTTCAAATCAGCAGAACTCTGTCTCTCCAGTGCATCCTGGTTCTTGCAGCTTTCTGTCCAGTTAGTGGGGCTGAAAATCAAATCAGGAATCTGGCTCTGTGTCAATGTGCTCTAGGAAGAGCTACAAGTAAAATTGTCCTGGGATGGCAGTGGAAAAGCAAAAAGAAAGCATAAATGATTTTGTAGAATTTTTCTTCAAAGAGGGATGGAAATGCCTTCCTCTGTGCTGAGTCTTCATTGTCTGTTCAGGAAGGTGTGAATGAATAAATGTGTGTCATTTAGAAGTAATGCCTTGTTATGTTACATATCCACAGTATAGGAACTGTGGCTTGGCAGTTCTGAGGCAGAAGTTTTCACTATCAAGCTTACTTCATAAAGGGTTTCTAAGTATTAGAAACAAAAAAAAGCCAACTGGAGAAAACTTAGGTGACTCTACTGCTGCTGTGAGTCAGGAATGATTTTAATATAGATTTTTGGCCTTGTTACAGTAGAGTATCTTTCCAAGTGCTCAGTGTTCTCGTCCTCTGTTATTTTGGGTTAATGAGATGTCTAAAAGAGGAAAGTCTTCCATTATGTGCTGCTTTGAACTTAGTACCCTTCAGAAATAGTCCCTGTAATTGTTAATTGTTTAAAATTTGCAGTATGTGAATGTTGCAACTATGTCTTTTAATGTGTTTTGAAATACTACTTCTTCTAGCCAGCACCTGTAAATGGTTGTGAAGACTATTGTGAAGTAAAAGCTGTGCCAGAAAGGTAAGATTTATTTTCTGGTGTTGCTTGAAAACAAACTTGTGAAGTCTGTAAGTCTGAAGTGTAATATGTTAGAATGAGAGAAAAACAACAACAAAAAACCCAAGAAACCACCCCCAAAACAAACCAAATAAAATACCTGTGCAATGTCTTTGTTGAATTGTTCTCTTGGTCTGTTCCTTACTTAAAAAGTTGTAATTTGCCTGAATACTAATCAGCTTTCTGTGATTTATTATGCCCTACTCTTATTTGTTCCTTTGATACATGATTGTAGCAAGTAACTGGACTGTGTTCAGATGGCTCCATATAACATAATTTGCTTTGTGCTAACAACTTGGTACTTGGATGTGAAGAAAACATCCAAACAGTGCTGTCTTCAGTTCAAATCTATACAAGCTTCATTAGTGTTACATCTTCTTGGTTTTAGACCACTGCAAGTCAAATGTAGATTTCCTCTGCTCCATCAGCTCCCATTTGGATGCCTGGGCCTTACTATTTTTTCCATGGAGCACGAAGCATATGCCTGACCAAGTTACTAGCTAGCTGTCCCTTTGAGCCCCTTTGGACTTCAGATATTCCCAAGATTGTTTTTCTTAGTGAAATAATTTTAGTCTAAGTGAAATTTCAGTGAAAATTTTTATGTTGTTAAACTTGTGGGAAGTGTGGGGTTGATACTTGGCACAAGCAGTGACATTATCACCTAAAGTACTTAATACATTCATCAATATCTTCAAAGCTAGAAAACTTGGAATTGAAAATAGATACTCAAGTGTAGTGAATTGTTTGAGTGGTCCAAATCTGCTATTGGACGCTATTTAGTTGCTTAGCCTTTGAAAAATAATTGCAGTGGTAGTTATTACTAGTGGGGATGTAAAAAAAAAAAGGGGGGGTTTTTGATATCATTGGTATCATTTCAGTCCAGAAATAATTGTTAGCTATAAATTACTTTCTGGTGTGGTTTGTTGTTTTTTGTTGTTTGGTTTTTGGGGTTTTTTTTTACTAGGTTGCAAACGTGTTGTTTCTAGGTGTTCTTTTCTTACTTTCATACCTTGTCCTCTTATAGATCCCCTCCACAGCCTTCCTTGAGCCAGGCAGAAGAGGAGGAAATCACATGGGGAAGCGACGAGCTGCCGATTGAATCAGTCAGCCAGGAACGTGTAAATAAAGGCAAGGACATTTAACATAATCAGTGGAAAAGCTTCAGGGTCACCTTAAATAGACAGCAGTGAATTTTGAGACGTCCTGGGTATGTTTTAAGGGTGTCATGGCAGGTATAAGGGGGATTCTAACAGCTCAGCAATGCACTGGGGAGGATCTCTACATCTTTGTGTGGTGTGTGAGAGTTAACAGGAGCAAGTATTGGCAACCTAGTGTCCATAGTTGTAAAGGAGCTGAGAGCAGCTGAGATACTTTCTTCCTCTGTATCTGTCTCACAAAAGTTGTGACAATAAATATATGTTTGACTGTGATTAGATTGATATGTCATGTGCTTCACTTACCAACTACCCCATGCTCAGATTAGGCGCTACTTGTGTCTTGACTCATTCTTTTGGTGTTGCTCAGTGTGGCAGAGTGGAAATCTGTGCAGTTTTATGTGTTTGGCAGAATTTGGTCTTCCCTTTTTTTGAGCTAGCATTAGAAATGTCATTTCTTCAAGTTCATATACAGCAGTCCTTTGCATTCATTGAAAGAAAAAAAGATAATCCATGTGATACTTCAGACTAAGTACATTTAGGACACTTCTAATTGCAATACCAATTGATTCTTGGTTTATGAATTTTGTTGTGCTTCAGAGAAGCACTGAAGGACTCATGGGAGACAAGATGTATTGGAAGAAAAATGTCCTTCCAAGTGATAATTGTAAGATATGCTATATACATGTTGAGTATTAGTGCTAAAAACAAGTCACAGGCTGTAATGTGGAGAGTTCTGAATTCATACCTGTGTGTGTTCATCCATTTGTGTAGGTTATTGTGTGAACTTACATTTAAAATGTACTTGAAGTTTGTTTCAATGTATTTATTGGAAGTTCAGGAAAATACCCCTTTAGTTACTGAAGTCATCAGAGCTGATTTTTTCTTGCTGGTTTTGCTAGTTAATTTGGTTTTGCCCGTCAAACTGAGAGAGCTGTGTGTTCTCTCTGGTGTATGGGGGCATTCAAGAGAAAACAGGTAGTGCAGCAGCATGCAGATCCAACTGTGTGCTACAGTTTATGTTTCCCTGGTTTTACCTATTTATTTATATTTATATCTTCTGCTAGATTTCCCCCTAGTGACAAATGAAGAGATCTCTGCACTCCCTACTGTGAATGTGCTCCCTGGAGGCAAATATTCAGGAGCCAAATTGAAGTCAGTGATCAGGATGTTGCGTGGATTGCTGGAACAAGGAGTCCCTTCTAAAGAGATTGAAGTGAGTAACTCTTTGTCCTTTAAAGTCCTTTTTCCCAGTATGAAACAAAAATAGAATGGCTGGATCATCACTGCCTTGAATACCAGAGCTCTTTAATTGGAAGCTAAAAAGAGATGAAAAGACTTAACACGAAAGACTTCTCTCCCTTCTCCCACAAGCTGCTGAAAGATGAGATCAGTTTGAATTCAGTTCATAAGTGTTTTTACATCATTCTTACTTCTGGTAAATTACCAAGTGACTATGATGTAAACAGGCATAGACAAAGGCTGTGAAGCTCAGCTGCTGAATGTGAAACCAGTCTTTCCAAAGGCTTAAGTTAGCCATGTTACATGATCTCTTTTTTGAGATAAAATATTTACTGGATACTCACTGGGGTTTGGTTTTGGGTTGGTTGTTTTTTGGGGGTTTTGGGTTGGTTTTTTTTTGGTGTTAATTTCATTTTCTTGGCTGTGTGAAAGATTCCTTCCTGTGACTGCATTATTTTCCATATCCACATTAGGATTTGACTTTTAATTATTCTGTTTGTTAATGACTTGGTAACATAACCACTCTTACTACCAATCAGTGCTTTCCTAATGCAAATGTAATTGCTTCTTTACAGAACCTTCAGGAGTTAAAACCTCTGGATCAGTGTTTGATTGGACAAGCAAAGGAGAACAGGAGAAAGAACAGATATAAAAACATACTTCCTTGTAAGTCCTAACTCATTTGAAATTCCCAGTTGATATTCTGTCACAAACCTATATGGTCAGATGGATCGGATCAGAGGTGGGATGGTTTGATTCCTAATCTTAGTAAGGATGAAATTAAAGCAGGCATCTATAAAGCAGTTAAATAGCAGTGAAAAATAAACTGCTGTGCTGTGGTAGGTAGGGATGGATGTTCACAGACTTTTCAGTTGTTTCAGTAGATCCCATGTCTTAAATAATGTGTACATGAGGAACCAGACAAGGTTTTTTACTGTTTTACCTGTGCAGAATTGACAGATGTGTACTATTGCCAGTGAATTTCCTGCCATAAAATTCTGCTTGTTCGCTGTTGAGAAGTAAGATCTGACAGAGGTTAGTTCTATGTGAGAAAAACTCAACCTCTGCTTTTTAGGGTTGCTGCAGTTCGAATCACTTATCCCACCAGTCTGCTGATTTACATTTCCTCCCCTTTTTCTTTATTGGAAATACCGACTAGTGCCCTAAATTAAGTGTTCAAGTGATTTATTTCTTTCAAAGCTAACTGTGGAAGCATCTGTGGAGATAAGGGCTGTGTGAGTGTGTAAGACCCAGCACCTGTACTGCATGGAGGTCTGATGATGTGCACACCTAACATGAGTTCTTTCTGTTGTGTGGGGGTTGCAGATGACACCACCAGAGTCCCTCTCGGGGTTGAAGGTGGGTACATCAACGCCAGCTTCATTCGCATGCCCGTGGGGAATGAGGAGTTCGTTTACATCGCGTGCCAAGGACCTCTTCCTACTACTGTAGCAGATTTCTGGCAAATGGTTTGGGAACAAAACTGTACTGTGATTGCCATGATGACTCAGGAGGTCGAGGGAGAAAAGATAAAGTGTCAGCGTTACTGGCCAGATGTGCTCAATAAAACCACCATGATCAATGACAGACTACGCCTTGCTCTTGTGAGACTTCAGCAGCTGAAGGGCTTCATCATCAGAGTGCTGGAGCTCGAAGAGATTCAGGTGAGTGAATCCAATTCTGCATGCTTAGAGTTTTTTCTGAGTGTTGCCATATTTATCCTTATACTTCTGGCTTGCCTGCTTTCACTTGCATTGCCTACATCAAGAGGCAACCCAGGGCTTCTCCTCTTTGCCCAGTGATCATTACTGGGTAGCTGTTTTTCATTGCAGCTTGTGCTGCTCTGTAACCTTTATAGGAGAAAGCATTTGGGCCAGGCTGTGATTTCATTACACTAATGAGACTCTAAATTTTGGCTCCCACTGGCCACAGAAACATATGTAGGGATATGAAATTCACTAATAAATTCAGCCTGGCTTATTGACTCCTCTGTGTGATCAGCTCAGTCAGCACAGTGAACCTTACACTTTTAAATTACTTACTAGTTATTTCTAGTTTAGCTCTTGTTGTATTGTATTACAAAGCACCTTCACTGGGAAAACCTCTCTGTCCTAAGGCTTTTCTTTGGGAACTCAAACTTCTTTCTTTTGATTCTTGCCACATGCCAAATGGCGGTGTTGTTTCTGAACCTCAGACAGGAGAAGTGCGGCACATTTCCCACCTGAACTTCATTGCCTGGCCTGACCACGACACCCCCTCCCAGCCAGACGATCTGCTCACCTTCATCTCCTACATGCGGCACGTGCACAGGTCGGGACCCATCATCACCCACTGCAGCGCCGGCATCGGGAGGTCGGGCACCCTCATCTGTATAGATGTGGTGCTGGGGCTGATCAGCAGAGACCTCGATGTGAGTATCCCTGGGGATGGGCTCCGTGGTGCTTCTGACCTGCGGGAAATGTGTTCCACTGAATCCATGCAATCTTCTAAAGAGCGTGCCGTGCTGCTGGCACGCTGTGTTTCCTTGCTGGTGGTCCCAGCTGGGGAGAGCTCTAATATCCAGCGGCTCTTGGGTTAGGGAACTGCAGCAACCTGGTGCCACTTTAAGTATGTTGCAAGGACATGTTCTACCATACTGGACTTCTGGCATGTGGTGTGAGAAAAATGATGTTGCCATGATGGATTGAGCAATCGGTGGAAAGGGTGTGTAAATTAACTTTTCCAGCACAACCAGGGATTGCTTTCTAGGGTGATCCACAGGAGGGTGCTAGCTTCCTTATGTTTATGTCCTTCAGCGGCCTAGGGTAGCAAAACTCTGAATTTCTAGGGAAGATGAGCTATGTCTTGCTTAGCTCAGTGGAGTTTCTAAGCACCCTGTGAATGTCTAAAACTCTTTTCTGCACACTTAGCTTAGAGTAAGCAAGAGAGACGGTGTACAGAAAGAACACAAGAGAAGGTGGGGGTGTCTGATGTCGGGCCACATCTGGATTGCCCAGAGACAGCACATGCTGATTACCTACCACACAGACATAGGCTCTAGTGAATTATTTGTTTCACTACTCATGTACCTAATTCTGTTTGCTGGTTTGATGCTGGGGATACTTCTTTGTTCTGCATGTCTGTCTTTATTGAAGGTTTAACTTGCTGTTCATTTTGGTAGTTTGACATCTCGGACCTGGTGCGCACGATGCGTCTGCAGAGACACGGAATGGTTCAGACAGAGGTGAGTCTGGATTCCCCAGGCATTCACTGAACCATCTGAAGTGCCAGAACTTTGTAATGCACACAGCAATTGCCTTTGTGCACTGTAATGTGCCATTTGTGTCACAAGAATTAAATCAGATGAGTAGCAGGATGTATTTAACATTTATAAGCTCAAGCTGTTTTTAACATGCTGTATTGTTTTAGAAAAACTGTTTTAAAAAATTGTGAGTTTTCATCTTTAAAATTGTGTGTTTATAGAGGAAATCAGCTAAGCTTTTTTGGATTAAAGTTGCATCATAAACTGAAGAGAAGGCCTAACTGTAGCTGCTGTGAATCACTGATACTATCAGAGATGTCTTGAGATCTCCTTTGGGGAGATATTGGGAACCAGAAGTTCAATCTTTTAGGAATTATCTCGATCTAGATCTCATTAACTTTAAAGATGGTCATCACGAGGTCTTGTTAAAATATGCACTTTTTCTTTGAGTGGGAAGGAATTGTGAAGTCCTAGTTAAAAACCCTGAAATCAAACCACTAAACTATCAGCCCCATGCCCATCTCACACCCCAAAACATCTATCACCCCCCCCACACCTCTGTCACTGAGATTAAAGTAAAAAAGTGGCACTGTCCTCTGAGTTCTATATTAGTTGGCATTGATGCAAGACCTTGAAATTCACTTGCTGTCTTCATTTCTGCTTACATAAAGTGCCTAATCTCCTTTAGGTGGTTTTGGTGTGAAAGGAGGATAAGTGTCCCATATGAAATAAATCTTTTGTTGGCCGAGTCATATCTGTATTTGCTTTAAGATGAGGTTGTGTATTTTTCCACTGTGGCCCTTTTGTTTGGGCTTTTTGTTGTTTGGGGTATTTTGTTTTCTTTGGGATTTGGTGGTGGCTTTATTATTTAATAGTATAATTAGTATTGAAAGCACTGTGCAACTGTGAAGTGCAAGTGAGAGCACTTAGGTGGTGGAGGCATTTTTCACATGTTCTGTAATTTCCTTTTCCTTGCAGGATCAGTACATTTTCTGCTATCAGGTTGTCCTTTATGTCCTGAACTATCTCCAGCACGAAGAGCAGCAGAGAGACAAATAAAATACTGAAGGAGATGTGCATTTAAAATAAGGAAGCAGAGGTTGAGAGGCTCTGGAACATTTTATTTGTCCTGCCAATAGTTTTCTAATCCCTTTCTTCAGTTGCTGTCCAATATCTTTTCTGTAAAGTCTCTCCATCATTCCAAATAAAGTATATAGTTCTAAGGGAAAGGGATAGCTCACACAATACCACTTTTGTCTTCAGCCCCATGGATGAATATGTGAGATTTTTGTATAACAATATTTAATAAAGCTGCATTTTTTTTGCAGCTTCCTTAATATGTCATAAAATACTGAAATAAAAATATTTTAATTTAAAAAGAAAAGTAAAGAAGGAAAAAAATAATCCTATACTACTTCCTGCAGTTCTGCAACTGTTTTTGGGGTATTTGTTTCTTACAGGTTGGGGAAGTGGGAGGGATGAAGCAGTATTTTTATCCTGGCAAACTTTATTACAGATATTTTACTAGTCTCTTCTGAAAGCTTGTTCATGGCACAGAATTTTTTGCCCTTCTGGTACAATTACAGCTATTTTATAGAAGGTATCTTGAAATCAGCATTTAAGCTTTAAGAGATGCCTGTTAGCATAAGGATAGTAGTGAATGTTAACTGTATCACAGTTAATAATGTTTACTTCATAGAATTTCATGTATATATTTATATACTTTTACACAAAAAAAAGCTGAATTATTGAGTGTCTAACCTTATAATTGATTAGACATCTCTACTCTGTAAATAAAAATATACCTAATGTACACTGATCACAGTGGGTCTGGGTATTTTTGTGTCCTTGTGATTTATTTTTCTTGGCCTTTCCATGGCATCATTTCTTGTGGTTGCTGCCCTTAAGACTTAAAGGCTGTGCACATTTTAAATTTTCAGTGTCCTTCTCTTCTTCAGTATCTGTTGGAAAAACCTGGCAGAGCTGTGGGCTCCTTTCTGGAGAGTTTCCACACTACAGTGAACAGAAGAGTTTATTTTCCCTCCCTCCTTGTTTTTCAGCACACCTGGGCATTGAGACCATGTCACTTTTCGGGGGGAATGTGTTTGTGCTGCCCCTGCAGTGATCTGCCAACAATGTAACATACTCTGCTTAGGGCAACCAGGCTTGAGGTTGGAGGCAAGGTACCAGATTCTAAGTAGCTCAGTGGTTTAGTGATACTGTGAACAGTCAAAACTGTTCTGATAGAGAATTTTCATTTTAAGCTCTCTGGGAGCCCTGGATGGTGAATAAATGCTGCCATCCAACACATCAGCCTCCAAGGGCTTGGGCAAAATTCCTGTCCCAACAATCCTTGCCAGAACTGAAGCTTTTGACTTGTGCTGTCAGGAGGGGTGTAAGAGTGCTGATTTAACAGCATTCTGCATTAAAGTGGTGGAAGTAAGTTCAGAGGCTAGTTATTATTCAAGGTTTTGACTCTTCAAAATAGTAGCCCACAGTGTTCCTGTGTCCCAAAACTGAGGCAATTACAATCATGCCTTGCAATAGCATGACTTAAAAAAGGAAAAGAGACTTTTGCATTTGTCAGTAATACTGTGTATTTTATTCCATCCAGCATAACAGCAAAATTGTGAATTTTTCAGAGCAGCATAGTTTGAGGAAGGAAAATTAATTCTGTGTAGATAGCAGAGGCAAATTGATTAGTCATGTTGGCAGTACACCTATATGAAAGAGCTATAAATTGAAGACAGATTTTCAGGACTACAGTTGTATACAGGCAAAGTAATTAAACACAGCTAGTTAGTAGTACACTGCTGCTGCTTTAACATAAATAGTGAGTTCAGAGGGTTTGGGCATAGAAACAAAAGAAAGTGTTATGGTAACCAGACAGTACAGTTAAGGCAGTTAAATTCTTCTTTTAAATGTTTTCAGGTACATGCCAAACAATGTAGAAGCAGGAACAGATTTTGTATAGCATGCTGCATGGAGCCAAGTACAGCACAAACAGTTTGCATCAGATTACAGCTCATAGGAAACACGAATCAGTAAAAGATTCCAGATTTTGCTGCTTGTCCTCACAGATATGATGATGACCTGTGGTGTGTTCTACCAAATTTCCTTTTAATGGTTGGCACACAAAAAAGCAGAGAATAACTAACTTGGCCTAACCTCCCTCAGAAAAAGGACAAACACACACGTGTACACAAACCAAAAATTTGGAGATATGTACAAGAAAAAAAGAAACACATGCACACACACAAAGCATTCAGGTGTTCCTGAGAAATGGTGAAAGGTGGCATTGGCCTCTTTTGAGAAGTGCTCTGAATTTCTTTGGGTTTTTGTCTCAACACTAAGGAATAGAATATCAAACAAAGATTGAATGCTCTCTAGTCTAACACTTTCTGAGGACACTGGAAGGTTGTCTGTTTTCTGGTAAGCGGGTGGAGCTTCCCCTCTCTGACACCTGATGTGGTCAGTTTGGTTGAAAAAGACCCCACAGCTCAAAACCCATTACAAAAATTGGATGTGTTTATGCAGTGGGATGGCTTAAACTTGGTTTCTGTGGAAAATCTGGTTGGAAATATGCACCAATGCTCATCTTTTTCTTCAAAAGATTAGATTACTTAAGATACTTATGTCCCCATTTGAAGAAATGAGAAGTAAAATGATTAAGAAGCCTAGTTCCTTGAAAGGAAGATTGCTGTGTGCTTTCTTACTATGCTGACTATATGATTTGCAGGGCCAGAAAGTCTTGAGAGGCTTTTTTTTTTTTTTTTAGAACTGGGATGCCTTGCTGAGTAAGCATCCAGGACATGCTGCAGATGAAAGGGATTTTCCTTTGCATAGGTATCTGATTTTTAGCAGGAAGTTTACCAGACTAGGGAAAAAACTGATATATAATCCATTATAATTCTAATTAAAGAACTGACCCAGCGTGTTAACCCAAGAGAGAAAGGATCCTTTTGTTTTTCCAGCCAGAATTAGCTGACAGGAGCACAAACGCTTTGCCACATAAGCAGCCCTGTGCCATTAGTAGTTTATCATATCTTTGTTTTCCTTGCTGGTCTTTGCCTCCATGAGAAGGGCAACAAAGGAGGGATTCCAGTTGCTCCTTGGAAACTGTTTTGAGGGTTCATTACTGTTGTTACTTGAATGCTGCTGAGCAGCCTCTTTCCGTAAAACTGAACTCCTAAATCTACCTGTGTGGGAAAAAAAAAGAACCATCATCTGGGTGGAAGTTTGAATTTGTGACACCCACTGATAGACAAGTCAGGACATTACCTGGGACAAACATCAAGTGGCTTGGGGATTTTGGCACAGCTGAAGTGGAGAGAATCTCTCTGGTGCAGCTGATCACAAGGGTAAACCCAGGAAAACGTTACCCAGTGTTTAAGCAGCTTCAAGAGGGCATTTTAGCAAGGGTTTTGAATATTAAGGGTGCTCATTCACCAAATACTAATTCAGAGAATGACATTCTCCTGGCTGGGCAAAGTGGCAAATAAATGAATGAATGAGCCAGCTGAGAAGAAAAGTCCAGCTCGTCACTGGGAAAGAAAATGCTGACCAAAAGTGGCTGATACAAATAAATGCTTTATTGGATATACTGAACAGACCATGAAGAGCAGACTTACACATACATGATGAGATAACAAGCTCCCATGGCACATGGTTCTGAGTAGTGTTTACTGCAAACTGGAGCATAGCCACTGGGTTGGAATTGGAGGTAAGCTAAACTTCTGGATTCCATCTTTTGGAAAATTCCTTCTGGAGTTCCCATTCAATTTCAAGTGACCTGTCCAGTGGAGTGTTGACTGATGAAGGTGTTATATTTGACAATGGTGAATCTGTCACATCTTCTGGGCATTGAATTTGTGGAGTGGGATGTTTCACACCAGCCTCTCCCTTGAGAGAGCAATGATGAAAATGACCATTTGTGTCTGAAATTTTGGCCTCTGTAGATCTCTTGCAGAGACACATCTTGGTCCAGTTCCTGTCAGCTTCTGATAAAATTGATAATAGCCATCATGGAAAGTCTTGTATTGCTGTGGACATGAGGACTGAATTTCCACTGTTGCTTTGGGTAAACAAGCACACAAAAAGGCAGAACACCATGTCCTGTGGCTGACATTCAGACCTCAATTTGCACATCACTTCTTGGGCTTAATTACTAGTTTTTTGTGTTGGCCAGCCCAGTGGGCTCTGCAGGGAACTTCGCTTCTTAATGAGAAGTTAGGAAAAGGGTTGTTGGTTTTGTTTTAATGAAATGCTGGAAAGATCTTGCTGGCTATGAGAATGTGACTTCAAGGATAAATCATTGGACTGGGAGCTGATTTAATTGCTAATTTCCTCAAGTGGGTTCTAGGAAATAAATTTCATCTTCCTTGTTGTACTGTGATGACCTCCATAGTAAAAAGTTTTCTCTGGTAGGGCTCTAACTGTAACTTCAGTACAATAGCCAGATTACCAAACAAATTATTATCTGTAAACAAGTTAACTTGGTCACAGATGTAGTCTCGTATTCAGTAACAAGAAACTTTGTATGGTCTGTTTTGTCTTCTCAGCTCTCTTTAAAGCCAGATTGGATATTTCTGCACCGTCCTCAAGAACAGATACACTGGGATATCTCATTAAAACCCGCTCAAGTTACTGTTCTTTCCTTGAAGTCTTGTCAGAGGTGGAACTCAAAGCTTCAGTAAAAGAACTTGATTTTGGTTCCACCTCTAACATTGTTGAGCTTTCAGGACAAGCCTGCTGAAATTGGAGTGTGCTGAGCTTTTGGTGTGTGACACCTCTCTGTCTCCTCGAGGTGAGTGAGGCAAATTTGATGTGCTGAGCAAGCCTGCAGTAGCCTTTTGGAAACTGGACAGGGTTAGAGGATAAAGCAAGAGAGTTCTTGGCTATGCACTGTAGAATGGGGTCACTTTCTCCACAGCTCCTTTGGCACTTGTCAAGTAAATAAATTTTCTCTTGTCAAACATGTGTGGGTTTAAAAATACCCTGGCCTTGAGTGGTAACGTTCTGGGGAGTGCAGCAGAACTTTCCTTGCATTTCATTGTATCTCCTGTGTGTAGCTTGCTGCTGGATTGAGAATGAAGACATCCTATAGAGCATGGTCTCTACAGTTGTGTGTTTCCTGTGTTCAAATCTGTCTTTAGATTCTGCTGTGTTCAGAACAATCCTACTATGTGACAAGGGTTTTTTTAAAGTCAGTTCTTCTAACAAGGAATAATTATGTCTCAAAGAACAGTGACCTCTGACCTGGTAATTAAAATAACTGGTCTGGGTCATCTTGCATTTAGGAGAAAAATGTTCATTTATGCTAAATCAAATTATAAAGTAAGGCCAAGTCCATTTATCCCCTCAATGTCTTTAACAGGTGCTGAATGCTCTGAAGCAGAGGTGACACTGTCTGGTTCCTCCTAAAGCCGGCTTTTGGTATAATGACACAAAGGCAGCATTTCCCAGCTCTTCTATGAAAAGATTATCATGCTGATGCTACAGGTAACAGGAGAGTGAGTGGTTATCAGGAGGCATTTCCTCAATGGTAGTGTTCCTAGAGCACTGCCAGTCTTCCCATCAGCACAATCTACTCATGTTACCCAGTCCCATAATGGAAATAATTCCCTGAAGCACAGCTACCTGCTTTGCTTTTCTCAGGGAATCATAAAGCACTAGCAAACAAGGTTAGATTTAGGCAGGAGTTATGTGAGCCCTGCAAGGTTGTCCATTCATATGATAATTATTCAGTATTCATCCCCTTTCTGTAACCTGCTTTTTCATGCACAGCTGCATTTTTTCCCAGCAGAGCTTAAATTTTGTTTTGTTTGTTTCAAATCCCTGTATCACTGTAAGCATTCAGCAATGCTGTCTGCTGTGATAAGTCTTTACCCTGACTGCTTTGTGCTCCCACCAGCTCAGGCTACTTGTCTCGGGCCTTTTGGTCCCAGGACTTTGGATATAAACTCCTTGTCTAGCAATGTGCAGCCCTGGCACGTTGATGGTTGCTTTAGAAATCAGCGTTTTCTCAGCACAGGATTCAACAGAAGCATTTGCCTAAGTGGGATTTGTGTGTCCAGCCAGATGGGTGTACTGCTAGGGAGGGTGGCCTTATTTACCTCCAGAACACTTACCTTCTTCACCCCCAAATCACTTTATCTTTTTTCTTTCTCTTTTTATTACTCTCTTGTGAGAGAGACATTATTAACATGTCTTTTGGGTGACCAGTGACTCAATGTTTTATAGCACATAGGGATAATGCAGCTCTCAGAACATGTTTTGTGAATTTGGGCATGGTATCAGAGGCTCCTACAGATACAGTAACCTTCTTTTGCACTCCAAGGTTATGGAACAGGGTAGAAAACAAGTGCAACCAAGGAAAACACGTGGATACCTTATCATTCAAGACCTCCTGGCTTCCCTTGCACAATTTATTGTGCAGTCTGACTGTGTCATGTTGTCCAGTTGTCTCATTCACTTTAATTTGTTGAGATTTGCCAGTATTCTTGGCCCTAGGTAAGAACACAAATCAGCACCTGACATGAGAAATTTTTTCATATTATGTATGTGGAGATGAAGATGATGTCACATTACAGTTAGTTTTTGTGAAAATTCACCTTTGAGCCCAAAGGAGCTCAGCACAGCTGAAAGAGGTGAAGGAAAGAGGTGAGTTCCACAAAGGGCATTTTAAAATGTTCCCCTTCCTCTGGAACATAAAGCTGCCTCACTCACTGTGTATTAATCAGCTCATCCAGGAAAGGAATCCAAAAGTGAATTGTGCTGAGCATCATAATTCTAACAAAGTCCTTATGAAGAGTCTAGTCAAAGTGAAATGTTTATTTAAAAACATCTTCTACCTAGCTCTTACCTTGGTCTTTCAAGCAGTTTTTGTGACCTTATGCTTGTCCTTGTTGAACTTCATAAGGTTCATGTTAGCCCAAGTAACCCATAATGCTCACTCTTCCAGCCCGTCCAGGTCTTCCTGCAGGGCGAGTCTCCTTTCTGAAGTGCCTGTTTCCCCACTTAGCAAACCTCATCAGGGTGCACTTGGTCCCATCACACAGCTCACTTGTGAGGATATTAAAGAGTTTTGGGCCCAGTATCGATCCCTGTTGGACCCCACTTGTGACAGGTCACCAGCCTGAAGAGGAGCTGTTTACCAGCACCTCCTGGATGTTTCCTGCCAGCCAGTTCCCCACCCACTGCAAGGACCACTTGTCTAGACCATAATGTGTCCTTTTCCTGAGGAGAAGGCTGTGGGAACCCATATCAAAATCCCTGGAGAATCCAAGTAAACAATGTCTGCCACCCATCCCACTTGGAATGAGCAATTCCTTTACCATCATGAAGGTGATCAGCTCTGTCAAGCACGATTTGCCCTTAGTAAATCCATCCTGGCTTTTCCCAATCACCTGTTTAATTTTTCTTGTGATAACCCCCAGGAGGATTTCTTCAGTAAATCTCCCAGGAAATGAAACATAACCTGGTTGCAAAGGCATCTGTACCTTGGGGAAATATTTCAGGTTAATAATGCCCACACAACCGTAAATCCGTGGGGCATCAGTGTGGTTGAGAACCTGACTGTCAAAGGCATTTGCCAAACTTGTAGATTGTTTAATGAAATCTAGATTTTACTGCTGGCTGCTCACATGCTTTCTTGCTGTGTTAAGATGAGTTGGCAGCAGAGCAGGCTTCCCCCACACCCTGTTCAGTCACATGTGTGTGTGCATCTCCATCTGCCCGTGTTGTTACACTGTGAGGTCCGTGCTTTGGCTGAGGAAACCCCTCCTTCTGTGGCTCACAGAATGGTTGTATGATGGTCCCTCACCTGCTGTTAAAGCCATGACCTAGGGGTCAGCTGCTTTATCTAATCATCAAAGCACCTGTGCTCCTGTTTCATATCAGTTGCCTTAAGTGGGTTGGTTCACGAGGCTTCACATAAAGCTCCCGTAGTCTGGATCCCTGCCAGAAGTCATTTTGCTCCCTCAGGAACGTGACATGCTGCAAATGAATGCCACAAATTGAAATGTAAACATTTTCTGTCCTATTTCTTCTTGTTGGAGGCTTTGCTTCTGCTGAGGCGATCTTGCACTTAATTAATCAAGGCTTCTTTATCATGTTTCCAGGCAGGATTCACTTCTTCCAGTCTTTGTAGAACATGGCTGCGCAGCACGGGCTGGGCCAGACCTCATGACAATGATGTTGATGCCATCAGTTCTGCTCTGCTGTCAACCAAAGACAAGTTTGGGTCAGACAGGATGGTGACAAATAGGTGGTGGATGTTGTGAGTGAACAGCATTATAGGAGTGAGTTCACCCCCTTTACATGGACCAAAGCAAGGGGAGGGTTTGTTTTTTTTTATATTTACTGTGATGAGGCAAAATGGTGCCAGCTCTGTAGTGGCTGAAACTGTCACCTGCTAGGCAGAACTGCTCTTACAGTGACATGAGGAGCTTAATTGCTCTAAGATCCCCCCTTCTCTTTTTTCCTTGCTTCCTGAGCATTGTTGCTTTGAGTTTTTATCCAGTGATACCTTTTAGTCTATAGCTGGTTTTTTCAGTGTTTGTTTTTTCTTTTCTCCCCTTTTCTTGAATGTTGACATTCATCATCCTATTTGGTTGTCTAAAGGGAGGATCCTAACAGCACATTTATTCTTAAAATTGAGCAAAATATCCTGGAGCCAGTAGCAGTAGTCTCATTTGTCACGCTCTTGGCCAAGCCTGAAATTCTCTTTAGGAGCGGACCTGAAATACAGCATCACTGCTGGGAGAAGGGAAAAATGGATCTCTTGGTTCTCCCTTCCTTAGCTATATACAATCCACATGTTTGGCTTGTATGTTTGGGAATACTGTCAGTGACTGCCAGCTGGACATTCCAGGCTCTCTGCATAGCACATCCCTGAAGATCTCGAGCCAGTGTCCCTCATCCAGTCACAGTTGAGTTCCCTGTGAGGAATGCTGAAGAGCTCAGCAGAAATGCTGGCTTTGGCAGCTGCTGGTCCTTTGAAAAACCTGCCATGAGAGCCAACGTCACATGGCAGCTTCCACTGCCTTGCAGCTCCAGACAGGCCATTACCAAATCTATTTTGTTGTTTCTTGACAGTTAAGGCAAAATTCTGCTAAAATTAATTATGATCTGCTAATTAGCTTGTGTGTCTCTAAGAGGTCTCTCTGAAACCAAAAGAGGTATTTACAGGAGAATTCCCAGCATTTACAAGCTTTTCCTGAACTCAGCTTCTTGAACTGTGTGTTTGATGCAGAGATTCTGCCTCAGCCTATCAGTATTGGGAATTGTGTGTGGAAAAAAGCTGTCAACCTAGTACACATCAAAAATTCAAATGATTTGCTGCCTCGGGTAAGCAATCTGTTCTTTAGTTTCCATCTAACCTTCCTGTTGTGTAGTATTTCACTGAACATAATCATAAATGAATGATGATTTAGGCTGCTAGGGAGAACCTAAGGATTCACACAACTCTGAAAATCTCTGTGGGAGGGTTGGGGGCAAGTATTCTGTATTTTAATTTTTCAGTACAAAATTGTTTTGGAGAGTTAACATAAAATGGAGATTTCGGATGTAACACACAAAACCTAAATGCAGGGTGTGCACCCACAGACACACATCGAAGGAGGAAATAAATGTTTAGATTTCATTTTTTGTTCACTGTAGCAATTACTGGAATAACTTGCTGCTTTGGAAACTGAAGATTTTTCATGTTTGCTTGCTTGACTTTCCCTTTTTCCCACTGTTGACTCCAAGGAAGCATGTTTTGGGTTGGCCTTTTTGACTGTTGAAGCAAAGCTTGGGTGGTATCTATCATGAACAATATGCTGCTCTTTTGGAAAAGAGATGCTGAATATCTGCTTTTTCTCTTCTAGAGAAGCTGACCCAAATTGAGCCTTCATAATGGAATTTACAGACATGCAGAACAGTGGCAATAACTAGGAATTAATTTGTTGAAATCTTGGCTTCCCAGGTGCTGACAAATGTTTTAAACAAAATAATCCCCCCTCAAGGCAAGAATCATATCCACTGAGTGGAAGGAGTTTTAAATCTAGCATGCTGTCTTTACCAAACATTGATGTCTTCTGTAACTTGAATCTGTTGAGAAATGATCAGTGCTGGACACTGGGTCTCAGTGGGCTCCTTATGCAGATGTACTGCTTAGAGTACAGTGCTTGGAGAAATATTTTGGAATTTTGGACAACGAGGGTTTTACACACATATAACTAGCAAAATTTATTATTCTGTCCCTGCCCAACCCCCCAAGGATAATTTTGATGCCATTTCCATTTGTTTCTCATTTAGATCTTTACAGCTGCCAGTGTGCTCTACCCTCACACCACCTGCTATCACTCTCCAAATTACATCTAACTTCATTTTTTTTTTTGGCAATACATCTACGAGGAATGAACCTTAACTTGTGAAAGTTCATAGGCGTTATGGAACATTTTAAGGCATTCTGAGTGATAAGTGAGTAATGCCAAGTAAGATGATGGAAATTGCTCCTGTTGGTTGCCAAAAGCTAGTAGGGTGTAGCCTCTAGTGCCTGTGAGGTGGTTTCTTTTTAAAATCTATTTTCTTCAATTTAGATATTAAAAGATGAAGAGTTGTTTTCCTCTCTTCCCAGAAAAGTTTGATTCCTAACATCTGTAGAGCAACTACTTGCACAACAGACTGTACCCAAGTTAGTCTTCTTTGTTAAAGTCAACATACCTTTTTGATTGTATTCTTCCCTACCCCTTTTTTCGGTGTTGTACTCGTCTGTTTCTTTCCTTTGCCCTGCAGCTCCTTTAACCTCACTGAAGCTACACTGTGTGGGTTAGACCCAGTGAAATCCAAGTGCTTTCCAGGATTTGCCCAGTGAGGATGTGCTCCTGGCAGTCAGCTTTGATTCTGGAAAGTGCTAAGGTTAAGGAGATGCAATAAAACAAGCCTACAGGGAAGTGCTTTGCTGAATCAGGGTTAAGAGGGAGTTTTGCTGCCTCAGCCTTCTTCAGACTCATCATTTCTCATAGCTTGATTTACCTTGTTGAACTGGTTTTTGTGTGTGCTTGCCTGGATGGGTTTTTGAGCTTTGCTCACTTTCCAACTCAACTTTGGAGGCAGGAGTTTGAGGATGAGATTAACCATCTCCTCCAAATACGTGGAATTCTCAAAGCCGTGTGCATTATGGTTGTAGCCCTTGCTTTGCAGCACCAACACACACATTTGTAGTGTGGCTGGCTCCTTGCCTACCAGGGGGGAAAGACACAAGAGAATCAAGCCCTTGGCAGGTTTCTGTAGGGTTTGAGATTGCCAAAACACAAGCAGTTCTGCAGGTGTGCAGCCTCTGGCTCTCTGTAGAGGTAGCAGAGAGATGCAAGGCAGAAGGGGGCTGACAGCTAGAGGGGCTCAGGGGTCAGGGATTGTTCCACCGGGCTGGGGCAGCAAAGCCTTTATGGAGAACGGTTCTTGCCTCCTGACCTGGTGCAGAAGTGCCCTTTGCAAATGAAAGGCCACCCACAGCTCCCTCAGGCCGGGAAACACAATATCCATTGGACCCTTTTCACCTCCAGATGTGAATGACTCATCAGTGGCAATAAATGGCAGAAGTAAGATGGATTTCTTGCCAACAGAGCTGGGAGAGCATGTTAATTAAAGGACAGCAGTGACTCTTGAAGAGTGAAGGTAAGGGGGTGTGTCTGTTTAAAAACCTGACGCAGTGCAGTGCAATGAGATGTTTTGAACAGCGTGGTAAGGGCACGAATTTGACCTATTTCTGTGTATAAACAAATACATGTTTTACTTTACTGCAAATGTATTTCAGGAAAGCTTACTGACCATGTCTTTATTCTAATGATTTTACTATTGCTTGGTATGTATTCCTTCTTCATTGGTATTCTATGCTTGATTAATTGTTTCTCAATGCCACAAGCTTCTGGCACTTGTCCCACAAACTTAATAAATTATTATACCTTTATTAATGTAATGTCATATTCTATTTTTTTCTGGAGTTAAGGGATGCTGCATTCCCCTTCCTGGACCAACACTTGGGTGTGGCCAGCACTGTTAGTGGTGAGCAAAGAGATACCCATCTTTCTTCTACAGGCTCTGCTGCAGATGCTGTAAGTAATTTTTGTGGCAATGTATCATTATCTGTGCCTTATCTGGAAATGATGTTGCATTATGCTTGAAACTTCTCAGTCCTTTTTTGTTTGTTGGTTGGTTGGTTGGTTTGGGGTTTTTGTTGTTGCTGTTGTTGAAATATCCTTCTGGTCAACATGCCCAGATACAGGTAGGTCTATAGGCAGTGAGAGGGGACTGAAAAGAAACATAAGGTACCCACAGCCTGTGCTTTACCACTGATGCCTGAGGTTGGTAGTCTGGCCTTTTCAGGAGTTCACAATTAAGTAGCAATGGCATCCAGGCTGCCTGCACAGCCTCTTTGATTGTTTTTTTGGTTAGATTTACATTTCTGTGAAGTGTTTAAATCACAAGCTTCATCTCTGGAGAATTCCATTCTCATCCAATGCATAGATAGATATGAATGAATAGGTCTTAAAATATTATATGCAGCTTAAATAGCATTTGGAATGATGATCACCTATAGGAAGCTTTTCCTGATAGGTTTTTAAGACAGAGAGCTCAGTAGTGCATTTCTGAGCTTATGATGAGCTGAAGAGTGCAAAGAGTTTATTTTATTGATTTGTTTTGTTTGCGCTTTACTTAGGGGAGACATTTTCCTTCATTTTGCAAAACATCTTACAAAAAGGGAGAAAAGAAGAAAATTATATCCTTCATCAGTGAATAGAAACAGGTGAGAAAAGCTTCAGTCTGCTGATTTTGGAGGAGAAGAGAGAGGAGTCAACAGGTAACAGGACCTATTTTGACAGAAAGCTTTCTTTGGAGAAACACTGATCTGTTGGATGCACTTAATTAAGTGCTTTTTAAGGGGGGGCAGATGGAAAACTGCTATAAACTTTAGGTGAGAGCAAACAAATTTTCTTTCATGGAGAAAGCTCAGCTGTTGTGGAAAATCTAGAGAATTTTTTTTTTTTCCATTATCTTTTGTTCTGCCTGAAAGAGCTGATATGAATTTTATTTAATCTTTGTGGAGATAGCTCAGACACAAGATTCCCATAAAGGTTATCTGAAATAGGAAAACAATCAAGCATAAATTCTTCTCATGGTATCTGCCAAGTACTTTGACACAAGCTGTGCTTTAAACCAGAAAAGTAGGAGGAACATAAGGTTGTTGCAGTGTTGGTAGAAATCTCAGCCATACACAGTTGCAGAGAAAAGTTGAAGGGATCTTGGATAAATGTCTTTTTTTGCCTGCTGAATGCTTGGTTAATTCCTAGCTGAAAGCAGTTGCAGGAGTAGTTTGTTTCTACACTTGTGCCAAGAAACACCCAGAGCAAAGGACAGGTATTCCTGCTTTCCGAGTGTGTCTGCAAACCACGGCCAGGACCAGAGCCCAGCAGAAATTGCATAACCAGCTTCACGTGTGCACAACAAACCTTTTCCCAAAGGTTTCTTAGCCTGCAATTCCCCCTCTGGCTTTAGCAGCGCTCTCAGGACTTCCTTCGCCACATCTGTGCGGACACCCGGGACGCGTGTCTGCAGCTGGGCAGCTCCTCTCCAAGGCTTTCAAACTTCCGAAATTTTGAAAAAATTTGAAAGAGTTGTTGCAGTCTGTTCTTCTAAAAACAAAAAAAACCTCCCATACAAATAATGTAGTATAAAACAAACAAACAAAAAAACCCACCCACATACAAGAAACCCCCCCAAAATAAAACAGCAAATAACTCAAGCAGACGCCGCGGGAGCACCCTCGGGGCCGTGGTGGAGGGCAGGGGCCGGCTGGCGGTGCAGCCCCGGCCCG